>NC_141153.1:70947139-71273805 GCF_053477565.2 Lygodium microphyllum
TATTTTTGTTTTTCTAAAGGAATATAACAACCATAGCACGGGTTGTATTCCAAAGCTTCAAAGAGTTTGAGAGTTCAAACCAACTTGAACTCCAAACAACCCCACTCTCATGTAGACATTAGTCTTTGACCTAGCATTATTAAATGCAACTTTTATTATTTTTTAGATTGTTGAAGCATCGTTGATTGATGGGAAAATGTTCTTGAATGTAACAATCATGCCTTTAGTGAGATTTCCTTTTCTTAGAAGGTATATTCCTTCAAGCTATCTTACTGGTGCGTAAATCGGATGCTGGATGTGTACGTAGCGAGTGCCGGAAGGTCTCTAAGAACAGATGAACTCTACTTAAGCTCAGAAAACAAGAAGAAGGTTTTGCACGACATGAAGAAAAGAGACAAATTGGGTACAATCTCCCCCCATGCCTTGTGTGAGCGCTTCACAAGGTATGTATTTATAAATTTATTCATCTCAAAACTCAACAATAGCCCAATTTTACAATTAGCATGCTTTAGCTTTTGTGTTTGCTTTTGTCCAAATAAAGAATAAAGTGGTTGGGCGACCCAAAAGTCGAGCTGTGCCCAAATACAATGTTCAATAATTAAATATTTAAATCGAGTGTCCATATGCATACAAAATAATAAATATTTGTCAAGTGCTTCAATAAATAAGCAGGCCTAAATAAATATTAGCACCACACCTTTAATAATAAGATGCACACCCATAAAAATGATAATTTCTTCTAGGTAATCTGAATACACGTTATCACCCAGTACTTCCCAACGACACCACTGCTTGCTTTACACATCAATTGAAGCATTCACAATTGTTAGAAAATAATAAAATTAAACCGACAAAAGTGAATACCTAGCAATCTTCATCTACAAAATAAATAAATAGATTGGAACTTTGTCCTAACCTTAATTTAATAAGAGTGCACTCTAAACTCATGAACATCCATTAATTTAAATATGTATTTTGTGGAATCACCTGCTATGGAATCACCCACGTGCATATTAAATTAACATGATGTCCAAAAAGAACAAGCGTCCCCGTCAACTTCTTGCACAAGGAATTCACCTTGTGTACGAGCCCCAAAAAATAAATATAGTTTTATGGAATCCACTGCAAAACCTCATGAAATCCATCGTGGTCTCACGGAATCTATCATGGAATATGCCTGTTAGCATCATACCCCCAGGGTGGGATAGCAATTGTCTTCAATTGCTATTAGCTCAATGTGAAGCGAGCAGTGAGGGATAAGTACTTAGATCACAGGTGTGCATCCATTGGGTCTCTTCAACAGGATGATTTTTAAATTTAACCAAATATCCAGAGTATCTACGACCAATTCTAATGGCCATAAAGGTAGTATCTAGAATAGTTCAGGTTCAAGGATTTCAAATTCTTCTTCTAACAAAGGAGGGTTTTCATAGACATGGTGAACATGTAATTGGCCTCTAAAAGGTCGTAACAAGCTGATACAAAAAGTATTGTGGATTTTCCAGTGTCGGTGTAGTTCTAATTTGAATGCATCATCATTGATTTTGTGAATGATCTTGAAAGGTTCATAAAACCTAGGGGCTAACTTGACAACATGGTGTTTCTCAACACTTTGTAATATTATCTTTTCAATGTGTAACCAAACATAATCATCAACTTTGAAACTCATGACTTTTCTTTTCTTGTTAGCTTGTTTAGTGTATGATTGCTGGGCTTTCGCAATCATGTCTTTGACTTTAGGAGAAATAGTAGCATGCATATTGGCAATATTATCAGCAGCTTTAACTTTGTTTGACAATGATGTAATAGATGTAGGCAATCTATGTCCATAAATGATTTCACAAGGTGCTTTTTGTGTAGCTGTGTGCGGTGTATTATTGTATGCAAATTGAAGTAAATACAAGTGTGTATCCCATGTTTGTGATTTTGAAATTGTGTATGCATGCAAAAGATCTAATATTGTAATGTTAGTAGCTTCTGTTTGCCCATTTGTTTTAGGATGAAATGCAGATGAAAAATCAATATTTGCACCTAAATTAGCAAACAAAATAGTCCAAAAATTATTGCAAAATCTAGAATCACGATCTGAAATAATAACTTTAGGTAAACCATGGTTAGTGAAAATAATTCTCAAAAATAATTGTGCAGCTTGAGATGCAGTTAATGTTTTCTTACATGGAATGAAATATGTTTGTTTGCTAAATCGATCTACAATAGTCCAAATCATATCATGATTAGCTTGGGTGTTAGGAAAACTAGTTATAAAATCCATTAAAATATGCTCCCATGGTCGTTCAGGAATTGGTAAGGGCATTAACAAACCATATTGCTTACCATGGTGTCGCTTAACTCTTTGACAAATTAAACATTTAGATACAAAGTTAGAAACATCAAATTACTGATGAGGTTTGCCCTTCTCCTAGTGGCCTTCTTCTTCTTCTTCTTCTTCTTCTTCTTCTTCTTCTTCCTTTGTTCTGTTTTCTTCTTCTTCTTTGATTGCAACTAGATAGGCCTTTTGGGACCTCTTTCTGGCATGGCAAAACTTCTCGGTGTGTCCGGTCCTTTTGTAGAAGTCACAAAAGAGCTGATCCTTCTTGCCTTTGTACATATTGCCAACATATAATGCATGTTCATCTCTAGAGGTACTTGGTCCTTCCTTAATTTTTAGCTTCTTTTCCTCCTCTAACAGTGATGCCTAGATATCAACAAGTTCAGGGTTTGGCATATTAATTAGAGTTGTTGATACATTATTATATTGAGGAGGCAAACTCTTAAGTAGAACACCAATGCAAACATCTTCTTCCATTTTAATGTTGATTCCTACAAGTCGGGTTAGAAGTCCTTCCATGTAATTTAGGTGCATGGCAAGTGATGTGCTGGACTTCATTTCAAGCCTGAAAAACTCTATCAGGAGACCATACTTTGATGATTTAGACTATGCAGCGAACAAAATGTCAAGTCTCTTCCATGAATCCTGTGATGTCTCAGTTATCCACATGGTGGATATAGCTGTCATCGAGCTCCAGTTTGATAATGGCATGAGCCTTATCATCATTCTTTTGCCAAGTGACAGCAAGGTCCGCATCACGAGGCTTCTTTTATTTTCTAATGGTAATGGCCCCCAGAGGTTCTTCTTCATCAAGATGAGTTTGATGCGGGTCTACTAAGTATGAAACCCGACTCCTTTGAAATGAGTAATTGGAGAGTCTTTGCCCATGTTAGATGATTTTGGAGTAGCAGCAAACAACTTTAGAATTCTTAGATTTTATCAATGGAAGGGCATATTACAGTGTGTCAAAAGACACAAGTAATGACAGTGTGAAAAAACACACTATGTGGCAACTTTGTTTGAAACTTGAATCTTTAGGATCGTTGCTCTTCCGTCTTAATCCAAGTTCTTCTTCTCCTTGATTTGATGCTGGGACAATAGATTGGAGTGACAGTGGTTTGTTCCAAGTGGCAAGAGAGAAAAAATGATGAGATTTTTGAGCTTCAGTGAGGTTTGGCTATGGCTTCTGAATTAGGGTTTCTAACCCAGGCCTGTTTTTTTGCATAATGTGCATTGTATACTCAATCATTACAAGAAATTTTTACATGAGATTGAAGCTTGATTGATGGGCTTTAAAAACCCTATGGAGTTGGGAAAGATTGTGCTGCGTATACAGTGAGAAAACGGCCCTATCAGGATTTCACGTATTTCAAGCAGCGACCATGTTTTTTCGCGATGCTGAGCCAAATCGTCATCAATGTTGGGGCTTGATGTACTGCCGAGCTATGCCTGAAGTTGGGAAAGATTCTTCTAGAAGAGATCATGATGAATGGTGGCCTGTAGTGTGAGATCCATAGGCTCCAAGATGCCAAGGTACTGCATGGCTATGGAGGCCACAAGACAGAACTTGGGAAAATTGAGAATGCTGAGTTGTAGATAGGGCAATATCAAGTTTTAAGATGATAGAGAGAAGCATTAGTAGTGGAGGAGCACTTCTCCAGAAAGAAGCTTGGTAAGATTTGGTCGGTAAAGGAAGTTATGAGAGCTTTGAGCAAGCAGGTTACTACTGGCTATGGCTGCCACAAGGTCAAGTGGAGAAGGAGTGGGAGATGAGGTCTTGGATTTGTCATGAGTTGGACTGAGCTCACGCTGAGCTAGATGAGAGTAGAATCAAGGTGGAGGAGTAGTGCCATGTCCGACTGTGCTCTGATACCATGTAAAATATGCGGGATCTAGAGCATGGTAGATGTAGAAGCTATGGAGGTTGAAAGAGGAAAAGGAAACTCATGAAGACATTGATCCTGACAAGGAAAAATTGTTATACAAGTGAATTAGGTTCCAAGATTGAGACTTGGACTCATAAACACAATCTTGTGTATTGACAATAACATGACACTTTACTAGAAAGAAAAGAGTACTATCAATGCATTAGAAAAGGAGTGCAAGTACAATGCTTTATAGGATTTGAGTGGTGGTACTTTCTCCTATTGTGCATATGGGATTTTGATCCTGAGCCCTCACTACCCCTCATAAAGGGAGTAAAGTAGGTGTGATTGCAAATATTTCAACACAAAGTGCTACCAAAGTTGCTAGGATTGATCGACAACCTCATGGAATAGGAAGTAGAAATGATGTTAGGAGCAAACACAAACCAAGCTAGACTTGGGTGAATTCTCAGTCACAATCCAAGACATGGTCAATGAGTACGACATGTTAACCAAGACAATAATCCACAATAGGCTAGTAGAGAAGGTAGTGGCAAGCCTAGAGGAAGAGAGGAAAGCGATTAGGAAAGCACTGCAGGGCATAGTTGCCTACAACCGAGAGCAAAGAACTAGGAAGCTGTAGTAGGACATAGATGTGCACGAAGCTCAACGTGTGTTGGCCTTAGCCAACAAAAGAAAGGTGGGAATGTGGAGAGAGAGAGAGCGCTAGAGGTAGACCTCATGTCGAGCAAGCTTGTGACCAAGTGTCTCATGGACAACACGGCTACTGAACAGAGTGCAGTAGCACTAGCGACCTCGCTACTCTCAGGCCTAGAAATTACTCGGGGGGCGAAGAGCCAATCAAAAATCCCTATGGTAGCCAAGCAACTAGACAAGTACCAGCCTAGTAGTGACCCATACAATTTTATTGAGCTGAGCAAGTTTGCAAGGCCAACAGTTTCACGGACCTTGCACAACTCTCCCAAGCTTTCGAACTTTGCTTAGGTGATAAGGCTAGGACATGGTACACTAGCTTAGACATGGCAGAGTGGGAAAACTTTGCTTGACTAAAAGATCTCTTCATTAAGAGATTCTCGCAAGTGGGATACTTTGATAACCTCATAGTCCGGATTGATGAATGTCAGCCTCAAAAGGACAAGGAGGACATAAGAGACAACGCCACTCATGTGTGTGGCCTTTTCAAGAGAATCCCCACAAATGAGTAACCAATGAAAGAGCAGTCTCCACCATGTTCATGAACGGAATTTGTAGTGAGGAGTTGTACAAGGATTTGGCAGGCAGCTCTAGCTTGCAGCAAGATGTGTGAGCAAGGGTTCTCAACGAAGCAATTAGGGTGGAAGACCATCTGAGAGAGAGGAGCTCTTGAAATTCAAATTATGACAACTCTAGTTAGAGGACCTCAGAGAGGACCACCTCCTCTAGTGAGGAATCAACTCCTAGCACGCAGGATAGGGGGAAGAGTGTAGATCAAGGCTAGGAGCTAGATAAGGTGAGGATGGAGCTAGCATGATTGTAAGAATTGGTGAGGAAGCCAACGCGACCGCACATCCAATGCATGCATTGTGGCAACAACCACCTCTCGGTCCAGTCCCAAGATTTGGCCACGATGCCATGCACTATAGGTTGCCTAGGAGATTCTCCTATGTCCAGCAGTACAACTTGTCGTACTTGGGGAACAAGCCGCCAAATGTCCTTGGAAGAGGAGCCCAGTTGGCACTTCCAGCACCAAATGATGCAAAGCCCATCATCCCTAGGATGGAGATCAACCCGATGGCCACCAGGACCCTATGTGACCCATCCACTAAGTGATGCCCCAGTCCATTACGTGGAGGATCTTAATGAAGACAAAGCCTACATTAACCCTTATGTCTCGTACGATGAAGAGGGCAACCCAGTCTTGATGGACTATCGACCAGTATCGATGATGGTGTTAAGTAGAGGTAGGGGGAGAGGATTCGCAGGGTTGACCCAAGATCCAATCTCGTGTTGGACTTGCGATCACTCGGGCCATATCTCATCACATTGTCCAGAGAGAGAACAAGAAAATAAGAAGTCTGACCTCAGATGCATTGAGTGCAGCATCACTCACCTCTTTGTTAATTGCCCTAGATGGAAGCCATCCCCCGTAGCCTGACAAACGCGCTCTCAGTACCCTTGGGGCTATTTGGGGTTGAGACATTTGGTAGTGAGGAGATACCCATCCCACTGCATGTCATGACCAGAGCAGCATAGAAGAAATAGGCAGGCATATCATTGCTAGGGCCCAGTAATGTAGATGCAACCTCAATAGGGAAAAAGAGCCGACAAAGGAGGAAAAAGACGGACGCAAAGGTCCCTCTTAAGATTGAGGGTGCGACAATGCTAGTGACCAGCAAGAAGGTCACGGCTGTAGAGGCAAAAACTACCGCTCTAAAGTGGTAGAGAAAGGGAGTGCCAAGGTAGGGGAGTATCCCCATCCTAGAAGCCAACTCGAGGCCATAGCCAAATTCAAGGAGTGGGTAAAAGAAGCCTAGGAGCACCTCAAGGATGCTGAGCCTATCTTGGAGGATGAGATTGAGAATATCTCTAGTGTAAGCATGCCAGTCTCACCTACATGACCAAGGTTGAGAGACACATCCATGCCACAGGCGATGCCACCTAGGCCAAGTTTAGATTCCATGGGCTAGCCGGTCAGTCAAGACTAGTGGCAAAGGAGCACAAACCTAGGAGAGATGCAAGCAACCAGCAAACTCTTCGCAACATTAGTGACCACCCTAGTGACCCTGATTTTAGGAGACCTGCTTAGACAACAACCCATTCTATGGCAGGAGTTGAAACATTGGGTAGAAGAACCAATGGAGCATGGTATCATTGATTTGCAGGATCATGATACAGTTACACAGATACCCAGCTTGACACTGTGTTCAGTGCCAAAGTCACTTCACATTAATGCCTTTTGGGAAGGCATTGAGACGCACACTGTCTTGCCTATCCTAGCCCTAGGAGACATCACATGCAAGGGAATCATAGATACCGATGTGGGAGTGAGTGTATTGAGCCATACTGTGCTCCAGACTTTGTGAAACTCGCATGAAGAAACCACTAGATTCAACATCACTCTAGCTAAAGGAATGAAAGTAAGGCCATTTGGAGTCTTAAAAAGTTAGCTAATGAAGATCGCGGGTGTCCAGTTCTATGTGAATTTCATTGTCATGAAAGGAGTGGACTATGACATTTTGTTAGGATGACCCTGGATGAGGAACACTCATTGAAGACTGGGGCACTGGTCTAATGTTCGTAGGGAACCGAACGAAAGCGGTAAAGGCTGAGATGGACACTTGGGGGACGACCCCTATTGACTTGGATGCCATCTTTGCCATGCTTAGGGTGATGCACCAATAAGGAAGTCTCACGGACCTCTAACCAAATACATCCCTTGTCCTAAGGATGAGCGAGATTGGATGCACGTCCTAGCGACCATCAATCTCCCATTCTTCTGATAAGGAGGAGACGTACAAACATGCTGCAAAAACTACAAGTGTCTCAAGGAGGGAGGCCGCAGTGCCACTCTGTATGATGGCCAAGAGCTCAAGTAGTCAACCTAGAACTATCTCCTTCCATGTTCCTAGCAACAGGCTAGAACTGCACGAGATCTTCGAGTATCTGGGGGGCAAATCAACTGGTAACCCTGCTGCTAATCTCAAGCCCCTCAATGACCTCCTAGACAATTTTGAGTGGAAATGGACTAGGGTGCATGACCTGAACTTAATGTACAATTGGATGGAGACGAGAGCCTAGGGGATGACGAGTGGCCACGAGGAGTCAATTTCGATGATGAGTATGCCACTCCAGTAGTGAGGAAATTGGGGAAGAAGTAGACATCGTAGAATACGACACTAAAGGAAGGGTGATAGAACAACTCAAGGTTAACTCCAAGCCCCAAAAATGGAGTACTCACAGGATTGAGAGAGGAGTCATGTGGATGCAATGTGATCGCTCCTGACTGGAGCACATGGGAGCGATTGATTACAAACAAGTAGGGATAGCCCAACCACAGACAACATCCTTACTTAGGATAGACACACCCACCGAGGTCTGACTACTAGGGGAAGCTTCTCCCTGTGGTGAGGATTGCAAGTTTAATTCTAAATCGGAGGTGAGTACATAGAGTGACCTCAAGATACCCTAAACCCTTAGGACCAAACACAACAAGGGGGACTTGCCAGTTCACCTAAGGCACTGACGATTGAAGGAAAAAAGGAGAGGACATGTGAAGAAGGAGGAGGCGGAACAACAGAAGAAACAACAAGACCTACAGAGACGCTTTATGAAGTTTAAGAAGGACGACAGAGTAGCGGCCCTGTTGGAAGCAAAAAGACAAGGACAGACAAGTGAGGCGATCAAGGGACCCGCCAAGGTCACGGATTGGGAACGGCAAGAAGCCTCGATTGGTGTTTATATCTAACGCCTTGACCAAAGAGGAAGAGGTCAATCTCATTATGCTCTTGCAAGAGTATGTGGATGTGTTCACGTGGTCCTTAGATGAACTCAAAGGCGTGGATCCTAGAGTGTGATGCATAACATACCAATGGCCCTTGATGCGGTGCTAATAAAACAATGAACATACCCTATGAATCCAAAACATGCCATGAGGGAGGAAATCGATAAAATAATGAGGGCAGGATTCATCTACGAGATAGAGCACACGAATTGGGTATCACCAATCATTGTGATAGTCATGAAGAAGAATGGGAAGATACGAGTGTGCGTGAACTATAAGAATGTTAACATCACGACAAAAGGGATAATTATCCATTATCATACACATAGTACATGCTTGAAAGGGTAGCAGGAAAAGAGGCCTACATCTTCTTGGATGGCTTCTTAGGACACAACCAGGTGCAAGTACACCTTGATGATAGGCACAAGACTGCATTTGCTATTGAGTGGGGTGTTTTTTCTTACATTGTAATGCCCTTTGAGTTGATGAACACACCTGCAACCTTTTAGGGGCTAATGTGCACCATCTTCAAATATATGCTTAGAGGAGAGCTAGAGGTGTTTGTAGATGACCTATGCATGCATAATAGTTGGGTAGAAGAAGCTGCAAGCAGTCTTCGAACGTTGCAGACTTTACAACCTGTCATTGAACCCCTTGAAATGCCAATTCTAGGTCAAGCATGGATGCATCCTATGGCACGTGGTGTCCAAGAATGACATAGCCACTGAGTCTTCGAAGGTCAAGGTCATTGTCGACTTCCCACCACCAAAGGACTATAAGGGAGTTCAGTGTTTCTTGCATCACACAGGATACTATCAGCACTTTGTGTTGAATTACACATTGATTGCAAGGCCATTGTATAAGCTGTTGATCGTATTCAAGTGGACTAATGAGTGCCAATGAGCATAAGAGGAGTTGAAAAAGGCTATTATAACTACACCAATCTTACAAACCCCAAGCTGGGACATCACCTTTCACGTGCATATAGACATGTCTAAGTGTGCTATTGGAGTCGTCTTGTGCTAGCCGGGGGAGCACAATTTGGATTACCCCGTGAGTTTTGCTAGCAGACAACTCACCAACACACAGATGAACTAGTCCACCACAGAAAAGGAAGGGCTGGCCATGGTGTTTCCTGTAAAGAAGTTCTAACACTACCTCTTGGCCATGCCTTTCACCTTCTTTGTAGACCATCAAGCATTTCTCTATCTTGTAAATAAGCCATGAGATATTGGATGCATCACTAGATGGTTGCTTCTTCTTCTAGAATTTGATTTCTCTGTGGTCGTATGCAAGGGCAAGCAGTACTACATGGATGATCACATGTCCTGAATACCTACTACAAGAGAAGCTGTTGGGCAAGGCATAACTGATGATTTGTTAGATGCTCACCTCTTCAGCTTGTCTAGTGAGAAAGATTTGTTCAAAGCCGATCTAACGTCATACTGGACGGACGATATATTCCAAGTGCTAGAGCACGGTTTGCCCGATAGACCTATTAAGAAGTCCAGGCTTTGATGACTTATTTTGAGAATCCAACCTTACCTAGCTGATCAACTCTATAGGCTAGGGCAAGACGGGTTGCTACAACAATGTGTGTGCGAGCACGAAATGCATGACGTGTTGAGCGAGGCACATGGAGGGATTGCTGGAGAGCACTTCAATGGGGATGTGACATCCCGCAAGGTCCTGCAATCTTAGTTGTGGTGGCCCACCCTATTTCGTGATGCTGCTAAGTTTGTAAAACATTGCGACAAGTGCCAAAGGACTAAAGTCCCTGTCAGAAAGGATAAGATGGAGTTGACCCCTATCATTGCACAACAACCCTTTGAGAAATGGGGAGTCGAATTCATCGGACCCATCAATCCCACAGTGCAATATTCACAAGCTAGATACATCATTGTAGCACTGACTATCTTACAAAATGGGCCGAGGCATAAGCCACCAAGAAGAATGATGTTAGGACCATAGCAAAATTCTTGTGGGGGCAAGTCATCTCACGCTTTGGTTTTCCTATTGAATAAGTAAGTGACCAAGGCACACACTTCATCAACGAGGTGATCACCCACCTGCTCTCAACCTTCTTAGTCATCCTGATGACCGGGAAATCAGTGCAAATAAAGGCACAAAAATGTGCTAAACATGGAAACATTCTTTGCAAATTGACACTTTGCTTTTATACTTTCTTGTAAAATTTCAAATATGAAGCAATGTAAAATGTGTAGTCCAAAAGGCTCACATTAAAAAAATGTTGAAAATAAAAGGAAAGGTCAAAACCTTTTTGTCTCATGCTAAAAATTGAAAGGTCCTTAGACCTTAGCCAATGTATGCAAATTTGAATTTTATAATGCAAGAAAAGGAAAAGGGTGGTTGCAATCGTGGGATTTGGGGAGGTGGGAGGTTGAGGTGGTTACACCCTCTCTCTTCCTTTATCTTCTTCTCTCACGGTTCATTTCTCCCTCTCCCATTTTGGCACAACTCTCATCTTTCTTGTTCTTGCTTCCCTCTCTTGTGCTTCATGCTCATTTCTAATGGAGAGTGAGGAAGAGGAAGAGGGTGAGGATGGAAGAATTGTTCAATTTCTTGTGTGCCTTCCTCTTGTGTGTTTGGAGAGCATGGTTCTTGGTGAGAAGAAGGAGAGTTTTCTTGCAGGTTTTGTGGCCAGCAAATGTATTTGCAACCTCTCTTGGCCGGTTCGTGGTGTTCATGGTGCCGTGGCAGGGTGCTCTTCACAGGAAATCCTCACCCTACTACCCTCAAGCTAATGGCCAAGCAGAATCCATGAACAAGATCTTAGTCACACCGTCCTTACGAAGGTGGTTTCTACCATGCGAAGTGACTGGGACAACAAACTTATGGCAGCATTATGGGCTTATCGGATGGCCTATAAAACGGCGGTGGGACAAATGCCCTTTAGGATGACTTACGTGACTGATGTAATTTTTACATTAGAATTCCTTGTCCCTAGCATGAGGTTAGTAGTGCAGGAGAGATGGGAAGGGAGGGAAGACTGGACCAATCGTCTCGTGGAATTGGAATGACTCACTGAGACTCGGCTCCTCCACTCTCTAATTTGTGAGTGAGAAAGAACGATGAAAGATGTGGTTCGACAAGCATGTCAAACAACGTACCTTTGAGCAAGGAGACCTTGTTTTACTCTGCTCAGTAAAGGGCCACAAGCAGAAAATGAAATTTCGAGGGTTGGGACCTTTTCGAGTGTGCACAATTAGTAGGACAAGCAATGTAGAACTTGAAACCCTTGAAGGCGAGGGCATAGGCTTCTTTAATTGCAGTCGCATAAAGAAGTACTACCCTCCCATGCACCTATTGCATGAGCCCCCTATGCTGGAAGCCCCGGTCAATGTCCATGTAGCCACCATCACGGAACTATAGGACAAGGATGAAGAGGTGGTAGCACCAGCATACCTATGCATTATGGTCACTGCTTGGCGCACACATAATTTTGATGTTTTGATTGACGAGGGAGTTGATTGCAATGTCTTGACTCACGCTCATTGGACCCTCTTTGGTCAACCACAGTTACTACCCACCAACTCTAAACTTAGCCCCTTCAAGGACAAGTCATATGTACTCCTAGGGAAGTGCAAGATTGTAGTCTCTATCAAGTCTGAGAGTCTATCAGTTATCTTCTACGTATTGCCAAATAAAAAGGATGTAGGTCAAGAATCATTATTAGGACACACTTTTAATAAACAAGCACAGTGCAACGTAGATTATGATATGCAGCATATTCACCTTGCCATTGGCAACATTCAAATTGTCATAGCTTTTAGCAAGCGCAACAAGGCTCCACCCAAGCCTGCCATGCCGTCGATAGAACTACCCAGGACCAAGCCTAAGGAGGGGGGTTGTGAGCCATCACAACCCACCCAGACTACAAAACCATTGCCAACTAAGGTCATCCCCAATGTCCTAGCACCCGCGCTTAAATGGGTGCCAAAGAACTAAAAATGACCTACTTTTAGCAAGCTAACACAGCTCCTAAGGCTCATCACCATCATTGAAAGCCTAAAAAACCGATCTGATGCTATTGACATAGGCGCATAATCAAGCCACAATGGATTCCCAAATATCTATTGCGTGCTCAAGGATACTACGAAGGCAACACCTGGATATGGGTGCCCAAGAAGACATGTTCTAGAAGCATAGTCCAACCACAACCATCACTTGTCACCCCATCTCCAGGAAGCCATGCTCTGGCTAAGGCAATGAATACCCAGAGAACTCGAGTGGCCAAGACTACAGAACCTATGATGGGTGCGGTCAAAAAACCCCAACCAACCTCTCAACCCACACAGTTGTGTGATACCTCAGAATAATCTAAGCTTGGAGAGCTTGGCACCCTAGTGGCTACATATGAAGAGGGCAACGCACCATCCATATCACTGGAGCCACCCTCAGTACCCCAAAGCAGCACTGGCCACACCAATCATGCTAAGGAGCTACCCTTAGACACACCATTGTCCTGTTAGCCACCCCTCGAACCATTTGTGTCTAGCTCACTCCCACCCCAACCACCAATTGTTCTTAGGCTTTCTTACGAGCAACATTCATTTCTATCAATCACCAAGGACCTTGCTGAGAATACAAGAGATGAATTGGTAACTTGCATCAAAATCTTTGATAACACCTTTACCACCTTCACTAGTAGGAATTACGAAAGACTTGACCTCGACTTGCTTAATGAACCCCTTGTCATCGAGGCTCTCATTCCTTATCCTACACTTGGGAAGAATATGAGTTTATAACCATAACCTCCCCCAAAGTCTCAAAGGAGTTGATTGATAATGATGAAATCTCAAAAGAGCACGCATTCATCAGACGACTAATAACATCCTACCATAAGCCCCAAAGGCCCGCGTCAAGCATTGAGATTGAGGAACTTACTTGCCTCGCTGACTCTAACTCATTCCTACAAAAATGGGGTAACCTACTTCTCCAATGGGAGAAATGGGGTTGCTAAATAATGACTAATGCTCAGCAGCAACGTGTCATCAAAACAACCGAGTATGACCCAACTTACGTAGCACCAACCTCTTTCAGGGTCTTGGCCACCACTTGATCCAAACACCTAGACGACCAAATCTTGGCCCTATCCTTACATTGATTGTATCCTTATGGAAGAAGAGCTACATGTGGCTAGACGCATCAACTCGGGTGACTTTCTAATTGATGTCCTAACTTACATTACCCAAGTATGCAAGAGCCCTCGTAGTCTAGATCATCATGCCCAATTGGAATACAACCCTAATTTCTATAATTGGATGATGCCCAAGTAAATAGCACCCTACGGTGCTCAAATGTCTTGCCTCTCCCATGTCTAATCCTAGAAAGGACTGTTCTCATTCCCAAGTGGGGAGGAAGTAAAGGGTGAAGAAAGGTGAAATCAAGGAAAAGTGTCATAATATCCTAAAAATGAATAAAATTGCTCAAATGGAAATTCTCTTTTTTGCTTAAAAGCACGTTCTTCTTATCATAAAAGCATGATCAATTCATGTTTATCTTCCAGCAAGAAAATGTCTTAGGAATACTAATGGTGAACCATGATATCTTCCATATTTTCTTCTCCTCCATTATTCTTCTCTGTTTCTCCAAAAAGTCAACTACCACAAGTGGGATCCTCAAAAGATAGATATCCCAAACTTAAGGACACTTTACATATGCTTCTCTTTTAGATACATACATCCATAGGATATGTCATATTTATCAACACTCCCCCTCAAGCTCAGAATGAGCTTGCACACATAAGACTCTCAGTGCACTCTTGAAGTACTAAAACTTATATGTACTTAATGCTTTGATAAAGATATCAGCAACTTGGTCATTTGTTTTCACATGGACCAAGTCAATCTCTCCATCAATGACTTTTTCTCTAATGCAATGATAGTGCACTTCTATGTGTTTTGTCCTTTCATGGTAGACTGGGTTCTTTGCCAACATAATGCTGCTAACATTGTCACAATACATAATGACTCCACCATCAATCTCTATCCCCATGTAATATAAGATCAATCTCAGCCATGTCTTCTCACATGCTGCCAATGCAATGCCTCTATACTCTGCTTCAGTGCTTGATAGAGCAACTGTAGGTTGCTTCTTACTGCTCCAACTTACCATGGCTGATCCAAATGAGAATGCATAGCCACTAGTAGATCTTCTATCCATAGAGCTACCTGCCCAGTCTGCAACTGAGTATCCAAACAATGTAGGCTTGATTGCTTTTTCATAAAACAAGCCAAATCTAGTTGTTTTATTCACATATCTAAGAACTCTTCTCACTACATCCAAATGTGATTTGCATGGTTTCTGCATAAATTGACTTATCAATCCAATAGCATAACTCAAGTCTGGTCTTGTAATGGTCAAGTAGATAATACTACCAACCATCTTTCTGAACATAGTGACATCCTCAACATAAGATCCATCATCAATCAACTTAACATTTTGATCCAATGGTGTATCAACCAGTTTGCATCGTGTCATGCCATATTTTTCCAACATCTCCAATGCATATTGCCTTTGTATCAGCCATATACCATGAGGTGTGTCAATAACCTCAATACCCAAGAAGTATCTCAACAAACCAAGGTCCTTTATATCAAACTCTTTATGTAACCCATGCTTAACTTCAGTAATCTCCTTCTCAAGAGTGTACCTGTAATAATGAGATCATCAACATAGATGACAACAACAACCATACCATCTTCTGTATGCCTCACATAAAGTGAATAATCAACTCTGCTCTGCTGAAATCCCATACTGCATAAGAATTTGTTGATTCTATCACACCATGCTCTTGGTGCTTGCTTCAGTCCATATAAAGCCTTCTTCAACCTACATACATAATGTGGGTATTTTGGATCCACATAGCCCTCTGGTTGATCCATGTACACTTCCTCTTCTAAGTTGCCATTCAAAAATGTATTTTTCACATCCATTTGATAAAGCTTCCAACCATAGATAGAAGCCAAAGCAATTACCGATCTCACTGTCGTCATTTTAGCTACTAGACTGATATAGTCCAAACCATAAGTTCGTGCATATCCTTTTGCAACCAGCCTTGCTTTATACCTCTCAAGAGAACCATCCAACTTACATTTGACCTTATAAACCCATTTACATCCAATGGATTTCTTGCCATGAGGTAGTTTCACCAAATCCCAAGTCTTGTTTTTCCTTAGTGCATCCATCTCTTCATCCATTACTTGTCTCCACTCTTTGCTCTTTACTGCTTCTTCAAAGCAAGTAGGCTCCACATGTTGTACATAAGAAACCATGTATGCATAATGCATCTTCATGAACCAATTATAAGTCTATCTATCAACTGGATACCTTACCCTTTCTGACCTTCTCAATTGAGGTGCACTACCATGTGTCTCATCTGATCTAGCATGTGGTGGCACATACTTTCCTGCACTTCTAGTGCCAGGTGTTTTAAAATGCAGAATGCCATACTCGTCATCTATAGATTCATCTTCTACACTTTCAGCCATAGGTCTCTTTCCTTTGTAACTTCTGCACTCCTTTGTGCATTTCTCAATCTACCACTCCATGGACTGTAGCTACCACTGCTTTCCACATTCTCTTGAGGTCCTGAAGCATCTTCCACATGTTGATTTTCATCCTTGTTGTTTGCTGAAATTTTCCTTCCATAGCCATCATCATCATTGCTTTCATAGGAATCAACATCCACTGCAATTTTGGGCTTGTACCATGATTCATATTCATTGAATCTGACATACTTGCTTATGTATACTTCCTTACTCACTGGATCATAGCATTTGTATCCCTTCTTCTCATCAAGATATCCAAGGAAAATGCATTTTGCAACCTTAGATTCCATCTTCTTCCTCAAATCATCCGGAACATGAACATAACAAACACATCCAAAGACTCTAAGGTATGCAACATTGGGTGTCCTGCCATACATTCTCTTATATGGTGACATATTATGAGTCAAGGCTGTAGGTGTTCTATTCATAATGTGAACTGCAATATGCACTGCTTCTGCCCAATATGACAATGGCATGTTCATTTGGTTCATCATTGCCCTTGCAACCTCTACAATAATCCGATTCTTCCTTTCAGCCACACCATTTTGCTGAGGTGTGTACATGGATGTCAATTTCCTTTTGATACCATGATCTCTCAAGAAGTCACAAAACTTATATGACATGTACTCTCCACCATTATACATCTTCCAAATCATGGAAACATTCTGATATGGGCCCCAAATATCTGAGTGTATTATTTCCAAAGGATAGCTGCTTATTCTCCCCCTCTTTGGAAATGGCAATCTGGACTGCTTGCCAAATTGACATGCCTCACATACATGATCAAAATTCACATATCCAAAATGCAATAGACCATGGACTATCTGTTTCGATTTCATTTTGCTTCAATCTTTGCAAATTAACATGACCAATCCTTCTATGCCATAATTCCACATCCTTATATTGCCCATGTCCTCTCTCAGCATACATAGAGTTTTGAATCACTAGAGTACCTGCATCCAAAGCAAACAATCTCCCTTCTCCCATTATGGAACTCTTCAATGAAACATCCAAACTTATTGAATCTCACCTGCAATCCTTGATCTATCATTTGACCAACCGATGCTAAGTTCTTAGTTATTATGGGCACATAAAGTACACCACCAAGCTTGTTCTCAATCCCATCTTTAGTAACAAGTGGCACACTACCAATATGAGTAATTTTATGTAAAGTATCATCACCAGTGGCAACATATTCCTCATTCTACTCCTGAATCCAAAAATTAGTCATTCTCACGAAGAGGGTGAGTCATGCTCCCAATCACATGCTCCATAGAAAATAGGTGACTTCTAGGTGATCCACCTCTAGGTCCATAACCTGTACTACCATAAGTGCCTACATAGTGGCCATATTGGGTCCTTCCATGACCCATAGACATGGCATTCTGTTTTTGATAACAATCCCTCTCAAGTGACCAAACTACCCACAATAGTGACAAGTGCCATCTCTTTGTGAAGGACTAGACCATCCTCTACCTCTAGGGAAAGATCTCCCCCTGCCTCTACGCATGAAGTCACCATGACCAAAGTTACTTTTTCCACGAGCAAAACCATAATTACTACAACCAAGTGAAGAGCCTCTAGCTCTAGATGAGCTGCCATGACCTCTCTAGTGATAGAAAGCACTGTCTCCACCTACATTTTTGCCACTGCTAGATGCATTCAATCCCAACTTGATTTCTTCTGTAAGTAGCAATCCAATAAGCTCCTCAAAGTCAGGCATAGAGCCTCCTCTAACTAAAATAGAGGTATCCAATGATTTGAAAGCTGGTCCAAGTCCATTTAGTGTCACTGACACTAAATCATCATCATCAATAGGTGCATTAATGGATGCAAGGTCTTCTGCAATTTGCTTGATTTTTGCCACATAGTCACTGATACTGCGATTGCCTCTCCATGCACCATGTAATCTCTGCTTGAATTGTATCTTACGAGCCTCTGTACATATTCCATACATTTTTCTATGATTTCCCATGCCTCCTTACAAGTACTTGCCTTTTTTATACGAGGAATCAATGTTTCTGAAATACATATGGAGATCCAATGCAAAATTTTCCTGTTCTTCCCTGTCCAATCCTTGTACACTTTCTTTTACTCTTCAGTTGGATGTTTGGGAACTTTTGGACATTCATCATCACCTGTTATGAGGTCCCATAGACCTCTACCCATCAAAAAATTCTCCATCATGTAAGACCAAACACTATAATTGTCTTTGGTCAGTTTGTCTCCCACAATCTGAGTGATTTGTGCCGTGTCAGACATTATGGCTGATGTAAATTTTTAAAAAAACCAGCAATACAAACTGTCCACAAATGATGTTCAGTAGTATCCTTCAATCCAGAACACTAATGATCCAATCTGAGACCAAAAAGCATCAAACATATCCCAAAAATGCATGTAAAAATAGCTTCCAGCAATATGATTGTCATACATTCAGTTCCCAACAAGAACCATTCAATTCGGATCCCAAACGATGTCCGTATGACCCAAAATGCATCATGGCATCATGACCCAAAATTACAAGTAAATCATTCATTGTGTGTGATCGGGATGTTGTATCGTGAGTATCTTGATTGTTTACCTCATCATCATAGGTGATGTCTTATCTGGAACAACATTCTCAGGTGTTCATCATTCAGGGGTGTTAGAGGAATGGGATGGAGGCTCGACTTGGTGGAACTCTAGACTTTCAGTTTTCTTGTTTACAATGTTTTTTTGTCCTTATCCCATTGGTCTCCTTCAAGCATGTTGATTCTCTGCGGCTCTCATCTGCCTTGTCAGTGGCACTAGTTGTGATGTTTGTCATTGTGATGGCAGTCATCACAGTCACAAAGATTGCTATAGGACATGTCAATACACCAAGAATGTTTCCGGATATTACGGATCGAGAGTCTGTACCTTGAGCTATTTGCAATTATTCGTGTTGTCATGACTGCATACATATGCCATCAATCTATTCATCCAGTACTGAATGAGCTTGAGAATCCATCAAATTCCTAGGGTGTGGTAAGGATATATCTGGCAGTGACAACCGGCATTTATGTAGCCATGAGTGTATTCTATTACCTTTTGTTTGGAGAATCCACAATGGACGATGTGCTATCAAATTTTGATGAAGATCTGGGAGTCCCATATAGCACTGTGTTGTGTGACATTGTTCATGTTGGTAATGCCCTTCTTCGATTTCTTCCTCTTTCTCGTCTATCTGGGGTCCATGGTGCAATTTGGGAGCTCTGGAGGTGTAGAAATTTGTTCGTGTTGAAAAATTGAGGATTTCAAGTCCTTTTCTTAGAAAATCTGCTTCTTGTAGGGTTTTTGCTCAATTTCTCAATTCTCGTAGTGGAGCCTCAAGGCTTTGCCTAGTTCTACAGCTCCCTGGTTAACTTGAGCTGTTGAGGAATTGCTGCACCTACAGTGGTCGAAGCTTCAGAATTATCCTTTTCACGGCTTTTCTTCCTCAGATTCGTGATATTTATAGTAGCTAAGGGCTGTTAACATGGTAGGTGGGGCAGTAGAATAGTTGACTGTCTTTGAGCCGATTTTTGAGGATAATCATGAGAAGCAATATGATTTTGGAAGTGTGTCTTCGGTTCTGAGCATGTGCTTGTATGTCCTCGATGAAGCATGCCTTAAAGCAGTAGTATGAGCTGCTTACCTTCTCTCAAATCTGATGTCTGTATCATGCGCACACCACCATATATTGCTAGAAGAAGAAGTGGATGAAGAGATGATTTCTGTGGTTGCATCAAAGCATGGACATATTGCTACTAACGAAACTGAAGTGGTTGCATCAAAGCTTGGCTCTGATACCATAATAAAATCTGAAGTGGAGGGAGTCTATGAGATAAATCGGATGAGAAGTTAGGAGCTCCATTTTTTCTTGTCCTCCATTATTATTCTATATTTCTCAAAAAGTCAACTGCCACAAGTGGTATCCTCAAAAGATAGGTACCCCAAACTTAAGGACACTTTACATATGCTTCTATTTTAGATACATACATCCATAGGATATGACTTAGGATATGTCGTATTTATCAACACAAAGAAAATGTAAAAGAGATTTGGTGTGCAATCAGGGCACTGTATATTCTGCAGACAAGCCCTTTAGGGCTATTCCGCAGTTATTTTGGGCGTTGACCGAAAGTGGGTGCATAGGTTACAGATTTCTCATTCCAAGCATGAGGAGCTTGGTTGAGGTCATAGAGGGCCTTATTTAGCTTGTTCACCTTACCATTTGAGGAAGAAAAGCTAGGAGACTCCTTAACATATATATTTCAAATCTATGATTTTTGAGGTGTTTGCAGGAAGCAAACATAAGGTTTATCTGCAAACAGGTTGCAAATTACATGTACTATTGAGCAATAAGTAAAAAAAGGTTTCTTGATGTAGTGATGTGCATGTGTTGTGAAAGATTGCAGAAGACTAGCTTGATGTGTTGTATCCTTGTTTCTGATAATGGTAGAGAACATTGTAAATCCCATTATTGAGAAGCTCGACAAGAAAAACTACCCTTCATGGAAGTTCCGTGTGACGAACTTCCTCATTGGAAAGGGCCTTTATGAGTTTGTTTCAGGTAAAGAAAAGAAGCCAGAGCTAGGTATCCCTCCGACTGCAGATGAATTAAAAGCATGAAAAGAATGGAATGCGAAAGACAAAAAGGTGATGTACTGGTTATCTGCAGTCATTGATAATACGATGTTGGGACATATTAGGAATGCAGAAACTTCACATGCAGCTTGGACAATTTTTGAGAACATGTTTTCAATAAATACAAAAGCACAAAAGATTCAACTCAAGCAAGAGTTGAATGCCTTGAAGAAAGGAAAAATATCTCTCAATGAGTATGTGTTGAAGGTGAGGAGCATTGCAGATGCTTTAGCAGCGATTGATGCAAAGCCTAATGATGATGATTTGGTTTCATCCACTTTAAGTGGCCTTAACAATGAGAAGGCATGGAAATCATTTGTTACTTCAGTATATGTATGGAAGCCATTTCCAGATTTTGATGAGTTAATCTCTCTCATGATTACCAAAGAGATCAATATACAGGGTGACTGATCTGAAAAAAAATGGTGAACAGGTTCAAGCATTTTACTCAAGTTCAGAAAGGGGATGTGGTAGATCCTCTTTGAGAGGTCATGGTATGGGAGGTGCTGGCAATAACCAACAAAACAAGTTCAATCAGCAATTTGGTGAAATGTAGGTTTCAAGAGGTCGAGGAAACTTTAGAGGCAGGGGGAGCTCTAGAGGAAGAGGTGGATGGAAGAATAGAGGTTTTGGAAATTCTACTATTGTTTGCCATTATTGTGGCAAAACATGCCATATTGCAGCCCATTTCTATGCTAAGAAGGATAATATTCGTAGTGGTAAATTGCAGCAAGAAAACTATGCATCGTCTTCACAACAAAATGAAGACAAAAACGAGCGTTTGTTTGTTATCCAACATATGATGAATGTAGTTACAGGAAAGGGGACACATGATGATGTATGGTATGTCGATTCAGGTGCATCTAATCATATGACCAGTCATGTTGAATGGTTTGAAGAGATGCAAGACTTACAAAATCTAGGTTATGTGCAGATGGGTGATGATTCATGCCACCCATTTTACACATTAGAAAGGTTATGTGCAGATGGGTGATGATTCATGCCACCCATTTCACACATTGGAAAGGTTCCCTTGTCCTTGTATGATGGTCAGACAAAGAGTCTGATAGATGTATTACATGTGCCATCAATCACAAAGAATCTAGTGTATGTTGGACAAATGGTAGAGCAAGGGTTGGAGGTCTGATTCAATGCAAAAGGTTGTTTTGTAGAAGACTTTAATGATAAGTGCAGGTTGGTCGCAAAACGAAGTAGAGTTGGCCGAATGCTCACTTTAGATGCTGGAATTCCTGCAATGGATGCTGCTATGTATGCTAAAGGAAGTGGAGTAGTTGCAGATATTAAAATATGGCATAAACGTATTGGACATGCAAATGTGCAAAGGCTGAAATTAATGCAGTCCAAAGGATTGGTTACAGGGTTGCCTTCTTTTAGAGTTCCAGAATTTCATAAAGTCTGTGAAGCATGCTACTTTTGATGTAGTGCATGCAGATGTTTGGGAGCCTACACAGAATGTATATGTTGGTGGTAGCAAATACTTTGTGACTGTTCAAGGAAGTTATGGGTATACTTCATGAAGGAAAGGAGTGATATGTTTGAGCACTTCAAATCTTTTAAGGCAGTTATTGAAATAGAAACAGGCTTAAAAGTGAAGTGCTTGAGATCAGATGGAGGGGGAGAGTACCTCTCTAATGAGTTTAGTGGCTTCTTGAGGACCCATGGGATAAAGAGGCAATTTACTTGCATGTATATCCCATAGCAAAATGGGATTGCATAAAGAAAAAATAGGCATATTGTAGAAGTTGCACGGGCATTAACGGCTGAAAAAAATATGCCTAAACATTTTTGGTC
Source organism: Lygodium microphyllum (assembly GCF_053477565.2). Classification (NCBI taxonomy): domain Eukaryota; kingdom Viridiplantae; phylum Streptophyta; class Polypodiopsida; order Schizaeales; family Lygodiaceae; genus Lygodium; species Lygodium microphyllum. Next base: position 70,969,868 of record NC_141153.1, read on the forward strand.
TGAGGTTGTCCATACTATTGTCTACATTATGAGCATAACTCCCACAACTGCAGTTCATGGGATGACTCTTGAAGAATGCTTTACTGGCAAGAAACCCGATGTATCACACTTGAAGGTATTTGGATGTGTTGCATATGTTCATGTGCCAGATGAGCTATGGAAGAAGCTTGATGCAAAGGTTGAAAAATGTATTTTTATTAGATACTCTTTAGAGCAGAAAGGGTAACGCTATTATAACCCTGTCATCACAGGTGAGTTCATAGTGAGCAGGGATGTTATCTTTGATGAGATGTGCAGTTGGTATGCACCTGCTGGTGATGTATTAGATGATGATAATAATCAGGACAACTATGTGTAGAAAGAAAAACAAGAATCACAGAGTCTTAGTGGACCAAAAACATCATCTGGTACTATACCTACAGTGAGCCCTTCGTCTGGGAGACTAAGGAGTAGCTCCACATCTTTAGGTGGATCCATAAGTGTTGCAGGGAATGACAAAGAAAAGAAGAAAGTGTTGGATGGTAATGATGCATCTACGAGTCATTTGGGATTTGATGGACATTCTAGTGGTTTGGAGAGTTTGGATGATGAGCTTGGTATTCCTTCAGTCAGGACACCAGGTGTACAGAGAGTTGATAGTAATGTAAAGGCTCCATTGAGTGATCCGGTGGCATGCAGATCTAGTAGGGTCAAATACCATGTTAAAAGATTTGGTTTTGAAGGTTATGCAGCTCACCATTATGCTTATATGGTGAAACTAGTTGAGGATGTTGAGCCCACTTGTTTTGAGAATGTTGTTGGTCATGCTCATTGGGATGAAGCAATGAATGAGGAGATGGCTGCATTAGAAGCCAATAAGACTTGGGATTTAGTACCCTTACCTAAGGGTAAGAAAGCTATTGGCTGTAAGTGGGTTTACAAAGTCAAGCATAATGCAAATGGTTCAATTAGCAGGTAAAAGTCTAGGCTGGTTGCAAAAGGCTATGGTCAAACATATGGGATAGATTATGAAGAGACATTCAGTCCAGTTGCTAGGATGAAAAGTGTTAGGTGTGTGATTTCCTTGGCAGCAACGAAAGGTTAGAGTTTGTAGCAAATGGATGTTAAGAATGTCTTCTTGCATGGTGAATTGCAAGAAGAAGTGTATATGGAGTAGCCAGTAGGTTATGAGGATTTAGAGCATCCCACATATGTGTGCAGGTTAAAGAAGGCACTCTATGGGCTGAACCAAGCAACTAAAGCATGGTCTGAAAAGATTGGAGATTATCTTGTCAATATTGGATTTTGTATTTCCAATGTTGATCACTCACTTTATGTGAGAAAGGGAGATGCAGGTTTGGTCATCATAGTCATCTATGTGGATGACTTGATTATTATAGGTGATAGTGATAATGGGATTGCTGAAGTTAAGGACTTCTTGAAGAAGTTTTCTGAGATGGACGATTTGGGTGAGCTAAGATACTTTCTTGGTATTGAGGTGATCAGATGTGATGATGGTATATGGCTATCCCAAAGGCAGTATGAGTTGGATATGTTATCCAAGTATGGCATGACAGTATGTAAGCCTCTTTTAGTACCATTGGAACAAAATGTAAAGTTGAGTGCTGACGTTGGGGGTGAGATAGAAGTCCCTACTGTGTTTAGGAGGATAGTAGGGAGCTTTATTTACATGACTATCAAAAGGATAGACTTGAGCTATGTTATTAGCCTTGTCAGTTAGTTTATGCAAATGGCTAGAAAGCCTCATTTGGATGTAGTTAGATGTATATTGAGGTATGTGAAGTCCACTTTACATTATGGACTTTTTTATGAGGCAGGTAAGGATGTACAGGTCTTTGGATACAGAGATGTAGATTGGGCTGGTAGCATGCCAAACAGAAGATCTACAAGTGGATTCATGTTTTCCCTTGATAGTGCAGCAGCTACATGGAGTAGCAAAAAGCAAATTTGCTTTATCGAGTACAAAGGCTGAGTATAGAGGTGATGCTATGGCAGCATGTGAGGTGGTATGACTACAAAAGTTATTAGGTGATTTGGACGTGCAAGGAGATGGTCCAGTTGTCATTCATTGTGACAACATGAGCAGCATACAACTAGCTAGGAATCTAGTGTTGTATGCTAGGACAAAACACATTGAGATGCACTATCACTTTGTGAGAGAGATGGTTCTTGCAGGAGAGATTGACTTGGTATATGTCAGCACATAGGATCATATAGCTGTCATTTTCACAAAGGCATTGGGTGTAGAGAATCTTCAAAAGTTTCGAAGCTTACTTGGAGTTGCAAAGATAGAGTTGAGCTTGAGCGGGAGTGTTGAGATGGCAAGCTCAACACGTGCGGACATTGATGATGGACCGCCTGGCTAGATGAGTCCTCACATCTACACTTAGCATGTTGGTGGTCATTATGATACTCACATGGCCACTGACTTATCACTTATTATATTTAGTTTGTCACACCTACCTACAGTTGGCAAAGATATAACGCCAGTCGATTAGTGTAGTCGGTTATGCGTTGTTTGACTTAGAAGGCCACTTTCCTTTATGTTGTATCTTATCTATACTTTGTGTATATTGCATAATGTGTGGAAGAAGAAGAAAAACTCGCAAGAAAACATTTTGGCCTCCGTCTCTCTTCTTGTGTTCTTGAGTGAGTCTCCTCTGGTCTATATAGTGTGTGTTTGGCGCAGCAACTCAAGCAAGTCCCCCACCACGTGATTCTTGACAAAAGGTTGACTACAGCGGGGATGCCGAGTCTAGGAAAGACCCAAAGTGGCAAAGGTTGGAAGCATCCACCACTATAGCACCACCAACGATTCCCCCGGCTGCGGACTATGACACCTATGCGATTGAACTCCTAGGCAACTAGAGAGGGCTAAGGAAGAGAAGAAGACCACTATTGTGGAGCTAGAGGTTGAGAGAGAAGTTGTCGTGATCCTATGGCTAGAGATGACACGGCAAGCCTCTGAGCATTAAAAATAAATTTGGAGCCTGAAAGAGTAATTCAATGCCAAAGAAAAGAAGGCTAAAGAAAATGAAGATCACTTACGGCAAAGATTGGAGGATGAAGCCCAAGACTTGGTGGTGGAGTAGCAGGATCATAAGTGGCTCATCCAACAATATGCTGAGCTCTAAGAACGAATGGCACGGGTGGAAGCTATGAATGCAAAACTACAAGAGAGCCCGCAAGAAGGAGAACAAACATCAAGAGAACGATGCCAAGAACAGGAGGATGCCCTGATATTCTAGCTGTGGTTGACAATGGAAGAGCAAGGAAGACTAGAGAGAGAAATAGGAGCCGTTTTGGAAATGAAAGAAGAGGCCATCGACAAAGCCATAAGAAGCCTCCAAGATGACCTGGAGAATGCCCAAGAGGAGATGGAGGCACTAATGGCCATGATGGAAAGAAAGTTGCACTGGGTAGAGTTAGAAAGTTGCACGCAAACTATCGACGATCTATCAGAAAGGATCACAGAAGCCTAACAGCAGTTCTCCGTGGTAGAGCAAGGTAGGAGGATAACATAAGAGTAATTGGAACCATCGGGATAAAGAAAAGACCCAAAAAATGGAAATCTGGAGCGAGCAACAATAGATGGTAATGATGATGTCTTAGGAGATGGAGAGGGGTAAGAAAAACCTGGAAGAAAAGGCATAGCAGTGGGAGAGGCACAACCTTGAAAGAGTATGGGGACTGACAGAGCATTTGGCAGTATCAAAATGTGAGAGGGTGCTCATCGCAGAATCCAGAGCTGAGACCACTGAAGTGTGTTGCAACATGCATAGACAAGCCTTTTTTAGCACTATGCTTCATGTCACACAAGTTGAAGTTGAGGACTCAGGGGATAGAATGAAGAGGAAGCTAGAACTAAAACCAGAGCTTTAAGGTATCGCCTGCAAGAGCACACACTCCCAACTAGCACAGGCATAACCAAGGAGCAGCAACACAGCTACTTGTGACAAGCTGGCCTCTCCACCAATGAGCTTAGGGAACTTGGATTCGAGGAAGAGAGCAGCCCCATCCACTCCTAATCCAACTCACTATGGAACAAGACACTGAGAAAGGGCATGACTTCGAGCAAGCATTTGAGGAAGAACTGCTAATTAGAGAGGCTAGTTTGCCCTTACCCGATATACCCCCCAGAAGAGCCAAAGGATGCCCAAGTTCTTGAGCATGTTATTACTGCAATAAGAAGAAGATGGGAACTTGTGGAGCAAGCTTAGTAGAGGGCACATACATGACCACAACAACTTCCTAATGAGCCCATGCCGCCATGCGAGGATCACCACCCCGTTAACTTGCCGTAGGAGCTAACTATCTGGCAACAACAAGAGCTCCAATTCCAACCCTTTGAGTTCTCCTTCCTCTACCCATGAACCTTGGACCGAGTCTTACCCTTGGAGGTAGTGGAAAGAATAATTCATTTTAGCCATACTCTAGCAAACCAATGGGTCGAGGAGCAGAGCATCACACAATGGAGGTGGGAGCCCACGAACTACTACCAAGTCAAGGTCTATCAAGTCCCCAAAATTTTCCAAGGCTACGAGACACAACCAAAGTTGCGGAAGAGGATTTGGGACACAATTTTGATGCATGGATGGCCTTCTGTGGCACGTTACAGGAAGAATGAAACGATCATGCCTACATGCCCCTACCCTTGCAAACATGGAGTGGATTACAATCGGGGGTTGCATGGCAAGTACGACTTTCCAAAGATCTACAATGTCAATGTAGCAATTCTTAAGGAATGCATGACCTTTAGAGTAGGGGACTTGCGCCCTTCTATTAACCGCTTCCTCGAGGATTTCTCTTTCTATCCAGACTGGCCTTTATAACCACTTATAATTACCTTAGGGTCATTAGGTTTCTCCTTAACCAAAAGCCAGCGATTGAGAAATCCCACCTCCCTCCACTCTTTTTTGACATTAACCTAGGAATAGATAGCTGCGCTATGGCTAGGCTCATGATGAGGGCAACCCTACTTCCCTGGTTTTGTTTGAGAATCCTTGAAGACATGAATGATAGCCACTTTACAAGGTGCAATCATCCTTTCTTGTCAACCACACCTCTCAATGCAAAGGCTAACATCAAGGGATACCTGTAGAGCCGTGCTTTTTTAACCAAATCCCTGAGACCACCTTGCGACTTGTTCGAGAGAACCCCTTGCATCCAAATGTTGGCTATAATCATCTATACACCCGCACTTTTTAAAAAAACAATTTAAAAAAGAAAAAGAAAAAGAAAAAAATAAAGAAGAAGAAGAAAAAGAGGTGGCAACACCGAACCCCTCAAAGAAGCACCTTGCATGTCACAATCATTGCACCTAGGATTTTTGTACCTAGCCCTGCCCCCTATGACACGTGCTTAGGGCACATCAAGGGCAGGACACACCTAGGGAGGTAACACTCGCCTATGGTTAAGACCTGTCACCCTAAGCTCCATGCACTGCACCTCCCTTATGCACCAATTGGGTCCTCAAGTGTGGAACACCACCGAGGTCTTGCCCAAGGTAGATCCATCTCCCAATTCCACAAGCAACGCTACCATGCACTCCATGGTCAGGCGGACACCCCAGGTAATGCACCCTCTTTTCTTTTCTTTTCTTTCCAGGTATGCAATGTTCTCCCCATCTTATGCGACATATCACCATGCCGGCACAACAAAGCAAGTGCAACAACCCCAGTCAAAAAGAGAATGAAGAAGATCATTTAGAATAGTGCCGGAGGAGGCAGCCACAGAGGGGCAACCAACGAAATTGTCGACAGCCTTCCCGTTCCATAAATCCCTCCCACATGCCCTCCAACACGGCTTGTATACAAACTCAAAAGGCCAATTGGCTTCCCTAGTAGAATTGTCCAACTCACCACCCACCAACAAGTGCCATGGGACTAGCTCTTGGCTAGGAGGGGCTAATGTTAACCCTTAGACGAACAAGGTGGAACATCCAAAAAATCTAAACTAGAAAACAAGGCTAAGGTAAAATTAAAACAGAAGACGAAGGTGCACCAAGAAAAATATGGAAGCACAAGAAGAGTAGAAAAATCCTAAATCAAGGAGAAAGGCACACAAGAAAAAGTGCAAGTCAATACTTTTGTAAAAGAGCGCAAGGTGCACCATGATTTATTTTAAGAGTACCGGGTTCTCACTCGTGCAAATTGTAAAGGTAGATGGGCGGTAGGAAGCAAGCTAGGAGGATAGGAGGACAATGGAAAAAAAGGGTCTATGGGCATGTAAAAAGGAGATGACCACCCAAATGGGATTTAGGGCTTTGTATATAAAGTTCAAAAGATGAGTAGGAGGTCATTCTTTGGTGTGTGGCAAAGTGGAATCTTCTTCTTCTCTCCTTCTCTTCTCTTTGCTTGCTTGTGTGTGCTTAAGGGAGGGAGTGTGAGAGTGTGAGGGAGTGAGTGTCCGAGGGTGAGGGATCAAGGAGGTGAAGCTCTCCACCATCTCCTCTTTTCTTCTTCTCTCCTCTTCTCCTCTCTTCTCTTGTCTTGTGTGCGGCTATGGAGGATGGAGCTTGGAGGTGGAGGCTTGAAGATACTTGAGCTTGCATCAAGAATCATGGAGCTATTAGAGTGCTTGAGAGAGGAAGCAACTCAATCGGGCATCAAGGTAAGCTCGCTACATCCGTAGAGAGGTATGGTGCGTTGGCTATGTGACAGGTAGCCACTAGTGGTTGCTTGAAATTCTTGAAGCAATAAGCGATCCATGGGTCTTAGTAATTGAGCTTGAGCTCCACCTCTACAGATTCGATAGGCAAATGAAAGAGGCCAAACTTAACCAAATGCGACACAACTTGGGTTTGAAGATGACCTCACTCTGGTTGAAATTCTAACCAAGGACAATTCAATAAATGAGCAAAATAGAGTGGCACTAGTTGCCTCAATTCTAGCAAGATTAGGAATTGCACCCAATACCAGAATCTAGATTAAAATCATGATAGTCACAAAACAAGTTGAGAAATACATGGCAAAAGATGACCCATATAGTTTTGTGAAATAATTTGAGAAGGTTTCCGAGGCCAACAACCTCCAAGACCTTGGTCAATGCACACAAGCTTTTGGATTGTGCTTAGGGGAAAAGGGCCAAAACTGGTTCCTTAACCTAGACAATGTTAAGCACAATAACTTCGACACATTGAAAGACCTTTTCATCAAGAGGTTTTCCAAAGTAGGGTTTATAGATAACTCGGGGAAGAGTATTGACCAACTGCAGGAAATAACAAACATGAAATAAGAAGTCGCCAAGCTCTAAGAGGCAATCCAAAGACCTGTGTGACCTCATGTGTAATGCATCCATTAGGGGGAAAACCACCTTCTAAACAAATGCCTTCATCCTAGGCCATACACTTTTATGAATTGTGGTAGGTATGGGAATGAAGAAATATATTGCCACTTGTCAATAGTTCCACCAACTACCATTCTATCCTTGGAATATGCAATTCAATTTTGGGAGAGGAGCTCCATTGACCTTGCCAATACCTAATGAGCATAAATTGATAGCCCCTAGGGTTGATATTAATCCAACAGGAATACCTAGATCACCTAGGCCCATCATAACCCATCCATTGAGTGACAACCTAGTACACTTTGTGGAAGAAACATGGGATGAGGAGACATACATGAACCCTTACATCAAATATGATGAAGAGGTTAATTCAGCATTGATGGATTATAGAACAATTCCAGTTATGGCTTTGGGTAGGGGACAAAATCTTGAGAAAGAGTAAGCTAACAAGGATAAAACTGATTTGAGATGCCTCGAATGCAGTGTCACACACTTATATTCTAACTACCCTAGGCAAAAACCTTCATTTAGCTCTGTAATTGTGCCATTTGTGCTATTAGGACTCTTGAACATTGAAACATTGGATGATGATGTTACCCAAAATTCCCTTAAACATCATGGCATGAAATCAAGCCAAGTAGGATAGTATTTCATAACCTAGACCTAACAACTTGGATGTAACGTCCATAGGAAAGGAAAATAGAAAAAGCAGGAAGAAGAAATTTGAAGCCAAACTTAAATTCAAAATAAATAGTGCCACCATACTCACCAAAGGAAAGCATGTTACCGATGCAAAAGTCAAAACAATCGCTCTAGAAATGAGAGAGAAAGGAAGTGCATGAGTTGAAGAGTATCCCAATCCCAAACAACAAATGGAGATTGTGGATAAGGTTAGGGAATGGGTAAGAGAAGTGCATGTTGTAATATTTTCACGCAATAAAAGTTAGTTGGTCAGTTCGAAAGTTACTTAGTCAATTAATAAGTTAGTAAGATTACTAACTAAAGACTAACTAAGGTAAAAACTAACTAGCACTAATAGCTCATAATTTTCATTCAATTAAAAATATATTTAAAAAATTGAGAGTCATAAATCTGACATTTTTCTTGGATTGATAAGGACCGTAGCCACCCGTCACGAAAAGTACAATGTGAATGAGACTTATGAGCCATATTAATCACTAGTATTAAGGCGTATAGTTTAAATGGTCCAAAAATATTAGATTTTTTTTTTGGGAGGGGGGGGAGGGGGGGAACTATTATATTTTAGATATTATCCTAAAAAGATAGAACTAAAGTCATTTAAAAGAAAAGACAAGTGATTTTTTAGTTAAAAAGAAAAATAAAGAAAAGTGATTTGTGAAATCGCGCTCGCCGCGATCGCAGTCTACAAGCAGTAGACATCACTTCGAACAAAGAAAAGAAGAAGGAGTGAACTAAGAGCTTTCTAAACAAGTGTCTTGGGGTTTTACCCCCCTTTTGGAGCCAATGCAACCATCAGATTTATGATCTGAGAATCAGATCACTGAGTCTTCTAAGAGCCCCTCCATTCTTGTTCTCAGACTTATCCCCTCCTCTCTAATTCATTACAAATATGAGGCATGGGGAGGCACAAGAGAGCATAAGGAGACCCCAAAAGGCTGCAAGAGAGAGGGAGACAGAGAGTATACCCCTCCAAGAGATTGTGTGTGTGTGTGTGAGAGAGAGAGAGAGAGAGAAGAATTACCCCGAGAGGCTGCACAATTTCCCTCTATCTCGATCCTCGATTTAACCATCTTCTCTTTCACTCTCCCATCTTGAATCTATTCCACCTTCTTAATCTCTTGAGTCTACTTGCGAACGATGGCCTCCAAGTAAAGAATGTCTCCAAGATGGTACCGATTGTAAGTAATGTATTTTGAAATTGATAGATGCTTGTTTTAATGCTCACAAGAGATACATTAGGCTACATACCTTGTGGTGCTAGAATAAGTCATTGAAAATGATAAATCGCATCTCAAATATTCAAAGATGAAGTTTTTGAAGTGCTTGTATCAAAGGGAGTTAAATTGCACCTAGTTTCTATGTGATGAATCCATGCATAGCATAAGCAACATATGGGACACTAAAGTATTGAGCATCGATGAGTCTTTGATTAATCTTTAACTAGGATAATATTGTCTAAAGTTCGCAAATGCATATCCACGGTACATACATGGGAGAGATTATGTAAACTTTACATCGATGGCATGCGACTCCTTGCCTTAGGAGAAAGGAAGATAAAGCCAATAAAAAATGTTGCATAGTAGGAAAATGCTAAAAGATAATTGTCACTTAGAGAAGAGGCATAAATACTCTTACTAGATTGATTAATTTGCATTGGAATGATAGGACTTACGTCATGTATAGTATTGGAACCTTTAGCATATGCCTTAGGCTAAAGGAGGGAATATTAAGTAAATTCCACTCTTTGGCCCCAAGGGGGAGAGTGAATATGTGATGAAATTATTGTTGCGTCTATTATTGTATTGTTTGGAAAAAATACAATTAGTTTTGTTGGTTGATTGAAAAACACCCTAAATGTTTTTCTTTCAATCAAGGGATTGTTGCATTGTGATTTGGATAAATATTCCAAGGCTTGTGTTGATGGAAAATGAATGGTAGGGGTTTGTAATGAAAAGTTTCCATGGGAATAAAAGAATGTTTTTCTAGAAGATAATATTAGGGTTGATTGCTTTGATTGTGCTTGAATTTTAATTGGATTAATTAATGAAGGATATTTTGCACACGTGGATCATCTCCAATATCACATCGCGGATTATCCCAAGAGGGCACTGTTCGATTCATAGGCCGATGGTCGAGTGGTGAAAAGGCCAACCACGGAAATGGTATCTCACTCCTAGACCGCTTGTGGGTCAGGTGGAGCTCTAGACACCCTTTGCCTGTCTAGATTGGAGTTGGAGATCCCTGTGAGCCCAATGTCTGGGATGTTGGAAGATCCTATTCTAGATAAAGGATGGAAATTTCGGTGCCATGAGACTTGGACTGGGTACTTCTATTGGACAGAAGGGATACATAATTCTCATGTATGGGCAGGAGACAAAGATTAACTTAAAGATAAGTTAAGGAACTTGTTTGATAAAAGGACTGCTTGTTTTGTTTTTGTGTATGTGTTGTAAATTATGTGAACGAACTCTGTACCCTAAAAGGCTTAATTAATGAAGCTGATTTTAAATGTCACACATAAATGTGGTATGACCTAATTAGACAACTAAAGCTATCAAGGAAAGTGCGGTGGACGTGACTTGGGTCCGTCTTACGGAAGGGTGGTCCCGGTTAGCTGGGAAATTTTTTCAAAAGATGTAATAACGAAACTGTGAATACCTAGATTCAGTAGAGTTAGAATCCTGATTTATGTTGTTTTAGGGGAGCGCAATGAGACTATGCCTTATGGGCACAGAGGTTAAGCTTTGCATCCCTCTCGTTTCCCATTCTCCATGAACCAAGTGCAGCATAAATCTGCTTTGACTATGTTGTTCCTACTCAAAGTGGGTCATCTGGAGCTCAACGCTAGCTAGTTCCTAGAGACTTGGCTAATAGGAAAGAAACCCTGACTTCAGGTCGGTCCTAAGTGAAAACGGCCGGATACTTCTGCTTTGGGGCAAACTTGGGAAGACCTAGATCGCAAACCCTGTGACATTCCTTGCGAGTGCCAGGTGGCGATTTCTAGACTCCCCTCCCGATGGGCTGCTAAGACATGTCCCACAAGTGGTCAAGTGGACATGTTACACATGTACACCTAAGGGAGGCACAACCGATCACATTGAGGACGAGGTCAATGAACTCTCAAGTGCAAGTCTACTTGGTTCTCCTACATATATGGGAACAAAGGATAATATGATACCACATATGACATCACAAGGGTAGAACAAGATTGCCATGGCAAGGTAGCCTACTCATGACCACTGGTAGCAACCCTCTAAGGAGTTCAAACTAGGAAGACTTGCAAGTAGCTTACTCGTCACACTCATCTCAATCCTAGTGTCCCTACCACTAGGGAAACTATTGAAACATCAATGTGAAAAGCTCTAAAAAGATGGATTGAAGGATCTAATCAACTAGAGATAGCCACCTTCCAAGTTAGGATTCCAAGCCAATTTCTAAACCCGATGTCTTTGGGAGGGAATAGAAATGCATGCAATTCTACCTGTCATTGCATTAGGTGACATTCATTGATACAAGAGCATGGGTTAGCATTCTAAGTCATGTAGACTTAGAAATGCATGCAATCCTACCTGTCATTGCATTAGGTGACATTCATTGATACAAGAGCATGGGTTAGCATTCTAAGTCATGTAGACTTGTAGGATTGGGGTAACCCACCAGTAGAAATGATACAATTTAGTGTCACATTAGCTAATACTATAGGGATCCAATTCCCTACTATGAACTTCATAGTCATGAAAAGGGTAGACTATAATATCCTATTGGGACATCCATGGATGTGCAATGCCTGAGTGATCAAGGATTGGGGCAATGGGTTGATGTTCTTAAGCAATTGCTTAAAAGTAGTTAGAATAGAGATGGTCATGTGGAAGACTTGACCTATTAACTTGGATGCAATCTTTGCATCGCTTAGAGGGGATGTCAATTATAGACCTCTCACCAAGTACCTCCCTTGCCCTGACGATAAGCAAGACTGGATGCATATACTAGATATGATTGATTTGTCCTTCTCAGATAATTAAGAAGAGTATAAGCATGCAACAATCAAATTGATTAGATAGGTTGAGCAAAAAGGAACCACCAATGCTTTAGGGGATTGATTTACATGATGTCTAGAAGTGCTGAACTAGGAGCTTGCATAATCTATCATGTGCTTGCAAACAAATTGGAGTTAATGAAAACCTAGAATATCTCAACGAAAGGTTGCATTCCCTAGTAAATGTTATTAGGTTGGTTGCTTCAGCTGTGGTTGATTTCCTAAAGGGTTAATTAACGAAGGATGGCACTAGCTACCCCCCATGAACTACCAAACCCTAACCAAGGGGGTTATGAATCCGCGCCAGGAATGTGGATTGAACCCATTGCGAGAGGTCTCTCCATGGAAATTACTTGGCGTAGGAGGATGCTTGGGTGCCAATGGGGGCTCTGGCCGTAAATCCCAATGCCTTCAGACCCTACACAAGTGTTCCACGTGACTCGAGATGGGATCTCGAGGCCTTGATACTAGTTACAAGGCGGAATCTTGGTAGAATAAACCTTCAGGTTTTGTTGCCGTGAGACGGAAGGATTTTTCTGCAGAGGCAGAAAGGAACACTTAATTCTCCTGTATGGGCAGGAGACAAACATTAATCTGAAGATAAGGTAAGGAAGTGTTTGATCTTGTTTTATCTTGTCTTTGTGTCAATGCCCTAAATTACGTAAAGGAACCTGTGATTAACGGGTTAATTAAGGAAGCTGCTTTTATGTGTCAAACATAATGTGGTAGGTAATTTAGATAACTAAAACAACCCACGAGGGAAGTGTGGTGGATATGACCAATGGGTCTATCCTACAGAAGGGTGGTCTCGGTTAGCCGAGAGCTTTCCTCAATGGAATTTATTTGATGCGAACGTTAGTTAGTCAAGGACCTTAGAACTTGTAAGTTGAAACCCTGATTTATACCATTTTAGGGGGCTGGAATGGGACTATGCCCTACGGGTAGAGAGGTCGAGTGATGACTCCCTCTCATTTCCCATTTTGTTTGAACCAAGTGCAGTATGAGTCTGCTTTGGCTCAATTGTGTCTGTGCAAAGTGGAGCAATTGTGTCGACCGACGCTAGAAGGCTGTTAGGAAGACTCGATTGCTAGGAACTCGGACTTCAAGTCAATCCTAGTGGGAACGACCGGATAAGTTCCGTTGCGAGGCAAACTCGAGAGACCCTAGTTGGAAAACCCCGTGTCATTCCTTGGGAGTGCCGGGCGGCGTCTTCTAGATTGATCTCTCGATGGGCTGCTAAGATGTGTCCCGCATTTAGAATCACCAAACTTGACCCTGAGAATGGAAGCCCCATACATGTAGCTTATTTGAGTATCACCCTAACTACAAGGACATTTCACCACGTCACTGCCCTAATCGACAAAGGTGATGGTTGTAACATCTTGACGTATGATGATTGGATAGGAATTGGGCAATTTCCACTCACAACTACAATGGAAAGTAAATACATATGGGGGACCTCCTTATTCATTATTAGAGAAATGTTAGATCATCTTAATCGTCATGATTGAAATTCTACCTACCATCTTCTATGTGCTGCCTAATGCTGAAGTAGTTGATAATGAAGTACTATTAGGATGCTAGTTTAAATGTCTCACTAAGTGTAAATTTTGAGCTACAATGTATACGTTTGGAGCTACCCTAATGTCAAGATTATCATGACTTTTAGCAAGGGTACTAATGCTTCAATGGAGAGGGTAGGATCACCGATGCTCCCCGCACACCCCAATTTATGTTGAGATGGCAAACTCGACACATGTGGACATTGATGATGGACCGCCTGGCTAGATGAGTCCACATGTCTACACTTAGCACGTTGGTGGTCATTATGATACTCACATGGCCACTGACTTATCACTTATTATATTTAGTTTGTTACACCTATCTACAGCTGGCAAAGATATAATGCCAGTCGATTAGTGTAGTCGATTATGCACTGTTTGACTTAGAATGCCGCTTTCCTTTATGTTATATCTTATCTATACTTTGTGTACATTGTATAGTGTGTGGAAGAAGAAGAAGAAATCAACAAGAAAATGTTTTGGCCTCCATCTCTCTTCTTGTGTTCTTGAGTGAGCTTCCTCTTGTGTATACAGTGTGTGTTTGGTACAACAGCTCAAGCAAGTCCCCCCACCACGCGATTCTTGACATGGTATCAGAGCCACGCCACTGAGAGAGCCTTATTTTAAAGGCTGAAGTAAAGGAGAAGAAGCAAGGTTTGAGTAAGCAAGCAACAGGTAAGAAGCTCTCCCATTCTTCCACTCTCTTTCTTGGATAGTACTTGTGGAGGCACTGGAAGCAGGGTAAAGCGAAAATCTCAGATTGCTATGAGATTTGGTATGCAAGCAAAGCACTATATATTCTTCAAACAAGCCTTTTAGAGCTTACCGTAGTTATTTTGGGCATTTGAGGCCGTTTCAGGCCCCATTTTAGAGCCGCAAGGTTGCGGACAACAATTTCAAGGTACAATGTGATTTCGGCTATATTGACCGAAAGTGGGTGCACAGGTTACAAATTTTGAATCTGTAATTTTTGAGGTGTTTGCAGGAAGAAAACATAAGGTTTATCTACAAACAGGTTAAAGATTACATGTACTATTGAGCAATAAGTGAAAAAGGTTGCTTGGTGTATTGTTGTGCACGTGTTGTGAAAGATTACAGATGACTAGCTTGCTGTGTTGTATCCTTGTTTGTGATAATGGCAGAGAACAATGGAAATCTCATTATTGAGAAGCTCGACAAGAACAACTACCCTTCATGGAAGTTCCGTGTGACGAACTTCCTCATTGGAAAGGGCCTTTATGAGTTTGTTTTAGGTAAAGAAAAAAAGGTAGAGTTTGGTATCCCTCCGACAGCAAATGAATTAAAAGCATGGAAAGAATGGAATGCGAAAGATAAAAAGGTGATGTACTGGTTATTTGCAGTCATTGATAATATGATGTTGGGACATATCAGGAATGCAGAAGCTTTGCATGCAACTTGGACAATTTTTGAGAACATGTTTTCAGTAAATACAAAGGCACAAAGGATTCAACTCAAGTAAGAGTTGAATGCCTTGAAGAAAGGAAAAATGTCTATCAATGAGTATGTGTTAAAAGTGAGGAGCATTGCAAATGCTTTAGCAGCAATTGATGCAATGCCTGATGATGATGATTTGGTTTCATCCACTTTGAGTGGCCTTAATAATGAGAAGGCATGGAAATCATTTCTTACTTTAGTATATGTATGGAAGCCATTTCTAGATTTTGATGAGCTGATCTCTCTCATGATTACCGAAGAGATCAATATGCACGGTGACTCATCTGAAAAAAATAGTGAACAGGTTCAAGCATTTTACTCAAGTTCAGGAAGGGGACAGGCCATGGTATCGGACGCGCTAGCGATAACTAGGTTCAATCAGCAATTGGGGGAAATGCAGGTTTCAAGAGGTCAAGGAAACTTTAGAGGCAGGGGGAGCTCTAGAGGAAGAGGTGAATGGCATAATAGAGATTCTAAGAATTTTGCTATTGTTTGCCATTATTGTGGCAAAACATGCCATATTGCAGTCCATTGCTATGCTAAGAAGGATGATATTCATAGTGGTAAATTGCAACAAGGAAACTATGCATTGCCTTCACGATAGAATGAAGATAAGAATGAGTGTTTGTTTGTTATGGAGCATATGATGAATGCAGTTATAGGAAAAGGGATACATGATGATATATGGTATGTCAACTCAAGTGCATCTAATCATATGACCAGTCACGAATGGTTTGGAGAGGTGCAAGACTTACAAAATCTTGGTTATGTGCAGACGGGTGATGATTCATGCCACCCAATTTCACACATTGAAAAGGCTCCCTTGTCCTTGTATGATGGCTAGATAAAGAGTCCGACATATGTATTACATGTGCATCAATCACAAAGAATCTAGTGTCTGTTGGCCAAATGGTAGAGTAGGGGTTGCAGTTCTGATTCAATGTAAAAGGTTATTTTGTAGAAGACTTTAATGATAAATGCAGGTTGGTTGCAAAAGGAAGTAGAGTTGGCCGCATGTTCACTTTAGATGCTGGAATTCTTGCAATGGATGCTGCTATGTATGCTAAAGGAAATGGAGTAGTTGTAGATATTGAAATATGTCATAAACATATTGAACATGCAAATGTGCAAATGATGAAATTAATGTAGTCCAGAGGATTGGTTACAAGGTTGCCTTCTTTTAGAGTTGCAAAATTGCATAAAGTCTGTGAAGCATGCCAGTTTGGTATGCACGCAAGATAACCCTCTCACCTGACATAGAAGTGAGTAGAAAAATACTTGATGTAGTGCATACAGATGTTTGGGGGCCTACACAGAATGTATCTCTTGGTGGCAGCAAATACTTTGTCACATTTATTAATGACTATTCAAGGAAGTCATGGGTATACTTCATGAAGGAAAAGAGTGATGTGTTTGCGCACTTCAAATCTTTTTAAGGCAGTTATTGAAATAGAAACAGGCTTAAAAGTGAAGTGCTTGAGATTAGATGGAGGGGGAGAGTACCTCTCTAATGAGTTTAGTGGCTTCTTGAGGACCCATGGGATAAAGAGGCAATTTACTTGCATATATATCCCATAGCAAAATGGGGTTGCATAAAGAAAAAATAGGCATATTGTAGACGTTGCACGGGCATTAATGGCTGAAAAAAATATGCCTAAACATTTTTGGTCTGAGGCTGTCCATACTATTGTCTACATTATGAGCATAACTCCCACAACTGCAGTTCATGGGATGACTCCTGAAGAATGCTTTACTGGCAAGAAACCCGATGTATCGCACTTGAAGGTATTTGGATGCGTTGCATATGTTCATGTGCTAGATGAGCTACGGAAGAAGCTTGATGCAAAGGTTGAAAAATGTATTTTTATTGGGTACTCTTTAGAGCAGAAAGGGTAACGCTATTATAACCCTGTCACAGGTGAGTTCATAATGAGCAGGGATGTCATCTTCGATGAGATGTGCAGTTGGTATGCACCTGCTGGTGATGTATTAGATGATGATAATGATCAGGACAGCTATGTGTAGAAAGAAAAATAAGAATCACAGAGTCTTAGTGGACCAAAAACATTATCTGGTACTATACCTACAATGAGCCCTTGGTCTGGGAGACTAAGGAGTAGCTCCACATCTTTAGGTGGATTTATAAGTGTTGCAAGGAATGACAAAGAAAAGAAGAAAGTGTTGGATGGTAATGATGCATCTACCAGTCATTTGGGATTTGATGGAGATTCTAGTGGTTTGGAGAGTTTGGATGATGAGCTTGGTATTCCTTCAGTCAAGACACCAGGTGTACAGAGAGTTGATAGTAATGTAAAGGCTCCATTGAGTGATCCGATGGCATGCAGATCTAGCAGGGTCAAATAACCTATTAAAAGATTTGGTTTTGAAGGTTATGCAGCTCACCATTATGCTTATATGGTGAAAACTAGTTGAGGATGTTGAGCCCACTTGTTTTGAGAATGTTGTTGGTCATGCTCATTGGGATGAAGCAATGGATGAGGAGATGGCTGCATTAGAAGCCAATAAGACTTGGGATTTAGTACCCTTACCTAAGGGTAAGAAAGCTATTGGCTATAAGTGGGTTTACAAAGTCAAGCATAATGCAGATGGTTCAATTAGTAGGTAAAGGTCTAGGTTGGTTGCAAAAGGCTATGGTCAAACATATGGGATAGATTATGAAGAGACATTCAGTCCAGTTGCTAGGATGAAAAGTGTTAGGTGTGTGATTGCCTTGGCAGTAGCCAAAGGTTGGAGTTTGTAGCAAATGGATGTTAAGAATGCCTTCTTGCATGGTGAATTGCAAGTAGAAGTCTATATGGAGCAGCCAACAGGTTGTGAGGATTTAGAGCATCCCACACATGTGTGTAGGTTAAAGAAGGTGCTCTATGGGCTGCTGAGAGGAAAGCACCTAGAGCATGGTCTGACAAGATTGGAGAGTATCTTGTCAATATTGGACTTTATATTTCTGATGCTGATCACTCACTTTATGTGAGAAAGAGAGACACAGGTTTGGTCATCATAGTCATCTATGTGGATGACTTGATTATTACAGGTGACAGTGACAATGGGATTGTTGAAGTTAAGGACTTCTTGAAGAAGAAGTTTGAGATGAAATATTTGGATGTGGTGAGATACTTTCTTGGTATTGAGGTGATCAGATGTCATGATGATATATGGCTATCTTAAAGGCAGTATGGCTTGGATATGTTATCCAAGTATGGTATGATAGCATGTAAGCCCCTTTCATTACCATTGGACCAAAATGTGAAGTTGAGTGAGGACGTTGGGGATGAGATAGAAGACCCTACTATGTTCAAAAGGATAGTAGGGAGTTTGATTTACATGACTATCATAAGGCCAAACTTGAGCTATGTTGTTGGCCTTGTCAGTCAATTTATGCAAATGCCTAGAAAGCCTCATTTGGATGCAGTTAGATGTATATTGAGGTATGTGAAGTCCACTTTACTTTATAGAATTTTTTATGAGGCAAGTAAGGACGTATAAGTCTTTGAATACACAGATGTAGATTGGCCTGGTAGCATTGCCAAACAGAAGATCTACTAGTGGATTCATGTTTTCCCTTGGCAGTGCAACAATTACATGGAGCAGCAAAAAGCAACCTACAGTTGCTCTATCGAGTATAGAGGCTAAGTATAGAGGTGCCGCTACGGCAGCATGTGAGGTGGTATGGCTGCAAAAGTTATTAGGTGGTTTGGACGTGCAAGGAGATGGTCGAGTTGTCATTCATTGTGACAATATGAGCCGCATACATCTAGCTAGGGATCCAATGTTCCATGCTAGGACAAAACACATTGAGGTGCACTACCACTTTGTGAGAGAGAAGGTACTTGCAGGAGAGATTGACTTGGTATATGTTAGCACATAGGATTAGATAGCTGACATTTTCACAAAGGTATTGGGTGCAGAGAAGCTTCGAAAGTTTCGAAGCTTACTTGGAGTTGCAGAGATAGAGTTGAGCTTGAGGGGGAGCGTTGAGATGGCAAGCTCAACACATGAGAACATTGATGATGGACTGCCTAGCTAGATGAGTCCCCACGTCTACACTTATCACATTGGTGGTCATTATGATACTCACATGGCCACTGACTTATCACTTATTATATTTAGTTTGTTACACCTACTTACAGTTGGCAAAGATATAACGCCAGTTGATTAGTGTAGTCGGTTATGCATTGCTTGACTTAGAAGGCCACTTTCCTTTATGTTGTATCTTATCTATAATTTGTGCACATTGTATAGTGTGTGGAAGAAGAAGAAGAAATCAGCAAGAAAACTTTTTGGCCTCCATCTCTCTTCTTGCATTCTTGATGTTGAGAATGTAAGCTTTGGCATTTGCGTGTGTATATGTGAAAGCACTCTTATGTGCTTAAGATTGTATGGTGCATGAATATGGATGAAAATGTGGAGTAAAGTGTGCCACATAGGGCATATATGGAAAGTGTGGATTGTATTGTGTCACATGGGGACACACATGGAAAGTTTGAGGGATCATTAATGGGTATCTCCTCCTTTATATATGTAACTAGTCTATGCAATGAAAAAGAAGAAGAAGAGAGTATTTGAGTGTGCATATTGTGTGCCTTCTCTTTGTAGCCATGGAGTTCCTTGTCTATTACAATCCACCATAATTATGTGTCAATCATGTTAAACACACCATGATCAACCCCACATTGGGTTTCTTGACATGGTATCAGAGCCAAGGTTTAGGGATCTTGATCATGGTGTACTTATATGTGTAGATATCATTGTATGTGGTTTTCTCGAATTTAGCCTTAGTATGTTTTAGCCATTCTTTCCTTAAAAATCTTACACACTCATTATTATGCTGGTTCACAATTTCAAGGGAGCTAAAATCTTTTGAGAATTATGAAGAGGCCATCAAATGAAGGATCTTTGTATAATGGAAGCTGGAAATGGAGTTTTTCAGCACAAGTCGTGGAGCCATTGTCAACAAAGAAGTTGCTAATAGAAGGCAAAGGTATTTGGTTGTTTTTTCTCTCCGGTTACTATTTTTTATCATGAAAGAATGCTAAAATAAGAGAAAGGTTGTTATTTGTGGACATTGTTGTCCTATTGGCTCTTGCTATTGAGCAAGGAACATGTAAAGATGCACATGCTTGTTATCATTGGAATGCCAAGTGGTGTTGGGTTGGTTGCAATCCAAGTCGGAACATGCAGGTTGAGGCATGTCTCATATGCACGCTCAAGGATGAGTATGCAACATGGAAGCAAGGAAGGCTTTTACACATTGGCACCTTGAAGGCTTCTCAAGAAGAGAAGCATGTGAAAGGCAACCTTGAAAGTGTATGTCCAAACAGAGAATGGAGACCTACAACCATGGCAAAAAAGATTGTACGTGTGGAGATGAAAGAGAATTACTTGCACCAAATCCTCTTATTGAAGCAACTCCACCGACGGCAAACCAGAAGACTCCCTTTGGCCCGCCATCGCGTAGTTTTTTGGTCAACAAGCAGCATGCTAATCCTTCTTTTACAACGAAAAAGAATGCATACCACCTACGAAAACCTAATGGACCCGATCCATAGGGACTAAGGGTTTCCCGCAGATAAAAAGCAATTGTGTGTGTGTTAAGTGTGTGCATGTCTCTCTCTATGTGCCTCTTTCATAGTGAGGCTGCAACGGATCCAACGAAAGCAAAAGATGACCTGATCGGATGTATCCCTCTTGCGGAAGACGAATTGAATCTGGACAGGTCAAGCAGACCTTGCATGTCTGTATGTGCAAAAAAGGGGGATGAGAGGAAGTTATTTAGAGCCCTAGAATGGAGAGAGAGAGAGAGAAGAAAAAGCAGTGGGGGCAGAAGAAGAAGAAGCATGGGGAGAGAGAGAGATACTCCTGTTTTCTCTTTGCCAGGGAGAGAAGAAGAAGTAGCAGAAGAAGAAGACAATATCGAGGAAACAATCCCCTTGGGATGAGGATGCAACACGTGTGTCAAGATGACAATATAGCTCTGACACAAATAGAGATGCCGATGCCAACTTGTATGATCGCATATTAGCCCTGCATGAGATTGAGTTGCAGACTGCACCTTGCTACAGTAGCCTACACCTATGGCATTGCCACCATTGCCCGGCCTATCTTGAAGATCAGCTCCTCTGCCACCATGGCACCCTACTGCTCTATAGATTACCCATTGCCTCCGCGTGCAACTTCAAGGAGGTCGTGGAGGCTCTAGGCTAGGAGGAGCTTCTTGTGCCGCTCTTAGCATGAACATTGATGGACGTGTCTTCATGTCAAATGAATCTCCACCCAATCAAGAGATGAGTCACGACCACATGTGGCATATGCCTATTATACAAACCTTTTAAGATTGGCTATATAAAGCTTCTAATTCACACAACAAAAGTAAAACCACAAAAGTTGTAAATGTCTTCATGATTCACATTTATGTCACAGGCAATCGTACTTGAGATTTTGTATTCACCCATTGTTGAGATATCGAGCTCCACTCGTGATACGCCAGGGTGACCATTGTGTATTTATGTCACCGACTTGTCAGTTGCAGACGCGGTTGGTACACCGCCCATGAATGATAGCTATCCTTATCTACTCTAGTTCGTGGCTCAGTTAGTATGCCACCTTAGTTAGTTGAGTTTGGTTTTAAGACCCATATATAGGGTTCTTCTATTTCTTTGTACTTGAGTTCTTTTGGCTTACACAACTAAGAAGAGGAAAACTGTTTTCAGCCTCCACCCTTGTGTGTATTCCCCCATTGTGCAAGCAAGAAAGCTTCAAGTGAGACTCCTTCCTTATCTCCCACAATCTTGACATGGTATCAGAGCCTTGTTCGTGGTAAGGAGCTCAAGAAAGCAAGCCAAGCTCGCGGTGTTCTGGTAAGAGGAGCAGTGTTGCTTTCATTTTCTGTTTTGGGAGCAAATCTCTGCAGGTAGCACAGTCGGAAAGTACAGGAGTGCATTGTCTCAGGCGACCTTATTTTTTTGATTTGAGGCCATTTCGGGGCCTGTTTTGGAGGCGGAAGTTTTCTGCACGCACTCAGGAAGAGGCCCAGTTTTATGCTGTACAGCCACTGTTCTACAGGTCGGTGAAAAGTTACTGTCGAAATTGCATTGTATGCTTGTGCGCAGAGACATAGGGAGTTACAGAATCATCCCTGTTGCCTGTTGATGCAAAATCGTCACTAGGAAGTGACAGTGTGGTCAAATACCACTTTCGTCAATTTTGCAGATTTGCCTTTGTGAGGCTGAAGCTGTGTTCTTTGCAGTGACAGAATTTTTTGCAGTGTTCTGTAATGGCGTCTGATTCTCTCTCACAGATTGTCACTGAAAAGCTTGACAAGAACAACTTCCAAGCATGGAAGTTTAGAATGACGAATTTCCTTATGGGAAAAGGATATTGGGAATTTGTTGCAGGAAATGAAGAAGAACCAGTGCTTCCTGATGTTCCCAATCAACAGCAAATGCAGGCATTTAAAGCATGGCATGAGAGAGCCAGGAAAGTTATGTACTGGCTGTCTATCAGCATTTCAGACTCTATGATTGTGCATATTCAAGATGCAAGTACGCCAAAGGAGGCATGGGATACTTTGTCAAAAATGTATAGCACAAATACGCAAGCCAGGAAAATGCAGTTCAAGCAAGAATTGCATAATGTGCAGAGAGAAAATATGAGCATCAATGACTACCACATGAAGGTGAAGAAGATTGCAGATGCACTTGCTTCCATTGGGTCGCCAGTGGAAGATGATGATTTAGTTTCTGTGACCTTGAATGGTCTAGGAAAGGATTATGCACAGTTTCGGACATCCATTTCAATTCGTGAAAGATTTCCTGACTTTGAGGAGTTGATTGCTCTTCTAATTTCTGAGGAGCAGAGAAATGGTGGTGCATCTTCTTCAGGATGAACTTCAAAAGAAGCTGTCTTTTACTCAAATGCTGGAAGAGGTAGAGGCAGAGGTAGAGGAGGCCGATTTGGAGGCCGTGGTAGAAATCAGAATATGCAGCAAACTCAAGAAAACCAGTCCTATGGAGGAGGACGTGGTAACTCTAGAGGCAGGGGGAGCCAAAGAGGTCGTGATGGATGGCAAAGAGGCCAAAATGCAAATAGTAATGTTGAATGCTACTACTGTGGTAAAATGGGTCATATGGCTAAAGACTGCTATAAAAAGCAGAATGACATCATGAATGGAAAACTGCAACAAGGGAATTATGCATCCTCTAGTAGACAGGGTGATGACAGAAATGAGCACTTGTTTATGGTGCAGCACATGAACAATTCTGTGACAAGTGCAGAAGAAAGCAATGATGTATGGTATGTTGACTCAGGTGCATCAAACCACATGACAGGTCATGCAGAATGGATGGAGGATGCAAGAAAAATGGAAAAACCAGGATTTGTGGAGACTGGTGATGATACTACACATCCTATTGTGCAGATTGAAAAAATTCATTTATCTATGCAGGATGGGAAAAAGAAATACCTGTCCAATGTATTTCATGTCCCGAATATCACCAAGAATCTAGTTTCTGTTGGTCAAATGGTTGAGCAGGGCTTGCAGGTCAGATTTAATCCTCATGGATGCTTTGTTGAGGATATGAAAAATAAAGGTCGCTTGATAGCAGAAGGAAAGAAGAAGGGCAGAATGTTTACATTGGATGCAGACATGTCTGAATTGAGTGCAGCAATGTTTGCACATCGGACCGGTGTAGTTGCAGATATTGATATCTGGCATAAACGCATTGGTTATGTTAATGTACAGTGACTTAAATCAATGCAGGCCCAAAA
Source organism: Lygodium microphyllum (assembly GCF_053477565.2). NCBI lineage: Eukaryota > Viridiplantae > Streptophyta > Polypodiopsida > Schizaeales > Lygodiaceae > Lygodium > Lygodium microphyllum. The sequence goes on from NC_141153.1 coordinate 70,993,694, forward strand.
TATTGTTGCAGGATTACCCAAATTCAAGGTTGCAGAAATGCATAAGGTATGTGAAGCCGGTTAGTTTGGAAAATAGGCAAGAAAACCATTTCCTAGACATGTTCAAGAGAGTGAGAAGCCATTGGAATTAATCCACTCTGATGTGTGGACTACTAAAGCTGCATCTCTTGGAGGCTGTCATTATTTTGTCACTTTTATTGATGACTATAGCAGAAAAGTTTGGGTGTATTTTATGAAAAAGAAAAGTGAAGTTTTTGGGCATTTCAAAACCCTTAAAGCTATGGTTGAAAAAGAAACAGGCCTGCAAATAAAATGCCTAAGGTCAGATGGAGGGGGAGAGTACCTCTCAAATGAGTTTGCAAGGTTCCTGCAGGAGCATGGCATAAAGCAGCAATATTCATGCAGTCATACCCCACAACAAAATGGAATTGCAGAAAGGAAAAACAGGCATATTGGAGAGGTATCTCGTGCCATGCTCAATGAAAAAGACTTGCCAGATTTTTATTGGGCTGAAGCAGTTGCTACAGCAGTCTACATAATGAACAGGACTCCCACTGCAGCAATACATGGAATGACTCCAGAGGAGAGGTATACTGGTAGGAAACCAGATATTTCTCATTTGAAAATTTTTGGTTGCATTGCCTATGTACATGTGCCAGATGAGTTGAGATCCAAGTTGGATCCAAAAGCCGAGAAGTGCATCTTTATTGGTTACTCTCTGCAGCAAAAAGAGTATAGATGCTATAATCCTTCTAGTCGTAAGTTTACAGTGAGTAGAGATGTTGTTTTTGATGAGATGAGTAGCTGGTATAAACCAATAAATGTGATTGATGATGTAGATGCACAAAATGGTAATGCTGCACAGAATTCACAGCAGCTGTCACAAAATATTAGTGGACCTGGAGCATCCTCTAGCAGTGGTTCACATTCTTCGCCCTGGACAGGTAGATTGAGATCAGGAGAATCTTCTCAAAGTAATGCAGATAGTGGTATGCAGGTATCACGAAAAGGAAAAGAGAAGGTTGATCAGCCCATGTTTGATGTGAATGCAGGTCACTCTTATGTGGATGGTGAATCCAGTGGCTCAGAACAGAGCATTGATGATGAGTTGGGTATTCCTTCTATTGTTACACCTGGAGTAAGGAAGACTAGGGATGTTTTGAGAGCACCTGGGAGTGAACCTACTTTGCGCAGGTCTACGAGAGCTAGGTATCCTGTGGATAGGCTGAAACATGATGGATTTACAGCCATTCACTATGCATATATGGTCAAAGTGATACAAGAACCAGAATCCACTTCTTTTGAGCAAGCCATGGGAAAAGAAAAATGGGAGAAAGCCATGGATGAAGAAATGGATGCCTTGGAAGCAAATGCTACATGGGAATTGGTACCTTTGCCTAAAGGTAAAAATGCAATTGGCTGTAAGTGGGTTTATAAGGTGAAGCACAATGCAGATGGTTCTGTGAACAGATACAAGGCAAGATTAGTAGTCAAGGGGTATGCACAAACATATGGCATTGACTATGAAGAAACATTCAGTCCGGTTGCAAGGATGGCAATCGTAAGAGCAGTCATTGCTATGGCTGCATCAAAGGGATGGTCTTTACATCAGATGGATGTAAAGAATGCCTTCTTGCATGGTGATTTGCAAGAAGAGGTCTATATGGAGCAGCCACCAGGTTATGTGCATGCTGTTCATCCTGAGTTTGTTTGCAGGTTGAAGAAAGCCTTGTATGGCTTGCAAGCACCTAGAGCACGGTCTGACAAGATAGGATAGTATCTTGTCACTATTGGCTTTCAGATTTCCAAGGTAGATTTCTCAATTTATGTGAGAAAAACAGAGAAAGGTATTATGCTACTTGTCATTTATGTTGATGATTTGATTATGACAGGTGACAGTGATGAAGATATCCTTCATGTGAAAATGCTATTGAAGCAGAAGTTTGAGATGAAGGATTTGGGAGAGCTGCGTTATTTCTTGGGCATTGAGGTGATTAGATCATTAAGTGGGATACAGCTCTTGCAGAGGCAGTATGGATTGGACATGCTGTCCAAATATGGGATGACAGGCTGTAAGCCTATTTCAGTTCCTTTGGAGCAGAATGTGAAGCTGAGCACAGATGCAGGTGAGCTTCTAGAAGACCCTACTATGTACAGACGCATAGTAGGAAGTTTTATTTATATGACTATTACCAGGCTAGATTTGAGCTATGCTGTTGGATTGGTAAGTCAGTTTATGCAGGCTCCAAGGAAACCACATTTGGATGCGGCTAGACGCATACTCAGGCATGTGAAGTCCACATTATAGTATGGACTATTTTATGAGATTGGGGTTCAGATATAGTTCCATAGATAGACTGATGCTGATTGGGTTGGTAGTATTTCTGATAGACGATCTACCAGTGGATATGTGTTCTCTTTTGGGAGTGCTGTAGTCACTTGGAGCAGCAAGAAACAGCCTACAGTTGCCTTGTCGAGCACAGAGGCTAAGTACAGGGGTGCAGCAATGGCTGCATGTGAGGTAGCTTGGTTGCATAAGCTACTTTATGATATGCATCAGTCTACAGATGGGCCAGTTGTCCTTTATTGTGACAACATGAGTAGTATACACTTGGCAAATAACCCAGTCTATCATGCTAGAACAAAGCACATTGAGGTGCATTATCACTATGTGCGAGAAAGGGTTTTACTAGGTCTTATTGATCTAGTTTATGTCAGCACAGAGGATCAGGTAGCTGACATATTCACGAAGGCATTGGGCGCAGAGAAGCTGCGCAAGTTCAGAGACCTGCTTGGTGTGCAGGAATTGGGATTGAGCTCAAGGGGGAGTGTTGAGATATCGAGCTCCACTCGTGATACGCCAGGGTGACCGTTGTGTATTTATGTCACTGACTTGTCAATTGCAGACGCCGTTGGTACATCGCCCATGAATGATAGCTATCCTTATCTACTCTAGTTCGTGGCTCAGTTAGTATGCCACCTTAGTTGAGTTTGGTTTTGAGACCCATATATAGGGTTCTTCTATTTCTTTGTACTTGAGTTCTTTTGGCTTATACAACTAAGAAGAGGAAAACTGTTTTCAGCCTCCACCCTTGTGTGTATTCCCCCATTGTGCAAGCAAGAAAGCTTCAAGTGAGACTCCTTCCTTCTCTCCCACAATCTTGACACCCATTGCATGAGGGTACTCCTACCCGAGTTGCATAGAGCTCAAAAGTGATTGGTTTCATACACATAAATCTCAGCATGTAAGTTTGCACAAGAATTGGCTTGTGTGAGGGGTTCTCTGCCCAAGGTTCAGATCTCAAAAGGAATTTGTGAGTGCATGGTGTAAAGCGTGCACATGATTGTTGCACCTTGAGGTTTATCATACCTTTCGGGAACATCTAGGATTGTTCAAAAAGGATGGGGTAAATTCATCTAAGCAAGTGGTGCTCAAACGAACATTGTACATGCACATAAAACATGCATATGGTGGACTAGATGTGTCTAGTCATGTAAACACTCCAATATAGCATTGACGGGGAGTGTTGAGAGGGAGGTAATGAGTATGGTCAATCAATGCTATGAGAGGTAGCGAGTATGGTCATGCAATTCTACATTGGATGGGTGATAAGGTAAAGTAAACACCTCACTTGATAAGAGGGGGTGTTGAAAATGTAAGCTTTGGTGTTTGGGGGTGTGTATAGTGAAAGCACTCTTATGTGCTTAAGATTGTATGGTGCATGAATATGGATGAGAGATGTGGAGTAAAGTGTGCCACATAGGACACACATGTAAAGTGTGGGTTATATGGTGTCACATGGGGACACACATGGAAAGTGTGAGGGATCATTGATGGGTATCTCCTCCTTAATATATGTAACCAATCTATGCAATGAAAAAGAGGAAGAAGAGAGTATTTGAGTGTGCATATTGCGTGCCTTCTCTTTGTAGCCATGGAGTTCCTTGTCTATTAAAATCCACCATAATTATGTGTCAATCATGTTAAACACACCATGATCAACCCCACATTGGGTTTCTTGACACTTGAGTGAGCTTCCTCTTGTGTATACAGTGTGTGTTTGGCATAGCAGCTCAAGCAAGTCCCCCCACCATGAGATTCTTGAAAATTTACCCCTTGAAAAGAGCAATGGTGCTCTCCTCAATGAATTGCTCAAGCTCAAGTAGCCCATGATAGGATAGGTAGTCATGTATATTTATTCAATATGAACCATCACGATGGTGTGTGTAGACATTGAATAAGCAAAGGCAAGGTGCCCACTCATATGCATATCCCCAACAAAAGCCAACCCCTAACCAAGTATAATGGCAACACAAATTATGTGCCTCAAATCCAACTTGGTGGGTTCCTAAAGACTTGCTTAGAGCATAAGGCTGCTACGCTAGCAACAAGATCATTTGGTTGTTGAAGCTCATGTACAAAACTATCATGATATCCCTATGTATAAAATCCTAGGATGCCAAACCCCCACTACTTGGAGAACAAGAACTATGACTACCTTTACCCAATTATGATCCTCAAGTTGATCCTATTTGAACCCTAGTAATAACTAACTTGCAAAGGATTACAATCCAATGAGTTGTTAGAACCCCATTGATTGTTGACTATCCTTTATCGATGCAAAAACACTGAAGACCACTAGAATTGTGCCTCAATCTCATCCACCAGAACAAAATTACTCATTGGATGGGAAACCCTCACTTGTTCCTAAAAGCACCCTCAATTCAATGGCTACCACAAGCCAAAGCTAAGAGTTCACACCACTCACTCAAATCAGCCCACAAAAAGCCAAATATCCCTCTTAGCCTCAAACCTTCTTATGAGAGACAATATCTATTGGAGCTAATTGCTAGCATTACTATGGATACCAGCAATGATGACACATGTATTCAACAGCTTATAACACCTTAATATATTCACTTTATCCAATGAGTAGTTTTGGTCTGATGGATGAGATTGGGACACAATTCTAGTGGTCTTCAACGTTTGAGCATAGATAAAGGATAGTCAATCAATGGGGTTCTAGCAATTTATTGGACTTTGTTCCTTTGCAAGTTAATTGATGGGGTTCAAAGTCTAGGATTTGTATAGAATCGACTCGAGGATCATGATTGGGTAAAATTGGTCATGGTGCTTGTTCCCCTAGTAGTGGGGGTTTGGCATCCCAATATTTTATTTATAGGGATATCCGGATAGTTTTGTACATGAGCTTCGACAACCAAATGAGCTTGTTGCTAGCATACTAGCCTTGTGCTTTGAGTAGGGCTTTAGAAACCCACTGAGTTGGATTTGGGGCACATCCTTTGTGTTGCCACTATACTTTGTTAGGGGTTGATTTGTGTTGGGGATGTGCATGTGAGCGGGCATCTTGCCTTTGCTTATTCAATGTTTGCACCCATCATCGATGGTTCATATTGGATGGATATACATGACTAGCTAGCCTATCATGGGCTACCTGAGCTTGAGCAATTCATTGAGAAGAGCATCATCGCTCTTTTTAAGGGGTAAATTGGGGTGCGTTGGGAGCATCAGTGGTGCTACCCTCTCCATTGAGACATTAGTATCCTTGCTGAAAGTTGTGATAATCTTGACATTGGGTAGCTCCAAATGGATACATTGTAGTCCTAGGGGGTCCACTAGGGTTTACCATATGGTACCACGTGAGTGTAAGGGAGGTGGTTATTTAAGGGAAGGAATGTACGTTTTATAAGGTAAGGTCCCATAAATAGGGGTAGATAAGGGGTATTTTCATATATTTCTTGCATGCAAGTGACGTCTCCTTATTACTACTAGTGAATCCCCCATGATTGTAATTCAAGATTGACTATACACTTGGTGAGACATTTAAACAATCATCCTATTAGTACCTCATTACCAACTCCTTCTGTAGGGGGAGCTCACACTCAACCGCCGCCAAGACCCACGAACTACTTATTATTCAAGTGTTTCAAGCAACCACCTATGGCTATCTCTCACCTAGCCAACATGCCTTCAATCCTATCGGGATGTAGTGAGCTTACCTCGATGATCGAATGAGTTGCCTCCTCCCTCAAGCACACTGGTAGCTCCACGATTCATGATGCAAGCTCAAGCATCCTCAAGCCTCCACCTCCAAGCTCCATCCTCCATATCTGTACACCAGATGATAATAGGGAAGAGAAGGGAAGAAGAAGAGAGGAGATGATTGAGAGCTTCACCTCCAAGATCCCTCACCCTCACACACTCACTCCCTCATAGTCCCTCTGTCAAGCACACACAAGCAAGCAAAGAGAAGAGAAGAAGATGAGTCCACTTGTCGGGACCTAAAATGGGCCCTCGACACTAGCTATAGGCACTAGCCAGGCCTCTAACACTCACAAGACAACCCCACACGGCCTCACAGCCAGGAGCATCTAAGGGACACATTGCCCTAATCGCTACTATAGATATTACATTTGTAGTAGAACATACTCCAATGATTACCCTTCCTTACTCCTCAGAGGGAGATCCCACACATCTTGGTATAATATACCACGTAACACAAACATAAAGGAGGCACCCCTCCAGTTGAATGCCGTGGCCCCATTGCAGCTCTTGTACACCGAGAGGATTGGCCCCTCGGTGCGCTGCTTCAACATAAAACACATATGAACAGTCTCTACTCTTATATGTTTCGAATGATCTAGGCGATAAAATTTCCTCACTTGGACAATTTTCCAAAGATTCGATTGTCTAGCCTATAGCTTGGGTTTCCTCACAACTCGACATAGGTCATGTAATTGGCAATCAATTGCTATGCATCCAAGAGTTACCATCTCATGCTCAATGCAAATGTGGAAGATCATTGTGCTCAAGCATCTTATGATAAAAAAACCAGTCACGTGAGGTGCAAAACCAATCCTTTAATGATTTCCAAGCTACTCGTAATTGTGGCGTTGCTAAAGACTAGCACTGAGTTTCCTTGTGCTACTAGTCTCTCTTAAATTTAAATAGTGATCAATGTGTATACTATGCATAATCAAATAAATCAAAATTCAAAACATTTTTAGTGACCACTCACTTTCATAATCTCTCCTTCCTCCTGTAGATTAGGTTTTGCATTCGTTGGGTAGGTGTAGGGTTCATTTTTATGTAGTTTTTCATGTAAAAATCGATACAAACATGGAAACAAGACTTGACTGAGGCTTGATTCTCATGCTCCAGCCTTGTTATATGCTCACGGACATAAAGTGTATTTTTTTCTAATTTTTTAAGCGAGAAAATTAAAATTTCCCTAATCTTATCTATTTTTTCTATTGATTTCTTCATAAAAATGAGATATTTCAGAATTATGAGTTCTTATTGATTAAGAACACCCAACATCATTTTCATATTCATTTCTATCCCATATAATCCCAAAACACTCAATGAAAACCCCAAATTCCATTATTTTTATAAAAACCACAACTTACGAGCTTTGCGTGTTTTGTGGAAAATTATTAAACCATCATATTTTCTAGTTTTCTTTCATATTTCAAAGAGAATGCAACATGGGAAATCAAGAACAATCAAAATCAAGTACTTTCTTCAATCATTTTCTATTAAATAAAAGAACCGCTCACTTACGCATAGAAACCACGATTCCGAGGCTCGTATCTCGTAAAGAGGAGGTTGCTGACGCTTCTTCTTTCCTGCTAACGTGCTCTTTCAAACTGAGGTGCGCCCTCCATCGCTCCAACATCATCATTTGGTCCAGATTCTTCATCACAACCCTCCCCCTTCTCTCTTGAATTGATGCATATGAATAACTGCTATGAGGAGAGAGGAGAGAGAAAGACTAGAAAATCAGATTTTTAAATCCTCCATTAAAATAAGCAAACTCACAGTCATCTTCTTCCTCTCTCTGTCCTGATCCAGAATCTCTCTCTCTCCAAACTGGTCAAGATTGGAGCGATACTGAGGAGATTTGGAAGGAGCGCAAAAAAATTTGTGCCCCCCTCTCTTATTCATCAAATTTTTGTTAGTTTTAGGCTTTTATCAAGCCTAAGGTTAAAACTTTAAAATAACTAGTTCCATTTTTGTGTTCACATTGTCCCACAAGTGGGTATTTCAATTTTGGATGGGCAAACGGTCTCGGATTCGAGATTCGTCTAGACAGGTAGCTTCACAATATCGAAATCTATAAACTTGGTCTTCATTGTGCACTTTCCAGCTCCCAGATCCAGTAGCTATTTTATAACACCAAACCTTTCGGAGATTAAATGGGGGTTCAGACAACCTTCGATCGACGAACTGAGACTTGCATTGGGTTCCTAACATTGAAATGCATCTAGGAAAACTCGACCTCAGTCATCCCCCATTATTTGATTTTTCATGAAAATTTGGTCTTTGGTGCTTCTCGTGCACTTCTTGCTCCAAAAACGACCTCAAATGCTTCAAGCATGGCTCAAAATTGGCTCCTAAAATCTAGCTCTCATTGGCGACCACAAGATAGGGCGAATCAACCCATTGAATCCCATGAACAGATCTGCACATGCATAACCATAAAGAGCATCAAGCTAATACAAAAATTATGATCAACAAAGCATAAGGACTGCTCTCACCTATCCCTTGACAGAACCAAGGCATGAAAATACATAAGGGATAGGCCCAACATAATCTGATAGAAATCCAGAGTGAGACTCTAACCAACTGCACGAACATGGACTGGCTAAAAATCCTATCAAAGAGGTCATCCTAGTGGTGGTCTAAACTATCTGCCTAACTTAGAACAACTAGACTAGGACCTCCTACTAGGTGAGGACTCCTATAGCACGGTCATCATATTCTTCTTGTAGCACATATTCTTCCAATGTTTCCATACTTGGGCGTGTAAAAAGAAGGGAGCTGAGTGTAGAGTGACCCAAGGAGAACAAGGCATTGGTCTCAGGTCGTCCTGACTTGGTACCCAAGCACCTAAAAAGCTCTTGCAAGGCGACACTTAATTCTTTTTTTCTTTTCTACTAGTTTCTACCCCTAGGAAGACAAGGCATCGGCTCGTCGTCCCTAGAAACCTACCAAGCCTCTGCAAGGCGATAATCAACTGCTTGTGGAAAGTTTTCTTCTTTTTTTTTCATTTTTTGATTGAGGGTTAGAACCTCTTTTTACACACCTCTGTACTTTTTATTTTGAGATAGATTTAGAACTTTATCGTTTTTTATATGTTGGCAGGCTTCTCTAATTGCCTCACACTAGCAGGGACTCCTAAGACGATCGCCTAGCAAGTCAGCAGAACAAGGTCACTAGAACTACCCTCTAACGTAGGTATTTATCGCTTAACAATGTAACGTGTCCGCTTGACCACTTGTGGGACACGTCGTCTTAGCAACCCATCGAGAGGGGAGTCTAGAAAGTGCCACCTGGCACTTGCAAGGAATGTCACAGGGTTTGCAATCTAGGTGTTCCCGAGTCTGCCCCAAAGCGGAAGTATCCGGCTGTTCCCACTTAGGACCAACCTGAAGTCAAGGTTTCTTTCCTATTAGCCAAGTCTCTAGGAAGTAACTAGCATCAAGCTCCAGATGACCCACTTTGAGTAGGAACAACAAAGTCGAAGCAGATTTATGTTGCACTTGGTTCATAGAGAATGGGAAACGAGAGGGATGCACCACTCAACCTCTCTACCCGTAGGACATAGTCCCATTCCAGTCCCCTAAAACGGCATGAATCGGGTTCTAACTTAACAATACCTAAAGTCATCCAATGGTAAATCCTTGTGAGTAGCCTCCCTATTCTCTGGGACCACCCAGCCATAGGACGGACCCGTCGGGGGCTTCCGTCCACCCGCTTCCCTTGATAGCTTTAGCTGTCTAATTAGGTCCTACCACATTTATGTGCGACATTTAAAATCAGCTTCATTAATTAAAACTTTTAGGGCACAGAGTTCGTTCACGTAATTTACAACACATACACAAAAATAAAACAAGCAGTCCTTTTATCAAACAAGTTCCTTAACTTATCTTTAAGTTAATCTTTGTCTCTTGCCTATACAAGAGAATTATGTGTCCCTTCTGTCCAACAGAAGTACCCGGTCCAAATCTCATGGCACCGAAATTTCCATCCTTTATCTAGAATAGGATCTTCCAACGTCCCAGACATTGGGCTCACGGGGATCTCCAACTCCATTCTGGACAAGCAAGGGGTGTCCAGAGCTCCACTTGACCCACAAGCGGTCTAAGAGTGAGATGCCATTTTCATGGTTGGCCTTTTCACCGGCCTTTTCACCACTCGACCATCGGCCTGTGAATCAAGCAGTGCCCTCTCAGAATAATCGGCGATGTGATCTTGGAGATGATCCACGCGTGTAAAATATCCTTCCTTAATTAATCCAATTAAAATTCAAGCACAATCAAAGCAATCAACCCTAATATTATCTTCTAGAAAAACATTCTTTATTCCCATGGCAACTTGTCATTACAGACTCCTACCATTCATTTTCCATCAACACAAGCCTTGGAATATTTATCCAAATCACAATGCAACAATCCAATCAACCAACAAAACTAATTGTATTTTTTCCAAACAGTACAATAATAGATGCGACAATAATTCCATCACATATTCACTCTCCCCCTTGGGGCCAAAGAGTAGAATTTATTTAATATTCCCTCCTTTAGCCTAAGACATATGCTAAAGGTTCCAATACTATACATGATGTAAGTCCTATCATTCCAATGCAAATTAATCAATCTAGCAAGAGCATTTATGCCTCTTCTCTAAGTGACAATTATCTTTTAGCATTTTCCTACTATGCAACATTTTTTCTTGGCTTTATCTTCCTTTCTCCTAAGGCAAGGAGTCGCATGTCATCGATGTAAAATTTACATAATCTCTCCCATGTATGTACCGTGTATATGCATTTGCGAACTTTAAACATTATTATCCTCGGTAAAGATTAATCAAAGACTCATCGATGCCCAATACTTTAGTGTCCCATATTTTGCTTATGCTATGCATGGATTCATCACATAGCAACTAGGTGCAATTTAACTCCCTTTGATACAAGCACTTCACAAACTTCACCTTTGAATATTTGAGATGCAATTTATCCTTTTCAATGACCTATTCTAGCACCACAAGGTACGAAGCCTAATGCATCTCTTGCAAGCATTAAAACAAGCATCTATCAATTTGAAAATACATTACTTACGACCGGTACCGCAATTGGATTGATAGTGATGCCTAGAAGCTCCGTTGATGGTTGTAGGATTGTCATCTGCATGCGACATTCCTCACTTGGAGGCCATCATCCACAAGTAGACTCAAGAGATTAAGAAGGTGGAATAGATTCGAGATGGGAGAGTGAAAGAGAAGATGGTTAAATCGAGGATTGAGATAGAAGGAAATTGTGCAGCCTCTCGAGGTAACTCTTTTCTCTCTCTCTCTCTCAAGCTCTTTCTCACAATCTCTTGGAGGGGTGTACTCTCTCTCTCTCTCCCTCTTGCAGCCTTTCGGGGCCTCCTTATGCTCTCTTGTTCCTCCCCATGCCTCATATTTATAATGAATTAGAGAGGAGGGGATAAGTCTGAGAACAAGAGTGGAGGGGCTCTTAGAAGACTCATCAGATCATAAATCTGATGCTCAGATCATAAATCTGATGGTTGCATTGGCTCCAAAAGGGGGGTAAAATCCCAAGACACTTGATTAGAAAGTTCTTAGTTCACTCCTTCTTTTCTTTGTTCGAAGTGATGTCTACTGCCTGTAGACTGCAATCGTGGCGCGCGCAATTCTGCAAATCACTTTTCTTTATTTTTCTTTTTATAAATTCTCCAAACCTATCTAAAACATCACTTGTCTTTTCTTTTAAATGACTTTTAGTTCTATCTTTTTGGGATAATATCTAAAATATAATAGTTCCCCTCCCCCCCAAGAATCTAATATTTTTGGACCATTCAAACTATACACCTTAATACTAGTGATTAATATGGCTCATAAGTCCCGTTCACATTGTACTTTTCGTGAAGGGTGGCTACGATCCTTATCAATCCAAGAAAAATGTCAGATTTATGACTCTCAGTTTTTTTAAGTATATTTTTAATTGAATGAAATTTATTAGCTATTAATGCTAGTCATTTTTTACCTTAGTCTTTAGTTAGTTGAAGAAGGCTACCACCACAGCACCAATTCTACGAGCCCCAAACTGGACACTCGTGTTTCATGTTCACATCAACACTTTGAAATTCGTTGTAGGAACTGTGTTGTGCCAACTTGGTGAACACAACCTCGATTACCTAGTGAGATTTGCTAGCAAACAACTAACTGAGACTGAAATGAATTACTCAACAACGGCAAGAGAGGGCTTGGCCATGGTGTTTGTTGTAAAGAAATTTCGACGTTATCTTTTGGCTATGCCTTTTACTTTCTTTGTTGACCATCAAGCCTTGTTGTATCTTGTTAACAAACCATGTGCTATAGGACACATTGCCAAATGGCTTCTTTTGCTTTTGGAGTTTGACTTTTCTGTGGTGGTGCATAAAGGGAAGCAGTATTACATCACTGACCATCTGTCTCATATCCCTACAGGAGAAGCGGCTGGAGAAGGCATTGTGGATGAACCACCAGGCGTGAATCTATTTTTCTTATCTCATGAAAAAGATTTTTTCAGAGCTAACATGACGCCGTATTGGGCAGATGACATAGTTCAATTGCTTGAGCACGGACTACCGAAACGACCACTGGAAAAATTCCAACTTAGGTGGCTCTTCTTGAATATCCAACCCTATCACTTGATAACAAGCCAACTCTATAGGCTGGGATAAGACAAGTTACTACACAAATGCATGTGTTAGCATGAGTTGCATCATGAACTGACAGAGGCACATGATGAATCACAGGAGGACATTTCAACGGAGATGTGACAGCTCACAAAGTGTGGCAGTCCCTCTTTCGAGATGCGGCACAATTTGTAAAGCATTGTGATGAGTGCCAACAAACTAAAGTCCATATCCGGAAAGATCCCATGGAAGTAACCCCAATTATCTCACGAAAACCTTTCAAGCAATGGGGGATTGATTTCATCAAACCCGTTAGTCCTGTGGCATAGTATTCACAAGCCAAATACATCATTGTGGCCATCGACTATCTCACAAAATGGGCAAAAGCATGTGCTACAACAAAAAATGACACTAGGACCACTGCAAAGTGCCTATGGGAGCACGTGATCTCACGATTCAGTTCCCCGTCCAACTAGTCAGGGACCAAGGCACTCACTTCATCAACGAACTGATAGCTCACCTCCTGTCCTCCTTTCTAATCATCCACTGAAAATCCTTGCCCTATTACCCCTAGGAAAACTGTCAAGCCGAATCCACAAATAAAATCTTAGTAAACGTCGTGACCAAAGTCTCCTATGATTCACACAGTGATTGGGATAACATGCTAATGCCAGGCTTGTGGGCCTACCTTATGACTTCCAAGATGGTTGTACCCCCTTTAGATTGACATATGGTACGGAGGCAATCTTGCCCTTGGCATTCTTCATACCAAGCCTCAGGATAGCCCTTCAAGAAAGATGGGATGGGAAGGAGGCATGGATGGAATACTTGATTGAACTCGAACGCTTATCGGGAACTTGGCTTCTGGTCACCCATGCACTTATATGCAAGAAGGCAATAATATGTTAGAACCTGGAGAATGATGAGCAATCAGACAAAGACAGCTTTGACGATGAATATGAGGACTGTTGTTCCTTCACTAATGAGAGTGACAGGAAAATCAATACCCTGTAATACGACACTGGGGGACGTATGATCGAACAAATATGAGTAGACCCCATACCATGCAAGCAGAGTGCCCTTAGCGTAGCAAAAGGATTCTGACACAAGGACTGCAATTGAACTTGGTTGGAGCAACACACAAATGCAATCGACTACGAGTAGGAAGGCCTAACCCGACTAAGTGATGCACCACTACTGCGAATGGACTCGCCTTCTGAGCTACGATTGCCACTAGTAGAGAGCCCCGCTTCTAGCAAAGATGGCGAGTTTGATTTTGAATCGGAAGTCAACTCAGATAATGATCTTGAAATTCCTCAATCTTCCAAGACTAGACACATCAAGGGAGACCTATCCATCCACCTAAGATGCCGACAGTTAAGGGAGGAACGATGGAAGCTACCTAAAGAAACACAAATAAAAGAAAAGCAAAAACCGCAAGGCTTGACGAAACGATTCACGAAGTTCAGAAAGGGAGATAGGGTGGTGATCTTGCTAGGAGCCAAATGACAGGGGCAAGCAGTGAACCAATCAAGGGACCTGCCAAGGTCAAAGAGGTCAATTTAGCTAGGGAAGGAAAGATCCCATGACCTATCTTCATAGCCAATGACTTGGCAGAGCAAGTTAAAGAAATTCTTGTCGACTATACCGTCTTTCCTTAGACACCTTGAAGTACTAGTTTTGGGTGAAGCATGGATGTATCCTAGGACACATGGTGTCAAAGAATGGCATTGCCACAGATTTCTCAAAGATCAAGGTCATTGTCGATCTTCCACCCCCAACTGATTTCAAGGGTGTTCCATGCTTCTTGGGACACCCAAGGATTATTGACAGTTCATGTTGAACTATGCATTGATTGCTAGACCTCTATACAAGCTGTTGATCATATTCGAATGGACCGATGAATGCCAATGCTTGTCAAGATTGTGGGAGAGAAGGAAGGAGTCTCGCTTGAAGCTTTCTTGCTTGCACAATGGGGGAAGACACACAAGGGTGGAGGCTGAAAACAGTTTTTCTCTTCTTAGTTGTGTAAGCCAAAAAGAACTCTCTTACAAAAGAAATAGAAGAACCCTATATGGGTCTCAAAACCAAATTCAACTAACTAAGGTGGCATACTAACTGAGCCACGAACTAGAGTAGATAAGGATAGCTATCATGTAGCTATTATTCATTGGCGGTGTACCAACCGCGTCTGCAACTGACAAGTCGGTGACATAAGTACTCAACGGTCACCCTAGCGTAACACGAGTGGAGCTCGATATCTCAACACTCCCCCTCGAGCTCAATCCCAATTCCTGCACACCAAGCAGGTCTCTGAACTTGCGCAACTTCTCTGCGCCCAATGCCTTCGTGAATATGTCAGCTACCTGATCCTCTGTGCTGACATAAACTAGATCAATAAGACCTAGTAAAACCCTCTCTCGCACATAGTGATAATGCACCTCAATGTGCTTTGTTCTAGCATGATAGACTGGGTTATTTGCCAAGTGTATACTACTCATGTTGTCACAATAAATGACAACTGGCCCATCTGTAGACTGATGCATATCATAAAGTAGCTTATGCAACCAAGCTACCTCACATGCAGCCATTGCTGCACCCCTGTACTCAGCCTCTGTGCTCGACAAGGCAACTGTAGGCTGTTTCTTGCTGCTCCAAGTGACTGCAGCACTCCCAAAAGAGAACACATATCCACTGGTAGATCGTCTATCAGAAATACTACCAGCCCAATCAGCATCAGTGTATCCATGCAACTGTATCTGAACCCCAGTCTCATAAAATAGTCCATACTGCAATGTGGACTTCACATACCTGAGTATGCGTCTAGCCGCATCCAAATGTGGTTTCCTTGGAGCCTGCATAAACTGACTTACCAATCCAACAGCATAGCTCAAATCTGGCCTGGTAATAGTCATATAAATCAAACTTCCTACTATGCGTCTGTACATAGTAGGGTCTTCTAGAAGCTCACCTGCATCTGTGCTCAGCTTCACATTCTGCTCCAAAGGAACTGAAATAGGCTTACAGCCTGTCATCCCATATTTGGACAGCATGTCCAATCCATACTGCCTCTGCAAGAGCTGTATCCCACTTGGTGATCTAATCACCTCAATGCCCAAGAAATAACGCAGCTCTCCCAAATCCTTCATCTCAAACTTCTGCTTCAACAGCATTTTCACATGAAGGATATCTTCATCACTGTCACCTGTCATAATCAAATCATCAACATAAATGACAAGTAGCATAATACCTTTCTCTGTTTTTCTCACATAAATTGAGAAATCTGCCTTGGAAATCTGAAAGCCAATAGTGACAAGATACTGTCCTATCTTGTCAGACCATGCTCTAGGTGCTTGCAAGCCATACAAGGCTTTCTTCAACCTGCAAACAAACTCAGGATGAACAGCATGCACATAACCTGGTGGATGCTCCATATAGACCTCTTCTTGCAAATCACCATGCAAGAAGGCATTCTTTACATCCATCTGATGTAAAGACCATCCCTTTGATGCAGCCATAGCAATGACTGCTCTTACGATTGCCATCCTTGCAACCGGACTGAATGTTTCTTCATAGTCAATGCCATATGTTTGTGCATACCCCTTGACTACTAATCTTGCCTTGTATCTATTCACAGAACCATCTGCATTGTGCTTCACCTTATAAACCCACTTACAGCCAATTGCATTCTTACCTTTAGGCAAAGGTACTAACTCCCATGTAGCATTTGCTTCCAAGGCATCCATTTCTTCATCCATGGCTTTCTCCCATTTTTCTTTTCCCATGGCTTGCTCAAAAGATGTGGGTTCTGGTTCCTCTATCACTTTGACCATATATGCATAGTGAATGGCTGTAAATCCATCATATTTCAGCCTATCCACATGATACCTAGCTCTCATAGACCTGCGCAAAGTAGGTTCACTCCCAGGTGCTCTCAAAACATCCCTGGTCTTCCTTACTCCAGGTGTAACAATAGAAGGAATACCCAACTCATCATTAATGCTCTCTTCTGAGCCACTGGATTCACCATCCACATAAGAGTGACCTGCATTCACATCAAACATGGGCTGATCAACCTTCTCTTTTCCTTTTCGTGATACCTGCATACCACTATCTGCATTACTTTGAGAAGATTCTCCTGATCTCAATCTGCCTGTCCATGGCGAAGAATGTGAACCACTACTAGAGGACGCTCCAGGTCCACTAATATTTTGTGACTGCTGCTGTGAATTTTGTGCAGCATTACCATTTTGTGCATCTACATCATCAATCACATTTACTGGTTTATACCAGCTACTCATCTCATCAAAAACAACATCTCTGCTCACTGTAAACTTACGAGTAGAAGGGTTATAGCATCTATACCCTTTTTGCTGCAGAGAGTAACCAATAAAGATGCACTTCTCAGCTTTTGGATCCAACTTGGATCTCAACTCATCTGGCACATGTACATAGGCAATGCAACCAAAAATTTTCAAATGAGAAATATCTGGTTTCCTACCAGTATACCTCTCCTCTGGAGTCATTCCATGTATTGCTGCAGTGGGAGTCCTATTCATTATGTAGACTGCTGTAGCAACTGCTTCAGCCCAATAAAAATCTGGCAAGTCTTTTTCATTGAGCATGGCACAAGATACCTCTCCAATATGCCTGTTTTTCCTTTCTGCAATTCCATTTTGTTGTGGGGTATGACTGCATGAATATTGTTGCTTTATGCCATGCTCCTGTAGGAACCTTGCAAACTCATTTGAGAGGTACTCTCCCCCTCCATCTGACCTTAGGCATTTTATCTGCAGGCCTGTTTCTTTTTCAACCATCGCTTTAAGAGTTTTGAAATGCCCAAAAACTTCACTTTTCTTTTTCATAAAATACACCCAAACTTTTCTGCTATAGTCATCAATAAAACTGACAAAATAATGACATCCTCCAAGAGATGCAGCTTTAGTTGTCCACACATCAGAGTGGATTAATTCCAATGGTTTCTTACTCTCTTGAACATGTCTAGGAAATGGTTTCCTTGCCTGTTTTCCAAATTGACAGGCTTCACATACCTTATGCATTTCTGCAACCTTGAATTTCGGCAAACCTGCAACAATATTTTGGGCCTGCATTGATTTAAGTCGTTATACATTAACATGACCAATGCGTTTATGCCAGATATCAATATCTGCAACTACACCGGTCCCATGTGCAAACATTGCTGCACTCAATTCAGACATGTCTGCATCCAATGTAAACATTATGCCCTTCTTCTTTCCTTTTGCTATCAAGCGACCTTTATTTTTCATATCCTCAACAAAGCATCCATGAGGATTAAATCTGACCTGCAAGCCCTGTTCAACCATTTGACCAACAGAAACCAGATTCTTGGTGATATTCGGGACATGAAATACATCGGGCAGGTATTTCTTTTTCCCATCCTGCATACACAAGGGAATTTTTCCAATCTGCACAATAGGATGTGCAGTATCATCACCAGTCTCCACAAATCCTGGTTTTTCCATTTTCCTTGCATCCTCCATCCATTCTGCATGACCTGTCATATGGTTTGATGCACCTGAGTCAACATACCATACATCGTTGCTTTCTTCTGCACTTGTCACAGAATTTTTCATGTGCTGCACCATAAACAGATGCTCATTTCTGTCATCACCCTGTCTACTAGAGGATGCATAATTTCCTTGTTGCATTTTTCCATTCATGATGTCATTCTGCTTTTTATAGCAGTCTTTAGCCATATGACCCATTTTACCACAATAGTAGCATTCAACATTACTGTTTGCATTTTCGCCTCTTAACCATCCACCACGACCTCTTTGGCTCCCCTTGCCTCTAGAGTTACCATGTCCTCCTCCATAGGACTGGTTTTCTTGAGTTTGCTGCATATTCTGATTTCTACCACGGCCTCCATATCAGCCTCCTCTACCTCTGCCTCTACCTCTTCCAGCATTTGAGTAGAAGATAGCTTCTTTTGAAGTTCCTCTTGAAGAAGATGCACCACCATTTCTTTGCTTCTCAGAAATTAGAAGAGCAATCAGCTCCTCAAAATCAGGAAATCTTTCACGAACTGAAATGGATGTCCGAAACTGTGCATAATCCTTTCCTAGACTATTCAAGGTCACAGAAACTAAATCATCATCTTCCACTGGTGACCCAATGGAAGCAAGTGCATCTGCAATCTTCTTCACCTTCATGTGGTAGTCGTTGATGCTCATATTTTCTCTTTGCACATTGTGCAACTCTTGCTTAAGCTGCATTTTCCTGGCTTGCGTATTTGTGCTATACATTTTTGACAAAGTATCCCATGCCTCCTTTGGCGTACTTGCATCCTGAATATGCACAATCATAGAGTCTGAAATGCTGATAGACAGTCAATGCATAACTTTCCTGGCTCTCTCATGCCATGCTTTAAATGCATACATTTGTTGTTGATTGGGAACATCAGGAAGAACTGGTTCTTCTTCATTTCCTGCAACAAATTCCCAATATCCTTTTCCCGTAAGGAAATTCGTCATTCTAAACTTCCATGCTTGGAAGTTGTTCTTGTCAAGCTTTTCAGTGACAATCTATGAAAGAGAATCAGATGCCATTACAGAAGACTGCAAAAAATTCTGTCACTGCAAAAACCACAGCTTCACCCTCACAAGGGAAAATCTGCAAAACTGGCGAAAGTGGTATTTGACCACACAGTCACTTCCTAGTGACGATTTTGCATCAACAGGCAACATGGTTTATTTTGTAACTCCCAATGTCTCTGCGCACAAGCATACAATGCAATTTTTACAGTAACTATTCACCGACCTGTAGAACAGTGGCTGCACAGCATAAAACTGAGCCTTTTCCTGAGTGCGTGCAGAAAACTTCCGCCTCCAAAACAGGCCCCGAAATGGCCTCAAATCAAAAAAACAAGGTCGCGAAGGGCGTCTCAACCTGAGACAATGCACTCCTGCACTTTCCGACTGTGCTACCTGCAGAGATCTGCTCCCAAAACAGAAGATGAAAGCAACACTGCTCCTCTTACCAGAACACCGCGAGCTTGGCTTGCTTTCTTGAGCTCCTTACCACGAACAAGGCTCTGATACCATGTCAAGATTGTGGGAGAGAAGGAAGGAGTCTCGCTTGAATCTTTCTTGCTTGCACAATGGGGGAAGACACACAAGGGTGGAGGCTGAAAACAGTTTTTCTATTCTTAGTTGTGTAAGCCAAAAAGAACTCTCTTACAAAAGAAATAGAAGAACCCTATATGGGTCTCAAAACCAAATTCAACTAACTAAGGTGGCATACTAACTGAGCCACCAACTAGAGTAGATAAGGATAGCTATCATGTAGCTATTATTCATCGACGGTGTACCAACCACGTCTGCAACTGACAAGTCGGTGACATAAGTACTCAACGGTCACCCTGGCGTATCACGAGCGGAGCTCGATATCTCAACAATGCTCATATGAGGAGCTGAAGAAGGCTCTAACCATAGCACCAATTCTACGAGCCCCAAACTGGACACTCGTGTTTCATGTGCACATCAACACTTTGAAATTCGTTGTAGGAGCTATGTTGTGCCAACTTGGTGAACACAACCGCGATTGCCTAGTGAGATTTTCTAGCAAACAACTCACTGAGACTGAAATGAATTACTCAACAACGGCGAGAGAGGGCTTGGCCATGGTGTTTGCCGTAAAGAAATTTCGACGTTATCTTTTGGCTATGCCTTTTACTTTCTTTGTTGACCATCAAGCCTTGTTGTATCTTGTTAACAAACCATGTGCTACAAGACACATTGCCAGATGGCTTCTTTTGCTTTTGGAGTTTGACTTTTCCGTTGTGGTGCATAAAGGGAAGCAGTATTACATGATTGACCATCTGTCTCATATCCCTACAGGAGAAGCGGCTGGAGAAGGCATTGTGGATGAACCACCAGACGTGCATCTATTCTGCTTATCTAGCGAGGAAGATTTGTTTAGAGCTAACATGATGCCGTATTGGGCAAATGACATAGTTCAAGTGCTTGAGCAAGGACTACCGAAACAACCGCTAGAAAAAGCCCAACTCAAGTGGCTCATCTTGAATATCCAACCCTATCACTTGATAACAAGCCAACTCTATAGGCTGGGATAAGACAAGTTACTACGTAGATGTGTGTGTTAGCATGAGATGCATGACGTACTGACAGAGGCACATTATGAATCGCAGGAGGACATTTCGACAGCTCACAAAGTGCAGCAGTCCCAGCTGTGGTGGCCTACCCTCTTCCGAGATGCGGCACAATTTGTAAAGCATTGTGATGAGTGCCAACAAACTAAAGTCCATCTTCGGAAATATCCCATGGAACTAACCCCAATTATTGCACGACAACCTTTCAAGAAATGAGGGATTAATTTCATCAAACCCATTAGTCCTATGGCACAGTATTCACAAGCCAAATACATCATTGTGGCCATCAACTATCTCACAAAATGGGCAGAAGCATGCGCTACAAGAAAAAAGGACACTAGGACCACTGCCAAGTTCCTATGGGAGCAGATGATCTCACGATTCAGTTGCCCCATCGAACTAGTCAGCGAGCCAAGGCACTCACTTTATCAACGAAGTGATAGCTCACCTCCTGTCCTCCTTTCTAATCATCCATCGAAAATCATTGCCTTATTACCCCTAGGCAAACGGTCAAGCCGAATCCACAAATAAAATCTTAGTAAATGTCATGACCAAACTCACCTCTTCTTCACACAGTGATGATTAGGATAACAAGCTGATGGCAGCCTTGTGGGCCTACCGTATGGCTTCCAAGATGGTTGTACCCCCTTTAGATTGACATATAGTACGGAGGCCATCCTGCCCTTGGAATTCTTCATACCAAGCCTCAGGATAGCCCTTCAAGAAAGATGGGATGGGAAGGAGGCATGGATGGAATACTTGATTCAACTCGAACGCTAATCAGGAACTGTGCTTCTGGTCACCCATGCACTAATATGCAAGAAGGCAATAATATGTTAGAACCTAGAGAATGATGAGCAATCAGACAAAGATAGCTTCGATGATGAATATGAGGACTGTTGTTCCTTCACTAATGAGAGTGACAGGAAAATCGCTACCCTATAATATGACACTGGGGGACATATGATCGAACAGATATGAGTAGACCCCATACCATGCAAGCCCTTATAGAAGCAAAAGGATTCTGACACAAGGACTGCAATTGAACTTGGTTGGAGCAGCACATAGGTGCAACTGACTACGAGTAGGTAGGCCTAACCCGGCTAAGTGATGCACCACTATTGCGAATGGACTTGCCTTCTAAGCTACAATTGCCACCACTAGAGAGCCCCTCTTCTAGCAAAGATGGCGAGTTTGATTTTGAATTGGAAGTTAACTCAGATAGTGATCTTGAAATGCCTCAACCTCCCAAGACTAGATGCATCAAGGGAGACCTACCCATCCACCTAAGATGCCGATAGTTAAGGGAGGAACAATGGAAGCTACCTAAAGAAACACAAATATAAGAATAGCAAAAACCGCAAGACTTGCCAAAACGATTCATGAAGTTTAGAAAGGGAGATAGGGTGGTGATCTTGCTGGGAGCCAAACGACAGGGGCAAGCAATCAAGCCAATCAAAGGACCCGCCAAGGTCAAAAATGTCAATTTAGCTAGGGAAGGGAAGAGCCCATGACCTATCTTCATAGCCAATTACTTGGCAGAGCAAGATGAAGCAATTCTTGTCGACTATACCGTCTCTTCTTAAACCCCTTGAAGTGCTAGTTTTGGGTGAACCATGGATGTATCCTAGGACACATGGTGTCAAAGGCAATTAGCTCCTCAGCTGCTTCAGAAGCTTTAACGAATATGAATTCCGACTCCTTCCAAGAGTAGAGGAGTGTTCGTACTTCAATCACTATAGGTTCTTCCAAGAGGCCCAAGTCTAGTCGCTCGTAGCTTTAAGTCAATGCCATGAAAGTAGTGTCCAAGTGTTAGAGGCAAGCAACCAAGTCGTCCCCAGTATTTTCGGCTAAATCCATGGCCAAGGTCAGAATTGATCGTTGCTCATAAGAGGGTCTAAGCCCGCCGATAGGTAATTGAGGTTTGACAGAACTAGAGAGTTCACAGCTACTGGTTGTAGCATGGTTTACCCCTTAGGTTGTATCTTGGCCTGATGTTCGATGGGTTGGGTTGTAGTTGCATTTGTGGTGCTACTAGATGCGTCTGAGATATGAGGGGCATCATCAGGGCTAGATTTGGGTAGTTTGTCAATAGCAAGCTACGGTTTTAGGCGATAGATTGGTTTAGGCCTTGTTGAGCTAGGCTTTGGAGGTTCTATGGACTTAGTTGTATGATTCTCTTTTTTTTTTAGTGTCTCTAGTATGATGGTTCATGTGGTCAAGCTTGAGGGTATTGTTTGAGTAGGGCCTTTGGTTGTTTTGGCTTTAGGTAGCCAAATCTAGGTGTTACCCGCATAGTAGCCTTGTGCTTAAGGCCTTGGGGACCCATCGTGGCTTGATCGTACATCGATGTTTATAGTTCTGTCTTAGCTTCCTAGGTTTTGAGGGCGGATCATGAGTCTTGCGAGGCCGTGGGTTTCTATATTTCTAGGTGGTGCTCTTTGTTTAGGTACCCATTTGAACTGGGGTTCATGGGCTTCAGCAT
This sequence comes from Lygodium microphyllum, assembly GCF_053477565.2. NCBI lineage: Eukaryota > Viridiplantae > Streptophyta > Polypodiopsida > Schizaeales > Lygodiaceae > Lygodium > Lygodium microphyllum. Next base: position 71,017,039 of record NC_141153.1, read on the forward strand.
TGGTTCTAGTGGGTTGTTGGCATCGAGGCTTGGTAGGTTGTGATGAGTCATGACCCCCTTCTTAGATGTGACAGTGGGTTTTTCTACCGGTCGCTTTGCAGACTTGGAAAGAGTCACACCGCCTTTGCTGAAAGCTGTAACAATGCGAACATTGCCCACAGCTAGCTAGGTGGCTACACTGCAACGACTGATAGTTGACATTGCAATGAGCTTGCTTCTTAAAAGTTCATCCTAATAGTGATTCCGTGCCTGCATTCTTAATGTTGAGCAACACATAGAAGATTATCAGCACGCTTTCAAACTTGATAGAAACTACAACCTTGCACTTTCCCAAAAGTGTGTCGGGTTGGCCTCCATAAGGGGTGAGATTAGCATTAGTGGGCTACAACCACAGTTTGCCAATTTGGGCCCAATGGTCATGGGTTAAGATATTAGAATCAACTCTCTCATCAATCAAGGCATTGATGGTGCATGTGTGTTTAGTAGTGACCGTTATGCGTAGGTAAGCTGGTGGTACTCAGCTTCCTCATCCTCACCGTCCACCTCAGTAATAGTGGCTACTCATATGTGGACAGTGGGTGCTAGCATTGGGGGCTCATGCAATGGGTGCGTGGGAGGGAAGTACTTCTTTATGCCACTGCCATTGAGGAAGCCTATGCCCTAACCTTCTAGGGTTTCAAGTTCTACATTGCTAGTTCAGATGATGGTTTTAACCTTAAGAGGTCCTAGCCTCCGAAACTTTAACTTTTGCTTATGCCCCTTGACTAAGTATAGCAGTACTAAGTCACCTTGTTCAAAGTTGCGCTCCTTGACATGCTTGTCAAACCAGTGTTCGCAACTTGCCTTAGGGAAGTACTTCTTTATGCGACTGCCATTGAAGAAGCCTATGCCCTAACCTTCTAGGGTTTCAAGTTCTACATTGCTAGTTCGAATGATAGTTTGAACCTTAAAAGGTCCTGGCCTCCGAAACTTTAACTTTTGCTTGTGCCCCTTGACTGAGTATAGCAGTACTAAGTCACCTTGTTCAAAGTTGTGCTCCTTGACATGCTTGTCAAACCATCGCTCGCAACTTGCCTTCTTGCATATTAGTGCATGGGTGACCAAAAACAGAGTTCCCCAATAGCATTCAAGTTCAATGAAGTACTCTATCCATGCCTCCTTCCCATCCCATCTTTCTTGAAGGGCTATCCTGAGGCTTGGTATGAAGAATTCCAAGGGAAGGATTGCCTCCGTACCATATGTCAATCTAAAGGGGGTACAACCATCTTGGAAGCCATATGGTAGGCCCACAAGGCTGCCATCAGCTTGTTATCCCAATCACTATGTGAAGCAGGGGCGACTTTGGTTAGGATGTTTACTAAGATTTTATTTGTGGATTTGGCTTGACCGTTTTCCTAGGGGTAATAAGGCGAGGATTTTCGATGGATGATTAGAAAGGAGGACAGGAGGTGAGCTATCACTTCATTGATGAAGTGAGTGCCTTGGTCACTGACTAGTTCGATGGGGCAACTGAATCGTGAGATCCCTTGCTCCCATAGGAACTTGCCAATCGTCCCAGTGTCATTTTTTCTTGTAGCGCATGCCTCTGCCCATTTTGTGAGATAGTCGATGGCCACAATGATATATTTGACTTGTGAATTCTGTGCCACAAGACTAATGGGTTTGATGAAATCAATCCCCCATTTCTTGAAAGGTTGTCATGCGATAATTGGGGTTAGTTCCATGGGATCTTTCCAAATATGGACTTTAGTTTGTTGGCACTCATCGCAATGCTTTACAAATTGTGCCGCATCTCGGAAGAGGGTAGGCCACCACAGCTGGGACTGCCGCATTTTGTGAGCTGTCACATCTCCGTTGAAATGTCCTCCTGCGATTCATCATGTGCCTTTGTCAGTACGCCATGCATCTCATGCTAACACACGCATCTGCGCAGTAACTTGTCTTATCCCAGCCTATAGAGTTGGCTTGTTATCAAGTGATAGGGTTGGATATTCAAGATGAGCCACCTGAGTTGGGCTTTTTCTAGTGTTCGTTTTGGTAGTCCGTGCTCAAGCACTTGAACTATGTCATCCACCCAATACGGCGTCATGCTAGCTCTAAACAAATCTTTTTCGCTAGATAAGCAGAATAGATGCACGTCTGGTGGTTCATCCACAATGCCTTCTCCAATCACTGTTGGGGGTAAAGGCGCCTCCGTCGTGCCGCCCCGTGTATTACTACACTGACAGTACCCGCCACTGCACACTGCACGTGGCGGGCGCCCGTCACGTCACTTTATTCTTTATTCTTTTAGTGACAGTTTGAATAAAGGAAGTCCCGGTCACACATTGTGACGATTGGAGTTCCCATTTCTTGTCTCTCTCTTTCTTGCTCTTGCTCTCCTGCCATAGCTCGCGTGCAAGCTTCGATCCTTCTCACCTTTCAACTGGTATCAGAGCTTGGCATTCTCTTGCTCGAGCTCGACTCGGTGCTTCTCGACCTTCGCATCGACTCGCTTCACGCATTGGGTCTCCATCCCGGCAGCCATAGCCGACCTCTCGAGCTCCCGACTCTCCCCGGCTTCCCGATCCCAGCCTTCTTGAGCTTCATCAGGGCCTTGCCCTTGAGGTATTGCTTCAGCATTTGCAGGCATTTGAGTGTATTCTCAGTTTGAAACAGGGCAAGAACAAAGGGCAGCCACTCTTCTTGAGCTGCATAGCTCATATCTTCCCTCCCCTTTGCATTGGGCCTTCATGGCTTGGTATGTGCCTACCTTGGGCCATCATTGAGTCCCCCCAACCATCATAACTCCACTCAACACATTGAATATGGTGCCCATTTTCAGACTTTGACCTCCACGTTTTACAACTGAATGTTTTGTTGCTCATGAAGCACTCATCATTGGCCTATTTGGAGGGCATTTGAGCCATTTTTGGATGTCATTTTGATGCTTTGGCTTGACATTGAGGTTGGGAGCTGATCATTCTCAGTTTTGAAACTGTCATTCACTGCATAACAGTGCTGGAAACAGGGCAGCACCCCTGACACTGACATTTGTTGCTTATGCCTCATTCTATTGGAGCTATTTGATGCCCGTATGCGGTCTACTTCCTACCCGGATGTATTGGGGATGTATGCATTTGGTTTGACCATGATTTTGGCTTGAATTCAGGGATGAAATCTATTGTTTAGAACAGTAAATACATGCTGGAATAACAGTGGGCTGAATGTACTTTACATGCTTTGGCACTTACCTACCGATACCGGATGTATGCTTTGAGCTTTGGCATGATGTCTCTGACATTTGGGGACGACTTGGAGCATATGTATGAGATTATGGGATGCTTTTGAGCTTCACATTAGCTCCGTCTTCACTGGCATTTGGACCGACTTGGCATGCTCGTGGACCGCCTATGCCTCATGTCTTTGCTTGACAGTTAGGCTTTTGCATTACATGCTTTGGTCCGTGACATATGCTATTTGGTTTGTAAAGGCCATACCGACATTTGGAGCTTGGATTTGGATGTATTTGAGCATTCCCGGCTTACTTGATCACTGATCTTGGTTGCTATTTGGATGTCATTGAGTTGACCGAGAGCTTATTTGGGCTTATGTATTGCTTCATGGTTAATACGACCGGTGCTTCATGTATGTCATGCTCTCTTGGATACGCTTGATGCATTGACAGGGTCACTTATCACTGGTGCTTTCTCTTGGGTTGTTTGAGCTTTTGAGCTCGCTTTGTACGCCTTTTGTGCCAGTGGGAGCATTTTACATGCTTGCTTGACCCTTGACAGTTGCATGCTATTGGCGCACTTACATGTATTTGGAGCAGTTTATGTCTTGAGGAGCTACATACACATTGAGACTTTGGGATCATACTCCAATCTTTATGGATATGCATTGATGTACTCTTGGTTCACAGGATGCTTATGAGCTGAGTCTCATATTTGGATCTTTCTCTTTGAGCAGACACCTATTTGTGTCACGTTTTGGCAGTTATAGGAACACTTTGCCTAGAGTGTCTGGGGGTGTGCCTTTCACTGCCAGATGTTATTTTGACATGCTTCGGTGTTAACTCATGTTATTTTCACTGTCATTGGCCTTGCTTATGTCCGTTTCATGCCGGCTTTGGACCTAGCATTGTTTGCTTGACATTGGATCCTATTTTGGGACAATTTGCTCTCTAGACTGTATACCTGCAATTTATTACAGCAAGCAGTTATTGGTGGACTGAGGTGTACTTTTCATGCTGAAATATCCTAATTTGTGTATCGCACCTAGTACTAAGTGGGCAGCAACTTTTGGCACACTTTGCTCGCCCTTTGGACCCCATTTTGGTCATTTTTGGGCAGTTTCTGTAGTAAAACAGTAAGTAGTTTTGGACTGTTTGGGCATTTCCAGCCTGCATAATGGCGTCATCTTCGCATGATAGTGCCATCTTTAACATTACAAAGTTGGATGGTACCAACCACTCTTATTGGAAGAGTCAAATTTGGCAGGTCTTGGTGCAAAAATCTCAGATTAAGCCACTTCGGTTGAGTGGGGAGCAGCCTGAAACTATGGACAATGACGACTGGCTTGAACTTGATGAGCTATGCAAGTCCACGATTGTATTGTCTCTCACTGAACAGGTACATTATAATGTATTTGAGGAAACACAGAGTGCATGGGATCTATGGAATAAGATCAAGAATCTTTATGACAAGAAAAGTCCAGCGAGTCAGATGTACTGGTTGAAGCAGCTTATGGATCTGCGCATGATGGATAATGCGACTATGTCTGCTCACTTGAGCCAGTTCCATGCTATACTGAAGAACCTGACTTCGCACGATATCACCTTTGGAGAGGAAGTAACTCCTCTTTTCTTGCTTGGGACTCTGAATGAGTCATGGGATGTATTCCGCACTGCTCTTTGTGCCTCTAGTGCTACTCTAAAATTGGCAAATGTTGAGAGTGCTCTTCTTCAGGAAGAGGTGAATCGCAAAAACTTGGATGCCTCTTGTGGTAGTCATGCTTTGACAGTTAGAGTCAGGAATGACAGGAATGATCGTGGTAATAACCGTGGCTGTGACTCGCAGAAGGGTCGGTCTAAATCTCGTGGCAAGTCGCGTGGGCGCAATGCAAATGTCACTTGTAATCATTGTGGGAAAAAGGGCCATATTAGACCACAGTGTCATGAGTTTCGCAATGAGAAGCGCAAGGATAAGGGGAAAGATAAAGTGCAGGAGAAGTCCTCTGATCACAGCATAGTACCTGCGAAGTCCAACGTCAAGATTGAGGAAATTAATGTCACGCAGACTAAGGAGTCCGATGGTGGTGATGAGTTTACACTTGCAGCTAGTTCTTCTGATGCTTCACACTTGACTGAGACATCTAGTATGTATGCACAGTGCTGGTTATTGGATTCAGGTGCGTCCTTCCATGTGACGCCTTATCGTGAGTGGTTTCACTCTTACCGTACTATATCTGGATCAGTCAGACTTGGAGATGACAGGTCTCTTGATATTGTGGGCTGTGGAGATATTCAGTTGCAGTTTTCCACTGGCAGTTCCTTTTTGCTCAGGGATGTACGTCATGTACCTGCGCTTACGCACAATATTATGTCTGCAGGACAGTTGGATGATGCAGGGTTTCATGTCTGTTTTGGGGATTCTGCCTAGAAGATTACCAAAGGCAGACTTGTGCTTGCTAGAGGCTCCAAGGCTGGCAGCCTTTATCCTCTTGTTGTATCTGGGTCTTCTGTAGACCATGTTTTGGCAGTGGGCTCTATCCCACATGTATCACTTTGGCATGCCCGTTTGGGGCATATGTCTTTGAAGGGAATGAAAATGTTATCTGGTTTGCAATATCTTCCGCCTTTGGACTATGCACGTTTTGACTCGTGTGATCATTGTCTTTATGGTAAGCAGAATAGGTCTACGCATAAGAAATTGGGTAGGCCACGCATGAGTGAGCCCTTGGCATTGGTGCATTCCGATGTTTGTGGGCCTATGCCTTGCATGTCTATGGGTGGCGCGAAGTACTTCGTTACCTTCATTGACGATTTTTCTAGGAAAGTGTGGGCTTATCCCATAAAACAGAATTCCGATGTCTTGGCAGTTTTTCAGAGATGGCTTGCTCGTATTGAGAACTAGACTAGGTATAGGCTGAAATGCCTTAGGACAGATAATGGGGGAGAATATGTCTCGCATGCTTTTGAGCAGTTTTGTGATGACAGGGGTATTAAGTGTCAGTTGACCGCCCCTTACACCCCACCCCAGAATGGTTTGTGGCTGAGCGCATGAACAGGACTATTCAGGAGCATGTGCACTCTATGCTTAGCCATGCAGGCCTACCCTAGAGTTTTTGCGCTGAGGCAGTTAGTACGGCAATGCATGTCATAAACCGATCGCCTTCCAGTGGATTGGATTTCCAGGTTGCAGAGGAAGTTTGGGCTGGTAAGCCACCCTCTTATGCGCATCTCCGTGTCTTTGGATGTGAGGCATTCTGCCATGTGCCCAAGGACAAGAGGAGTAAATTGGATCCAAAGAGTATTAAATGCATATTCCTTGGCTATGGTGAGTCAGGAGAGATGGGCTATCGCCTATGGGATCCGCAGGCACAGAAAATAGTACGCAGCCATGATGTCGTCTTCCATGAAGACAAGATGCACAGGCAGCCTGAGAAGGTGGTTGAGATCCGCAGAGTGATCTTTCAAGAGGAGCCTAGAGCTCCAGCACAGCCAGTAGTACAGCCTGCAGCAATTCCTCCACAGGGCCAGGGTGTTGGACAGGCAGCTAGACAGGCAGCAGAGCCTGCGATGAGATGGTCTGCTAGAGCCAGACGTCCACCTGACAGATTTCAACCCTCTATGCATTATGTTTTGGTTACAGATGCAAAAGAGCCTTTCACTTATGATGAGGCTATGCGCAGGGGTGACAGTCACTCCTGGGAGAGGGCTATGTAGTCTGAGATAGACTCCTTGCATAAGAATGAGACTTGGGATTTGGTTGCCTTGCCTAAGGGCAAGAAGGCTTTGCCATGCAAGTGGGTGTACAAGCTGAAAAAGACCCCTGGACACCCCAAGCCGGCATACAAGGCTAGATTGGTAGCAAAGGGTTTTAAGCAGGAACACGGTGTGGACTTTGATGAGGTCTTCTCTCCTGTGGTTAAGATGACCACCCTGCGCTTAGTCTTGGCTTTGGTTGCACAGCTTGACTTAGATCTATATCAGATGGATGTCAAGATGGCTTTTCTACATGGGGACTTGCATGATGAGATCTATATGGATCAGCCTAAGGGCTTTGCAAAACCTGGCAGGGAGCACCTAGTGTGCAAGTTGAAGAAGAGCTTGTATGGCTTGAAGCAGGCACCTAGGGAATGGTATCATAAGTTTGATGCCTTTATTCAATCACAGGGCTACAGCAGGAGTGCTATGGATCCGTGTCTTTACACGAAGAAAGCCCGTGATGGCAATTTGCTTATCTTGGTACTCTATGTTGATGATATGCTGATAGTAGGGAAAGCTCATGATGAGCTGGATGCTCTTAAATCTTAGCTGAAGAAGAGCTTTGAGATGAAGGATTTGGGACAAGCCTCACATATACTTGGGATGCGCATTAAGCGCGATAGGCATCAGGGGCTTTTGTATCTCTCACAGCAGGAGTACATTCATAAAGTCCTTGAGCGCTTCCGCATGCAGGAGGTAAAGCCTATTGGCTGTCCATTACCTTCTTATGTGAAGGTATCACAGGCCGATTGTCCGCAAACAGATGAGTAGAGGGCCGAGATGGCCAAGATCCCTTATGCTTCAGCCATGGGCAGTTTGATGTATGCCATGATAGCCACTCGTCCAGATATTGCACATGCAGTTGGTGTTGTGGCACGCTATATGGCTACACCTGGCAGCAGACATTGGGATGCCATGAAGGGTATCATGAGGTACCTGAAGGGCACAGCAGATATGTGTATTTTCTATGGCAACCAGGATACAGGGGTCGTGGGGTACACTGACTCCGATTATGCAGGACATGCAGATAGTAGGAAGTCCACTTCTGGCTATGTATTCACCTATGCTGGAGGGGCTGTCTCTTGGATGTCCAGGGTTCAGAAGTGTACGGCTTTGTCTACCACTGAGGCCGAGTATGTTGCAATCACTAAGGCTTGCAAGGAGGCCATATGGTTAGGCCGTCTAGTTGCTGACCTTGGGATTGATGCTACACCTACACTGCATTCGGATTCTATGAGTGCCATTCAGTTGGCTAAGAATCCGGTCTTCCATGCGAAGACGAAACACATTGAGGTGAGGTATCACTTCATACGTGGTGTCGTGGAGGACAGGTCTGTTGACCTTGTCAAGATCTCACTGACGATAATCCTACAGATCTGCTCACGAAGAGCCTCACTACTGAGCGCTTTGCCTTCCTCAGGAGGTTGATGGGCGTTGGATGAGATGTCGCCTTTCCTCATCCCTTGTACCTATGTACATTTGTACTATCTTTTCTTTTTTTTCTTTTCTCTCACTAGGGCAGATTCGCCTTTAAGTGGGAGGTTGTTGGGGGTAAAGGCGCCTCCGCCGTGCCGCCCCGTGTATTACTACACTGACAGTACCCGCCACTGCACATTGCAGGTGGCGGGCGCCCGTCACGTCACTTTATTCTTTATTATTTTAGTGACAGTTTGAATAAAGGAAGGCCCGGTCACACATTGTGACGGTTGGAGTTCCCATTTCTTGTCTCTCTCTTTCTTGCTCTTGCTCTCCCGCCATAGCTCGCGTGCAAGCTTCGATCCTTCTCACCTTTCAATCGCTTCTCTTGTAGGGATATGAGACAGATGGTGAGGCATGTAATACTACTTCCCTTTATGCACCACCATGGAAAAGTCAAACTCCAAAAGCAAAAGAAGCCATCTGGCAATGTGTCCTATAGCACATGGTTTGTTAACAAGATACAACAAGGCTTGATGGTCAACAAAGAAAGTAAAAGGCATACCCAAAAGATAACGTCGAAATTTCTTTATGGCAAACACCATGGCCAAGCCCTCTCTCGCCGTTGTTGAGTAATTCATTTCAGTCTCAGTGAGTTTTTTGCTAGCAAATCTCTCTAGGTAATCGGGGTTGTGTTCACCAAGTTGGCACAACATAGCTCCTACAACGAATTTCAAAGTGTCGATGTGCACATGAAATACGAGTGTCTAGTTTGGGGCTCGTAGAATTGGTGCTGTGGTGGTTAGAGCCTTCTTCAGCTCCTCATATGAGCGTTGGCATTCGTCGGTCCATTCGAATATGATCAACAGCTTGTACAGAGGTCTAGCAATCAATGCATAGTTCAACACGAATTGTCAATAATCCCTGTGTGTCCCAAGAAGCATTGAACACCCTTGAAATCAGTTGGGGGTGGAATATCGACAATGACCTCGATCTTTGAGAAATCTGTGGCAATGCCGTTCACCAAGATATCCAAGGAACAAGCAATCAAAAATCATCTCATTATGTCATATAGCAAAAACACGATCATGGCCACAAACCAAGAAATTGAGAAGTTGCAACAACTTGCTTAGGACTATGGTACCACATATAGTTTTGGAACATCTATAGTTGGGAACTGTGACTCGGATTGGGTAGAAGACAATGACTCTGTGAAGTGAGTTTCTAGTTATTATTTTTGTTTGGGTTCAAGAATTTTCTCTTGGATTAACCAACAGTAGCATTGTGTTCCACCAAAGCAAATTACAAGGTAGGTTGTGTTATTACATGTGAATCAGTATGGTTAAGGAGGATGCTCCTATGGCATCTAGGAATATAGGATGAATAACCAACTATGCTAAGGTATCACAATCAAAGTTGTAATGCCATTACCAAAAATCTAGTGTTCCATGCATGCACCAAACATATAGAGATCAAGTATCAGTATGAGTATTATTTAATCGAGGATGGGATAGTAGAGTTGGTCTATTATTCAACAAAGAATAGTGGAGCAGATAACTTTTTCATAGCACGTACAAAAGATTTCTTTGATTTCATCTTCAAAGAATCGATGTTGGATTGAGGATGTAGTTCACTTGTAAGTAGACATTGAGGAGTGTTAGATATGCTCAATATCCCACCCTCGTAAGGTGCCACCAATGATCCATGGTGCTCGAAGTTGTAAGACCCCCATTATAAGGAGAATCCATGTGTGAGCCCAAACATTGGTTGGGTACTAACCTGTATATCATATGAGGTCTATGTGACCTCTTTGTGGTTCTAGCCTTTTGGTTAGATATAGTAGTTAAGAAATATCAACTTGAGACACATTTCATCAAGTTGTGGGGTGTGTGGGAGTTATTAGGAATCCCTATTTTGGGGTCCTGCCCCCACCCAACAGTAAATGAATATTTCCTAGAATAGCCCCTAGCTAACTAGTGAAGGTTCATAATATGATAAGTTAGTAAATCTCACATGACTACTTTTGTGGGCTATAAAAGGTAGATCCCCTCAAAGCCATGTTCATCTACCTTTCACCCAAGTAGTGTTTTTCCAACTAGCCTTAAGCTCTCCACCTATCATCTATATGGATCGCCATCTAAGTTTCATAATGGAAGCACACAGGTGGACAAAGCCATCTCTATATCAATTTGTTTGGAATTAAGAAAAATTCTATTTTTCACTTTTTTGTTGTGTATTCTCTATTCCTTGCTTATTTTTTGTACACTGCACCACGTAATTTTTACATATTATGCACATTGGTTGTTAAGTGACCTACATCCTCAAAAAAGGGCCTTTAGTACTAAGTTTATTTACAAGTTGAAATATAAGCCAAAAAATGGTAGTATTGACTGATCACTATAATGCTAGACTTGTGTCACTTGTGTCAAAGGTATATGCTCAATCGAAGGACATTAATGATGAGACATTTTCCCACACTTATCATACTGACAACAATTTGTATCATTTGTGCATTAGTGACCCATAATGGTTGGGATATACATCGATTGGATATTTAAGTTGCAACTTTGAATTGTGATTTTCATGAGGAAGTAACTATATTTTAACCTCATGGTTTTGTTCAAAAAGGTAGGAAAACAAAGTGTTCATATGTACTTGTATGGTCTAAAGTAAGCACCTCGAGCTTGCTACTATGAGAAACGATATGCATACTTGACCAAACATGGTTTTCATAATAGACCAATTGAGAGCAAATTGTATGTCAAACATGAGAACAATGTGCCTCTAATTATTGTGTTATATGTTGATGACATGCTGCTCTCAATGGTCCTAATGAGATACATATTGCTATTTTTAAGGGTGATTTAAATTCAACTTTTAACATTCTAATTTGAGCCTCTTGCATGATTATTTGGGCATTTTGTTTAGGCAACGGGTTGTAGGCATTGCTTTGTGCCAAACAAATATGTTAATACAATGATACAAAGATTGTATTCCTATCATTACTCCTATGGAGATAGGGATTTGAAGTTGAGTATGTATGACATCAGAGACTCTTATGGAGATAGGGCTTTGAAGTTGAGTCTTGATGATGCCAAAAACTACTTTGATGTCTTTCTCTGCCAATTGGATCTTGGATTTTTAATTTATATATGCATTATGAGGCCTAATTCAATTTTTAGTCTCACAAACGAACAAATTTATACATAGGCTAGGTACCAACCATTGGCAAACAATGAGGTGTATCCTTTATAGTTTGAGAGCTACTCAACACCTTGGATTGTTTTATCCCAAGGATCATTCTTGCTAGATTTACACGATATTTCACATGCTAATTGGGCTAGTTATTACCCTCATAAGATCACTATATATGCAAACCATAAGAATCTAGAATATTTATATGACTTCTCGTGTTTGAATAGTCACCAAGCAAGATGAAGTGGTTTCCCATCCAGATTTGACTTTGTAATTATCTATAGGCATGGCCACCAACAAGGGAAGCCATATGCTTTATCTTGAAGATCCTACCTACTAGCACCAAAAGAAGGCAATGAAACCCATGACCAACAAAATTTGAAAATCTTGAGACCTAAGCAACTAAAGTTAAGGGCAACTATCAACAAAACCCCAGAAGACTTTGGATTCTTATCAAAGATCAAGAAAGAAATTACAAAAGACTCATTTGCTAAGGACATAATGAGGCAATTACATCAAGGCCAAGAACAAACTCAAAGGGATTTCCAAGACATTGATGGGTTGCTCTATTATAAGGGACTCCTCCTACGAATAGATGTTTCTACAAAGAGACCTCTCACGACGTGTTCAGTCCACATTCCCGACGTCAGGTCCTTTGCAAGTGGATATGCCCAAAAAGAGACATGATCTTCCCTTAGTAGGCTTTTTAGGATTGACAAGACAATTGAGGTGGCTTCAAGGGATTTTTAGTGATCATGAATGTGGAAATTAGTCAAGGACTTTGTGCATTCTTGTGACATGCAATCAACCTAAAGTCCCTTGTCATCGACCTCATGGCCTTCTTCAACCATTACCACCCAATCCTATCTCATGTTGGGGGTATAGGTGCCTATGCCTAGCCGCCCATATATTACTACACTTACAATACCCGCCGTTGCACACTACAAGTGGCGGGCGGCCGTCACTATCACTTAATTCTTTATTCTTTTAGTGACAATTTGAATAAAGGAAGGTCCTATTACACATTGTGACTGTTGGATATCCCATTTGCTATCTCTCTTTCTTGCTCTTGCTCTCCCACCATAGCTCTTCCAAGAAAGCTTTGATCCTTATCACCTTTCAACTGGCACCACAGCATGGTTGATCGAGCATTCTGACTTGGTTCGTGACTCCAACTTCCTATTGATTATCTACACTCATTAGGTCTCCTTCCCGACAGCCATAGCCGAGTCTCCCGAGCTCTCGTCACTTCCCAGCTTCTCAAGCACCTACCCAGCCCCTTTGGACAATCCTCACGGCATTCCAACAAGGTATTCATTCACTTGCTTCAGGGTTTCATTGAAGTTTACAAGTAGAGCAAGGTTTGCAAGATCAAAGGTAGTCATAGATCCCACCATTGGAGCTTATTCACATCATATCTTGCTTGAAGCCTTTGTAGGCTATCTTGGGCTTGCACTAGACCTTCATTGGCTCATGATTGAGTCTCCCTTTCACCTTGTATAGCCCTAGTAGGAGAAGCAAAATCCATCAGCAGATCAAGGTGATTTGTGCCTAATCTATAGGCCCCTTGGACAACTCATCTCTCGCTTATGAAGGTCATGTCTTGCTCCCTGGCCTTAGTCGCACAGCTTGACTTAGACATGTATCAAATGGATGTCAAGATTGCATTCTTGCATGGGGATTTACATGATGAAATTTACATGGAGAAACCTAAGGGCTTTGCAGAACCTGGCAAGGAGCTATGCAAGTTAAAGAAAAGTCTCTATGGCTTGAAGCAAGCACCTAGGGAGTGGTATCGTAAGTTTGATGCCTTTATGCAATCGCAGGGCTACGACAAGAGTGCTATGAATCCGTGTCTTTATATGAAGAAAGCCCGTGATGGCTCATTGCTTATTTTGATACTTTATGTGGATGATATACTGATAGTAGAGAAAGCTCATGATGAGCTAGATGCTCTTAAATCTTAGCTAAAGAATAGCTTTGAGATGAAGGATTTGGGATAGCCCTCTCACATTCTTGGTATGCACATTAAGCGTGACAAGTATCAGGGTCTACTCTACCTCTCACTGAGGGAGTACATTTATAAAGTCCTTGAGTGTTTCCACATGCAGGACGTGAAGCCTATTGGTTGTCCATTACCTTCTTATGTGAAGGTTTCACATGCCAATTGTCCACAGATAGATGAGCAGAGGGCCGAGATGGCCAAGATCCCTTATACATCAACCGTGGACAGTTTGATGTATGCCATGATAGCCACTCATCCAAATATTTCCTTTGTCATTGGTATTGTGGCACGCTATATGGCTACACCTAGCAAGAAGCATTGGGATGCCATGAAGGGTATCATGAAATACCTGAAGGGCACAGCAGATATGTGTATTTGCTATGGCAACCAGGATACATGAGTTGTGGGGTACATTGACTCCGATTATATAGGACATGCAGATAGTAGAAGTCCACTTCTAACTATGTATTCACATATGCTAGAGGTGATGTCTCTTAGATGTCCAGGGTTTAGAAGTGTACGGCTCTATCTACCTGAGGCCAAGTATGTTGCAACCACACTGAGACTTGCAAGGACGCCATATGGTTTGGTCGTTTGGTTCATGACCGTGGGGTTGATACTATGGCTACGCTGCATTCGAATTCTATGAGTGCTATTCAGCTAGGCCAAGAATCCAATCTTCCATGCGAAGACAAAACACATTGAGGTGAGGTATCACTTCATATGTGGAGTCGTGGAGGACAAGTCTGTTGACCTTGTCAAGATTTGCACAAACAAAAATCTTGCATATCTGCTCACGAAAAGCCTCACTACTGAGCGCTTTGCCTTCCTCAAGAGATTGATGGGCGTTGGATGAGATGACATTTTTCCTCATCCTATTGTACATGTGTCCATTGTAATGTCTTTTCTTTTTCTTTTCACTCCTCATTGGGGTAGATTCGCCTTTAAGTGGGACGTTGTTGGGGGTAAAGGCGCCTCTGCCTAGCCACCCATGTATTACTACACTAACAGTACCCACCACTGCACACTACAGGTGGGGGGCGCCCGTCACTATCACTTTATTCTTTATTCTTTTAGTGACAGTTTGAATAAAGGAAGGCTTGGTCACACATTGTGACTGTTGGAGTTCCCATTTTCTCTCTCTCTTTCTTGCTCTTGCTCTCCCGCCATAAATCTTCTAAGAAAGCTTTGATCCTTCTCACCTTTCATCTCAACTTAGCTAAATTGAATGATAGTGTGCCAAGAAGCACGTGGTAAGATTCCCCCCAACCTTTGTCATTCTTAGCACTACAAAACTAAATTTGAACTTCAAACCTCCAACCTTGATGTGCTAATTATTTAGGATGCCCAGTGGTTGTAATCTTCTTTGATTAGCCATCTTGATTTGGAAAGGGGCTAGGTGGCAGCTCTTCCTCCTTACTAACCAAATATGTTTCTTTAGAAAGTATATCTACCCCTAATCCTCCACCAAGAGAACATCATCATATTTCTTTCTTACATTCTCCACTTGAATAGTGGGACTTGATAATCCACCACTTCCTTCTAAGTAGCAATAACTGTTTGACAATCCTATTCCAAGTGAGCCATGTTCATCTTTATCCATGGACTTCATTGTCGAACTACGTTTTTTCCAAAGGGTAAGATTCCATATTGGTGTTGGTTGTTGGTGTTGGTTGATCATTCACAAAAATGGCATACTTTATCCCAACCACCAAGAGCATCAATGGAGAACGGGCATCAAGGCTCTTCCTAGAACAAGTATATCGACACCATAGGTTACCTAATGATATTGTCTTTGATTGCGGTCCCCTAGTTTGTATCTAGGTTTTGGAGAAGCCTCTTTAAATCTCTCAAAGTACAAGCACATATTTCTTCAACCAATCGCCCATAGAGTGATGGACAAATAGAAAGAGTGGACTGTCTTGGAGCAATACCTTAGTTGCACAATCAACTATCATCAAGACAATTAGGTGGATCTATTACCCCTTATTGAGTTTACATACAATAATTCCTCTCATGCCTCCACTCAATTCACCCATTCCTTGTTGCTAATTATGGTTAACACCCAAGGATAGACAATCATGTAAGATCGTACGATAAGAATCTAGATTGCATGAGAAGAATCTAGCTGCTTCAACAGACTTCACTCAATACCTTTTTGATACTCATAAGAGTTTCAAGCACAAATCAAACAAGCTCAAGAGAAATATAAGAGAAATGCAAATAAGCTTTGCATATGGCAACATCCATCACACAAAATTGGAGATCAAGTGTGGCTTCTTTAATTTGATCTACGTCCTTCTCGCTCCTCCCAAAAACTAGATTATCAACAACTTGGGCCCTTCAAGATTCTTGGCCAAGATGATCTAGTCACCTATTATCTCCAACTTCCTGAGTCCATGAAAATCCATCCTATATTCCATGTTTTTGTATTGGAGCCATGTCATACATCGAGTATCCCCCCTGGAAGAATATTAAACCATCTTCTCCAATCATTATTGAAGATCACCAAGAATATGAAGTAGACAAGATCTTGGGTTCAAGAATTTCAACGAGCAGATTACAATATCTTGTTCATTGGAAGGACTATGATGCACATGAATGAACATAGGAACCAATACCTATTCAAAAGTGAACCACCACCCCTCATGAAACTCAATGCTAGAAGGGGGGGTAATGTAATGAATGCTCAAGTAAGGACAATCATTGGTTCACATATAAGCTAGTGCTCCTAGTTCCATAAAGTTTCTAGAAAATTCTAGAACATTCTAGAATATGTTTGCATTATTGCCTCATCACCAATATCAACATGCCACGAATCAACACGCATGTCATGCCTTGTGTAGATGTATGTGCACATCATGCCATGTGGCATCCTCTTGTAACGATATGTGTTTCCCTTAGCCTCCCTAAGCTATAGTACAAATAGGGATCATGGGCTACAAGCCCTTCAGTCTTGCCAACACTAGTTGTGAGGCTCGTGCGAGGTAAGTCCTCTTCAAGTTCTTGTCATGCTTTAGTCTTGTCTTATATCGAGCCTCATTTTCTAGTCAAGCCACGCTCTTGTGAGCATTCTCTTGTAATCAATTTTTCTTGTAATCCAACTATCACGTAATTAAGTTCTAATTCAATTTCCCTTTCAAGTTCTTCTCTTGTAAGTTGTGAGAGCAATCTCCTCACTCTCCAAGAGCACTTGCCATGCTCATAGCACACACGTGTCTGTGTGTATATGTCTGTGTATACACACATGCACGCATGCACACATACACACCTACCTACCTACCTACCTACCACTACCCTCTCTCTCTCTCTCTCTCTCTCTCTCTCTCTCTCTCTCTCTCTCTCTCTCTCTCTCTCTCTCTCTCTCTCTCTCTCTCTCTCTCTCTCTCTCTCTCTCTCTCTCTCTCTCTCTCTCTCTCTCTCTCTCTCTCTCTCTCTCTCTCTCTCTCTTTGTTCCTTATATGTATACCTATTCACTCTAGGCCAAACTCAATCTCACAAATCTTCTACATTAATACTTCTCAATTTGTATTCTGTGCTCTCTAACTTCTTCTCCAAGCTTCGTGTATGCAATCTTGCAACCCTAAATCCAACATATATAGAAGCATATAAAACAATTTATTGTCTATAACTATTTGAAACTTTCTCTTTCTTCCAGCATTACTTAAGCTGATGGCTTAATCAAAACATAGGTCTTGTGAGAACCCCTTACATCATGTTTATTCTTTGTTCTACAAAGAAATTATATGTTCCCATACAAAGTCATTCATTGGACATTTGCTTACTACAACTCGAAATTTTGAACAAGATTTGATGTTCTAGTTCAAATGTGGTTAAAATAGTCATGCACCCTTTTGAAGAGCAAGAAGATGAAGATCTCAATTTCTATTGGAAACCAAGTTACTATTGTAAGTACAACCCATCAAGGTCAATTCAACATTCACCATCTTTGTTAAAGCTCATGTATGCATAAGGATGGCATGGCATGTTGCCTATGCAAAGGTCATAAGACAAGTTGTGATCCTTCATTGTGGCTATGAAAACTATATACCATGATGCAAAGGTGTAATAGGAACTATTTTCTTTAACTATATCTTGTAACTTGACAAATCTTCAAAAGTGGATGCCTTTTTATGAAGCAGATGACTTATGTAGGCATTACCTTAGACAAAAGTACAAAGTCATCGTGAAATATAATGAAATGGGTGCTTAGTATACAAATATAGGTCACAAAATTTATTGCTTATAGCTATCTAAAAGCTCCTCTTTCTTCCACCATTGCTTTGGCTGAGTTGATGGTGAGTGGTTAGTTGACGCATGATTGTTTCAATGATTGATTATTGGCATCAATCAAAATATAAGACTTGCAACAACACGTAGCATTAATGCACTTGGAATGGTTTGTTCTCTCTATAACATGCGAATGCTTTACTTTACAAATAAGTTTTCTATGTTCTTTATGAGATCATTACTTGGACATTGGCTCGTTTCAAGACTAGCTACAATCCAAAAGTTAAGCAAGGACTTGTTATTCTAGTTTGAATGTGATTTTATCAATTTGGCATCCATGAATTGATAGCCCAAGCAAGTAGTTGAGGATCTTGATTTCCATTAGTAATAAGAAAATACAACATGCTTCAACCATCAAGCTACTGTTCTAGGTAGAGCACATCAAGGCTTAAGTCCACATTCACCCATGATCAAGCCCACATATGCATAGGGACGACATGGCATATGGCTTGTGTAGTGATTAAAAGAAAGTTGCAGGAAATGACAACCACTAGGCATGCACTTCAAAAGCAATATCTCTAGGCATAGCTATCTCTACTACCCATAGTCATTGTAGGATCTACCCTCCATTAGGTCGCCACAACCTTAACCAACCTCTATGTTTCAAATAGAAGAAGAAGATACACCAAATGGTTTACCACCTCCACCACAAAAAGCAATACCAAAAGGCACTTGATAGCCTTGCAATGAAATATATGACCAAACATAATGAACATTCAAGCAAAAGTATAGCAATCAAATACAAAGTGGCATAATCAAATATAGCAAAGATAAGCAATTATACAATTTATAGACCAAGTAGGGGAAGCACAATAATTTCCATAGATGGTGTGGATCGATAGCCATAAATAGTTGAAATGCAAACATTGATAGCAATAAGTACATGAACATAAATATTGATAGCAATAAGTACATGCTCTTGTTCGAAGAAAGAATACAAGGGCTATGTAAAGCCACCAAGGATGGCAAAGTTTCTCATAATTTTAAAGCAAGTATGCAAACACTTCAAAACAAGCAATTTATAAACCATACACTTACAAAGAGAAAGAACAATGCACTATATTTGGTTGAGAGAGTACATGTATACTTGCACATGTGCGCGCACACATTTTAGTAGATTGTGCCAACAATGAGAAAAGAAATGTAAAAAATAGTGCAAAGACAAAGAGACAAAACAATTGTTCAAAAAAGCCAAAACAAAAATTTTCTAGTCTACCTTACCTAGGGACAAACCCATTCGTATTAGAAAACACTTTTTAGGAAAGGTTTGGGAAAAGTTTCACCAGTCAAGTACACATTCCCATTCCGATTCTTTTCAAAATATGATTCCCCCATCCCATTCTTCGTTCAACGTTGTTATGAGGATACGTGCACTCCTGTCCATCTAGCTCATATGCAAGCGCATCCTCCATCTAGTTTCTACTAGACCTTGTAAAGTTACTTTGTTCCATTGATTTACTCTAAATTCACACTTTATAATCTAGATAGTCATCAATGACACTGTACTCTTTTACAAGAGCATTAGTCAATGTACTAGTTTCTTCATAACTTCATGACAATATCAATGTTAATAGTTACAAATATTTTTGTATAAAATGTACCCAATCTTTCTTCATATAGCACAAGTTCCTTTAACATGACCAATATTTTAGAAAATGATTATTGGGCGGAATCATCATTTGCTTAGCTATCCATTGAATCTACAGATCTAGCAATGACTTGGGCCAAACTCACTCCAAGCACTAGCATCTCACACGAGTCTTAGAACATTCTATCTAGATGCCACGTTTAAATGTGCCCATTTGCCAGATCCTTTAAAATAAAATTTATGTTTGCTACCACTAATCTGGCTCTGTTAACAGACCTGTGATCAGTTTGTGCACATGCTAGTTATTGGTCCAACACAGAAAGCACATCCAGGTAGAACCATGTGGGAGGGTTGAGCTAGGCAACCATTATTAGCTGCTTGAAAATCTACAAGAGGTCTCAAGTCTTCAAAAATAACATTGTTAGTCAAATATATGGATGTCTTTGGTCTTGATCCGAATGCAGACATTGAATTTTCTTTACTTGTGCATAGCTAAGATTGACAAAACTTATAAGAGAAAGGTATATCACTTCATCTCTCTCTAGAATTTATGCACTCATCAAGCTGAAACTCAGCTTAGATTATAAAATATTATCCAGCTTTTTAATGTAAAGTGAAATACTCAAGATATAATAACCACTTACTGCAGGCATCAAAATCTGCTTCGTAACTGGTGAAGTATGTGTCACTACAGCAATTTAAGATCTGCTGTCCACTCTGAAAATGACTATTACAACACCGCGCTTTACAACAAAGAGAGAATACAACAGAGAAGGTTCCCATCATTCATCAACAACTATTGACTCAAACTCAATCAAGGACAGATTATTGTCTGTCTTTACTGCAAATGATGCAGGCTCAGTAACCTCCACCTTGCCCAACTTGTCAACGGCTAAGCGCATGGAGCCTCTGAACATATCCACTTTTGCATTATGCAATTGAATCGTTTCCCCATCTTTCATAATATCGACTGGAGAACAAAACACAAAATGGAATAAGACACAAAGCACAAGCCAACCACATCACACGTATAAAGCACTGTAGTAGATGCTATAAAAGTCACTTAGGGACAGCGCATCTAGTTGGAAACAAAAAATTATTTGCAGAATCATGCAACTCATCCAAGATTTATGCAGCAAAAGTGTTGGCTATAAATGTGAATGTGCACAAGGAAAAATCTGCACTAAACAGTATCGACCATTCAATATTCTCAACAAGTGTTTACTACTGCTTTTATTAGTCTGATCAACCAGCACACTGCTATGCAAGCATTTCAGCAAATCAGTTAGTCTGTTACTCTTCAAAACAAAAATAATCTGAATAAGACAAAACGAATCAGCAATACTCAACAGTAGCATGACCTTTTTCTGGGAACCATTACAGCTCAACTGGCCTGGCAAAGGGCCGAAGCAATCATAGCCAGCAGCAGGGGCAACGATGGTGAAGTAAAGGCATGGAGAAACTGGAATGATGTTGCAGCAGCAGCAGCAGCAGGAAGCAGGAAGCACTGATGGAGAAGATGATTAATGATTCAGGGATGACGCATGGCTTCCCATGGCTCCCTTTATACTATGGCCACCCACAAACTTTTACAATTACTCATGAATTACCATTTGTTTTGGCCTAATTTAGCCATGTTTTGACCCCTCCTCTCAAGCCCAATAGGGATCCTAAGAGAAGATGATAGCAAAACAATGTCGAAGATTCTTATTTTTGGTTTTTTTTGTGTAAAGGAAGAAAAAAAATAAAACTTCAAAGCACTGAGATGTCATTCAATGATACACATGTTAATGCTAAAGTGTAAACCATACATTGTGCATTATTCAATGAGATGCAGTATTTAACTGTACAATAGAGAATGTACATTGCTTCAAAAAGCATTCTAAGTCACTGTAGATTCCAGTAAGAAAGCTTCTTGGCAAAATTGCAATAACTTAGGCGAATCTGCCAATTCAGCCTCTTCCATCCATTTGGCATCCATTGGTGAATAGTTCTTGAACTTCACCAAAAATCTTCTTATAACTCTAGCTTTCACTTTCCTATCCTTATGTGCCTCTACTCAAGAACTAGAATCTCATCTAATTCCTCTACTTCAGGCTGTTCCTCTTGAACCATATCTTCTGGCACTTCACCAATAAAAGGCCTCAATAGGCTCACATGGAATGCATTATGAATTTTCCGATTCTCTAGCAATTTCAGCCTATATGCCTCGTCATTGATCTTCTCTGAGACTTGAAAAGGGCCATAGTAACGCATACTCAGCTTTGGAAACAAACGTTCCTTGCCCTTCTGTTTTCTCAAACGTCCCTTTTCAAAATGCAATAAGACCCAATCATCCTTTTTGAACAAGAGTTCCCAACGATGACTATCAGCAGCTCTTTTCTGTTTAGCTTGTGACTTTTCTAAGGCATATTTGACCTTTTTATATGCTTCTTCTCAACCTTTTACATAATGATCTGCTTCAAAAATGTTATCCTTTGTCTGCAAAATGGGAGGCAGTTTCTTTCCACCTTCCACAATCTCAAAAGGTGCTTTGCCACTAGATGAGTGCACTGAATTATTGTATGCATACTCAACCAATGGCAAGTAGTGTTCCCAAGAAATCTTATGATCTGAAATATAACACTTCGGTAGATCTAAAACAATCGAATTTGCTTCTTCAGATTGTCCATCAATTTGTGGATGGAAAGAAGATGAAAATTTCAGCGTAGTGCCCATGTTTTCAAACAATGCTTTCCAAAACAAGCTAGTCATTCTTGGGTCTCTATCACTCACAATTGACCATGGCATTCCATGGTACTTGAAGATATTTTGCATAAATACCTTTACCATGTGTTCTGACTTAACCTTTTTCCTTACAAAAATGAAATGTGCCTATTTGCAGATTCCATCATTCCCTAAAGAAGTTCTTGGAAGATCAAAAATGAAATCCATGGCAATACTTTCCCATGGCCTTTCTGGAATAGGCAATGGTTGCAATAACTGTGGTGCCTTCTGTCTATCAAATTTGACCTTTTGGCATACAAGGCAAGATCTGACATATGCATCAACATTAGATCTCAAGGCTAGCCAATAGAAGAAAGTCTCTACTGCTTTGACTGTAGCATCAATACCACGATGACTTGCATACGGTGGAGCATGACTTTCTAATAAAACTTTTGGCCTCGGCCTCGGCTATTTTGTAATGCATAGTCTTCCATGCATCATGATAAAGCCTTGTTTGCACACATAAGAATCATGATGTTGGCCAGTGATCAACTGTTCATAGATTTCAAAGAAGTCTTCGTCATCAACAAACTGCTCTTTTATATCATCCAATTCATGGTGATAAAGAAATTGAAACAACTAACACCTGTGGTTTGCGAGATAAAGCATCTGCAACTACATTCTTCTTGCCTTCCACATGCACTATCTGAAAATGAAACATAGATAGAAAATTTTCCCAACGTATGTGTTTCTCTAACAATTAGTCTATGTGAGAAAGTATCTAAGTGTTTGATGATCCGTTTGCACTACAAAATCCGCACCAAGCAAATAGTGCTTTCAACTAGAAAGTGCATGGATCACAACCAATAACTCTTTCTCATAATTTTGTAAGTCCTTTCACTGAAACCCAGGTGCTGTCAAAACATCCCTGGTCTTCCTTACTCCAGGTGTAACAATAGAAGGAATACCCAACTCATCATCAATGCTCTGTTCTGAGCCACTGGATTCACCATCCACATAAGAGTGACCTGCATTCACATCAAATATAGGCTGATCAACCTTCTCTTTTCCTTTTCGTGATACCTGCATACCACTATCTGCATTGCTTTGAGAAGATTCTCCTGATCTCAATCTGTCTATCCATGGCGAAGAATGTGAACCACTGCTAGAGGACGCTCCAGGTCCACTAATATTTTGTGACTGCTGCTGTGAATTTTGTGCAGCATTACCATTTTGTGCATCTACATCATCAATCACATTTACTGGTTTATACCAGCTACTTATCTCATCAAAAACAATATCTCTACTCACTGTAAACTTACGAGTAGAAGGGTTATAGCATCTATACCCTTTTTGCTGCAGAGAGTAACCAATAAAGATGCACTTCTCAGCTTTTGGATCCAACTTGGATCTCAACTCATCTGGCACATGTACATAGGCAATGCAACCAAAAATTTTCAAATGAGAAATATCTGGTTTCCTACCAGTATACCTCTCCTCTGGAGTCATCCCATGTATTACTGCAGTGGGAGTCCTGTTCATTATGTAGACTGCTGTAGCAACTGCTTCAGCCCAATAAAAATCTGGCAAGCCTTTTTCGTTGAGCATGGCACGAGATACCTCTCCAATATGCCTGTTTTTCCTTTCTGCAATTCCATTTTGTTGTGGGATATGACTGCATGAATATTACTACTTTATGCCATGCTCCTGCAGGAACCTTGCAAACTCATTTGAGAGGTACTCTCCCCCTCTATCTGACCTTAGGCATTTTATTTGCAGACCTGTTTCTTTTTCAACCATAGCTTTAATAGTTTTGAAATGCCCAAAAACTTCACTTTTCTTTTTCATAAAATACACCCAAACTTTTCTACTATAGTCATCAATAAAACTGATAAAATAATGACAGCCTCCAAGAGATGCAACTTTAGTAGTCCACACATCAGAGTGGATTAATTCCAATGGCTTCTCACTCTCTTGAACATGTCTAGGAAATGGTTTCCTTGCCTGTTTTCCAAATTGGCAGACTTTACATACCTTATGCATTTCTGCAACCTTGAATTTAGGCGGTCCTGCAACAATATTTTGGGCCTGCATTGATTTAAGTCGTTGTACATTAACATGACCAATGCGTTTATGCCAGATATCAATATCTGCAACTACAACGGTCCCATGTGTAAACATTGCTGCACTCAATTCAGACATGTCTGCATCCAATGTAAACATTCTGCCCTTCTTCTTTCCTTTTGCTATCAAGCGACCTTTATTTTTCATATCCTCAACAAAGCATCCATGAGAATTAAATCTGACCTGCAAGCCTTGCTCAACCATTTGACCAACAGAAACCAGATTCTTGGTGATATTCGGGACATAAAATACATCCGACATGTATTTCTTTTTCCCATCCTGCATAGACAAATGAATTTTTCCAATCTGCACAATAGGATGTATAGTATCATCACCAGTCTCCACAAATCCTGGTTTTTCCATTTTCCTTGCATCCTCCATCCATTCTGTATGACCTGTCATGTGGTTTGATGCACCTGAGTCAACATACCACACTTCGTTGCTTTCTTCTGCACTTATCACAGAATTGTTCATGTGTTGTACCATAAACAAATGTTCATTTCTGTCATCACCCTGTCTACTAGAAGATACATAATTTCCTTGTTGCAGTTTTCCATTCATAATGTCATTCAGCTTTTTATAGCAGTCTTTAGCCATATGACCCATTTTACCACAGTAGTAGCATTCAACATTACTGTTTGCATTTTGGCCTCTTTGCCATTCACCACGACCTCTTTGGCTCCCCCTGCCTCTAGAGTTACCACGTCCTCCTCCATAGGACTGGTTTTCTTGAGTTTGCTGCATATTCTGATTTCTACCACGGCCTCCAAATCGGCCTCATCTACCTCTGCCTCTACCTCTTCCAGCATTTGAGTAGAAGACAGCTTCTTTTGAAGTTCCTCCTGAAGAAGATGCACCACCATTTCTCTGCTACTCAGAAATTAGAAAAGCAATCAACTCCTCAAAATCAGGAAATCTTTCACGGACGGAAATGGATGTTCGGAACTGTGCATAATCATTTCCTAGACTATTCAAGGTCACATAAACTAAATCATCTTCCACTGGCGACCCAATGGAAGCAAGTGCATCTGCAATCTTCTTCACCTTCATGTGGTAGTCGTTAATGCTCATATTTTCTCTTTACACATTGTGCAACTCTTGCTTGAGCTGCATTTTCCTGGCTTGCGTATTTGTGCTATACATTTTTGACAAAGTATCCCATGCCTTCTTTGGCGTACTTGCATCTTGAATATGCACAATCATAGAGTCTAAAATACTGATAGACAGCCAGTACATAACTTTCCTGGCTCTCTCATGCCATGCTTTAAATGCCTGCATTTGCTGTTGATTGGGAACATCAGGAAGAACTGGTTCTTCTTCATTTCCTGCAACAAATTTCCAATATCCTTTTCCCATAAGGAAATTTATCATTCTAAACTTCCATGCTTGGAAGTTGTTCTGGTCAAGCTTTTCAGTGACAATCTGTGAAAGAGAATCAGACGCCGTTACAGAACACTGCAAAAAATTCTGTCACTACAAAGAACACAGCTTCAACCTCACAAGGGCAAATCTGCAAAACTCGCGAAAGTGGTATTTGACCACACAATCACTTCCTAGTGACGATTTTGTATATACAAGAACCAAGGATGATTCTGTAACTCCCAATGTCTCTGCACACGAGCATACGATGCAATATCTATGGTAACTTTTCACCGACCTGTAGAACAGTGGTCGCACAGCATAAAACAGGGCTTTTTCTTGAGTGCGTACAGAAAACTTCCGCCTCCAAAACAGGCCCCGAAATGGCCTCAAATCAAAAAAACAGGGTCGCCACTTGCTTCACCGCGAAGGACGTCTCAACCTGAGACAATGCACTCTTGCAATTTTTGGCTGTGCTACCTGCAGAGATCTGCTCCCAAAACAGAAAATGAAAGCAACACTGCTCTTACCAGAACACCGCGAGCTTGGCTTGCTTTCTTGAGCTCATAACCACGAACAAGGCTCTGATACCATATCAATATTGTGGGAGAGAAGGAAAGAGTCTCACTTGTAGCTTTCTTGCTTGCACAATGGGGGAATACACACAAGGGTGGAGGCTGAAAACAGTTTTCCTCTTCTTAGTTGTGTAAGCCAAAAAGAACTCTCATACAAAGAAAAATAGAAGAACCCTATATATGGGTCTCAAACCAAACTCAAATAACTAAGGTGGCATACTAACTGAGCCACAAACTAGAGTAGATAAGGATAGCTATCATGTAGCTATTATTCATGGACGGTGTACCAACCGCATCTGCAACTGACAAGTCGGTGACATAAATACACAACGGTCACCCTAGCGTATTACGAGTGGAGCTCGATATCTCAACACATTCAATATGGAACCAGTCTTAAGGCTCAGATAAACCATTAGTCCAATTTGTCCCAATGGCTACCTCTTCTAGCCATGCAAAGATCCCGGCTTAATCCAAGAGAACTCTAGGGGTAAAAAGCAACAGCAACTAAAGAAAAGAAAAATAAAATATTTATATAAGTAAATAAGGAAAGCAACTGCAAAAAGTATCACCCTTAGTGACACTGAAAAACCCCCTCGAAAACACTAGGGGTTAGGAAATCCATAGCCGCATCACCAAGATTATCCCCCTTTTAAAAGGATAGGGGGTACGAGGGAATCACCGAAGAAGATGGGGGATGGAAAGACACATGTGGAAAAGATGGTGCACAAGCGAGAACATGTGCAGCAATAGACAACTGCCACGAAAAACCCTGCATAAGAGAATGGAAATGGAGTCTGTAAAGCCCACTCTCCTACCAACCTGTTGCGATAACAGCTCCTGTAGAAGAATCCTCAATGCAAATGGCCTGCTCAGTGAAGACAACCCAAGTACCACTCGTAGTAAAGCCATAAACCGAGAGGAGTGGAAAGCCCAAGTCCAGAATATAAAGGGCCTATGAAAGGGAGCTCAACACGCAGTTAGAAAATAAAGACACCACATGAAATAAAGGCAAAGTGCCGACACCACAAATAGGCACCGAAACAATGTCACCAACACTGAGAAAACCCTCAAAAGGGCATAGATCCTACAACAAATCACCTCGTGGAGTCATATGACTAGAAGCTCCACTATCAACCAGCCAAGGTCTCAAAAGATGAGGCAACCATTGAAGAAGGCTTCTCCAAGTCAACAATATAAAGGAGCACTGACTCATGGGTAACAGTTAGAGTAGAGATAGAAGGCTTATACATTTTAGTTCAATCCTTCTCTCCTGGACAAAGGTGAGGGTACTTCTTCCAACATTTCTCCTCTTGATGTGTCCCCTTCCCACAATATGGGCATTTAGGCTTCTTTGAGTCGGAATCAGAGCCTAAAGAACTCTCCTGTCTTTTAGCCTTTGACTTCCCTTTCTTCTTCTTCCCCCTCCTAAACCTGCAACAAAAGCTTTGGTGGAGGTGGATCCATTGGCTACCTCTTTGGCACACTCGTCATGCTCCAAAAACAAGCAGGGCAAAGCTCCTCCCATAGAAGCTTCTCACGAGTCCTCATTGTAAGAAGATTAGTGAAGAAGACATCAAACCAAGGCAATGGCAACGGAGTCAAAAGAATCATAGTCATATCCTCTGAAGAGATTATCCTGCTAAGGGACGCAAGCTCATTCCTCATGTCCTTCAACCTATTGATATGATCCTTCATGGAAAGAGAATCAACAGCAAGTATCTGTAATTTCTTCTCAAGAGCAATCCGATGGGTAAATGTCTTCTAATTGTACAAAGAAGCAAACTTTATCCACACTTCCATTGGATTCCGCAACCTACGAACATGCACTAGGATAGAATCCTATAAGCTCATAAAGAGGAAAGATCGGGCTCTAGAGCTGAGCCGATGTAAGAAGACTAGTGAAGAAGACATCAAACCAAGGTGATGGCAGCTGAGTCAAAAGAATCGTAGCCATATCCTTTGAAGAGATCATCCTGCCAAGGAAGGGACACAAGTTCATCCCTCGTGCCCTCCAACCTATTGATATGATCCTTCATGGAAAGAGAATCAACAGCAAGTATCTGTAATTTCTTCTCAAGAGTAATCCAATGGGCAAATGTCTTCTAATGGTACAAAGAAGCAAACTTTATCCACACTTCCGTTGGATTCCGCAACCTACGAATATGCACTAGGATAGAATCCTATAAGCTCATAAAGAGGAAAGATCGGGCTCTAGAGTTGAGCCGATACTGTAAGGCCACACAATCCATCACTAATCCAACAGTGGGATCCTCCACTCGATAAGGAAGAAAGTGGGTAACAAACTCCCAAAGATCGAAGGTATCAAGGATATACTCCACTTTACACACCAAAGCGAGTAGTTCGAGCCATCAAGCCGATCTTCTTTGGGTAAAGAAGGGTGTACGGGCACTTGTATCAAGGGTGTCATGAATGGCATATGAAGGCCAACAAAACACACCTTCAATGAAACATGGAGAGAATGGGGAGGAGAGGGATCTCGAATAAACATGTTGGTGACCCTCGTTCGTTGCGTAAACTAGCATGAAAATCTCTTCATCTCTCAAAGGCAGAAATAGAGACGCCATCCTCTAAGTCAGCAAAGAACTGGTAATAAGACATCTTCGAACCTACAATCTCCCAAAAAAGCTGCATGTGACAAAGAAACAATTGTCGCCCGCCACCAAGAGGCTATCACCTAAACAAAAAAATTGTCACCCGCACCAAAAAGCTATTGCCAAGACTAAGGAAGCTATCGCCTACAAAAATATGTTAACGCATGTACAAGGAAACAGACACCTACAAAGAATGTAAATTTGTGTTTCGGCAAAACGCAAAAGTTGAACCACCTACTGTAGAAAAGCTCCCGCCTGGTCCCCGGAGACTACCACCTAGCTGCCTAGGGGTGCAAGCAATGGACCACTTGTTCAAGCTATAAACACACTAAACACAAGCTGAAAATTTGCTTTTTGGAAATTTGGGCTATCCTCCACAATGAGGACTTGCTCTTCTGCAAGAAATCTCCAAACTGGGTCCTCACTTAGGCAATGATACCATGTGAAAGTACACAACGGAAGAGAAACATGAACACACAGAGAAGCATAGAGAGAGAAAGAGAGGAAGCACAAGATGAGGGAAGAATACTCATTGACTAAAGAAGAATGCTGATACAATAATGATGGACTGATCCATCCATGCATACACCCCACAACGTCAGTGAGAGGACCAATCAGACTGATGATGACGGTAACACCGGAGACAGAGGAAGATGGCGGACTTAGAGTATGCATCTACCAGGGAAAAAGGGAGATGATATGAATGATCGTCAAGTGAGGAATGGTATAAATAGCACAAAACCCCTAAACTGGCCTACTCAAATCTTGAAATGCCATAAATATTGGCCAACCAGCTTTTAATGCTGGTTGTGGCATAATAAATACCAAATGGCCACCAAAAAATCCAACTAGTAAGGACAATGTCCGAAATGTGTGGACAGCCTAGGAAATGTAAAAACTGCCTATGGAAAACACACTAGAACCCGACAAACAAAAGAAATACACCCAGATAGCCAATCTAGAATGAGTAGCCTCCCCCATCAAAACATGACAAACTTGTCAAAGCTTCAAAAGTCCTCATTTGACTTAGACTAAGGCTCACAAGCAAGAGATGACAAGGGATGACAAATATGACTACTAACACTTGTGTCTTCCAACACTCCCAAAATCTAAAAGGGGGTGTTAGCCTACCTATGTTAGTTTCAGTCTGTCATCTCCTGGTTGTGAGCTCCTGTCAAACTCTAACACAGGCATAGGAGCTCTTGCAGTTTACATGCATTTTCTTTATTTGTTAGCTTCTCGTGTGCATTCCTAGGTCAATTTTTGCTTTCCACAATTTACCTACACCTACCAGACATTGTCATTGTCTTCTCGGATTTTTCTAGGGCCTCCCCTATTTTTTTGGCATTTTTCTTCAGTAACCTACGTTAAATGCCAATTGGCCAGCTTTTTTGGCACCTATTGGTGCAAGCCAGTCAAATTTGAGCATTTATAGCTATTTATAGCCAGCCCTTCCACTTGACAGACACACACTCTTCCGTCTTCAATCTTCCCATTGCAAGTGCACACTCCAACTCTCCATGCTTGGTGTTGCCATCAACATCAAACTAATTTGATGCTTCATTGACGCTTTGGGCTGCGTACAGGGACTGATCGGTCCACCATCATTGTATCAACATTCTTCTTCACTCAATGCAGTATTCTTCCATCATCCTCTACTTCCTCTTTCTCTCTTTCATGTTGCTCTTCCATTGTGCACTCTCACAAGAACTTGGCCTAGAACATTTAATTTTCCATAAGTATCAATGGTGACACCAAGGAATCAGCTAATCAAATTAATTTTTTGAGCCATAAATAGCTATTAAATTAACTAGATAATTTATGCAAGTGGAAAAAACGTTTTTGAGGCTAGAAGAGAGAGAGAGAGAGAGAGCAATCCCCAAGCAAACCAAGGGGAAATTTGGATTGGAGAGAGGAGATTCAAGGAGTCTCATTGTATTCCATCAGATTGCAATTCAAGATAAAGAAATACCATAAGGGATGCCAATTTTGGGGCCAACAAGCTGTCCATTGTTCAAGATTGAGTGGTAACATTTGCATTTTCAGTTTATGTGAATTTATACTACTTGTAATTGTTGATTAATCAAATCATTACCACCCTCTCAGAGAAGGAAGGCTACTTTCAGTTAGCAAATTGTATATCTCATGGGTAAGAGTTTGTGTTTTAGTGAGCATTTCATTGTTTTAAGCCAGAGAGGATTGAGGCTGGCTACCCTAATTTTGGGTGCTAATCCTCAATTTCCAACTTGCATCAAGCGCCCTCTTTGTGGGTTGGCCAACTAGTGTCACTTCTAGTATTCTCTATGCCTATTTATAGGCAAGGTCCCGCTCCCTCCTCCACTTAAGAGGGTCTTAGCATGCACTTATTTCTCTATGATCCCTTTCTTTATTCCATCGCCTTTTAATCTACCTCACAATGGCTCCTTTGTGTTCTACAACTCATGATAAGCTTCAAGATAATGATGACTCATCTTTGAGTGTTTCTTTGGACGTTGCTTGTGTACAAATTCAAGTTTAGGTGAGGCTACTATCTCTAGTTGTTGCTTCAATGCTCAAGCTTTCGCAACTTCAAAGAGGGGTCACATGCAAAAAAAACCCATGGACAATGCTACCATTGTAGCAAGAAGGGACATCTCCAAAAAGATTATAGGACATTAGGGACATAGCAGTGTCAGCAGTGGATGCAACTACAGAAGCGTGAGAATCTACTAAAATAGACTGCACAAGCACGAGAGAAGAGAAACACTACAACGAAAGAACATTGCAAAAGAACTCACAAGGTAGATGCTTGAGAAATGGAATCCATATACTAAGACGAGAGAGTACACAATCAATAGTGAGTCACTTGCTATATATGCACCAACTCTAGCTACCTCTCTCCAACAAGACCTACATGTGATGGTGTATGCGCAAGATAATTTGAAGGGAGTACTTGGCCAATAAATAGGCAATTAGTGTGATCAAGTCAACTAGCAATCTGGCACCACAAAAATATAGTCGGTCAACCTGAAAATGCCAATCAGCCATACATAGGCACCCAAAAAATAGGCAGACCACATCACTCTTTGGTAAAAGGTACCCAGTCCACTAGAACATGCACAAACTCACTCATAAACTAACAATACACGCTAACAAGTAGCAAGAGAAGGAGAAGATGAAGATGAAGATGAAGATGAAGATGAAGGAAAATGACTCCTTCAACGAGTCATCATCATCTTCAAGTTCAAACTCCATTTTAAGCCATGCCGCCCAAGTGACAACTACCTAGGCTTCCTCTTCTATGTGAACACTAAGGCCACACCAACCTTTTCCACCTTCTCGCCCTAATGGTATTGGCATCCCTCATGACTCTCCCATGCCACAAAGGGAGGGTGAAAGAGTAGTGGAGGTGGGGCGTTTGAGCCTCATTTATATGCAAATGCAATGACCCAAATTGCAACTTCCCATACGCATCAACAAAGTCTACTAGATTAAAATATTGGAGATGGCATTAACTACGAATTTCATGTAGAGTTATCTCATGACTAAGAGCTTAGAGCAGGCTTGGCTCCCCTAGTCAAAGCCCCCATGAGAGGACCCTTTGGCAGTCTAGCTAAAGGCACGGAATCCATGGCCATAATGTGCTTTCCACCAACTTTGAAGGTGGTTCATGACAAGCATTGAGAGCTACTATCGCTACTTTCTATTTTTTGGGATTGGTACAATCAACATTGACATCAATTACTTTTTGAGGTACCTTGGTGGTAGCTTACACACCCACTACATGGATATCCAAGCTCCTCTCTGATGGTCATTATTGTATGTATTATGATAAGTTCTTATTATCATATCTTTTATTGTACCAATCACCCACGATTTGAGAGAGGGTGTTAGTAGATTGTATATCTCGCAAGCTAGAGTCTGTGTTTTAGTAAGCATTTCACTACTTTATGCTAGAGTGAATCAAGACTGGCCGCCTTGATTTTGAGCGCCACTACTCAACTAGCCAATTTGCATCAAGCGCCCTCTTTTTGGAGTGGCCAAGTAATTGCACTTTTGGTCTTGTCTATGGCTATTTATAAGCAAGCTCCATTCTCCTCTTAGAGTTGTCACCACACTTGCAAGTTTACTTCTTGGTGTAGAGAGGGAGATCGTACCCATTGCCGATGACTTTGAGTTCAAGTCATATAATGCTTGTGCCTTGGTATACAAATTCCATTTCCCAAGTATATCCGTCTTGAGTTTTTTATTCTTTGTGGCGTTTTTCCTTCTTCTTTGTGTTTGTGCAATCTACTACAATAATCTCTCACACTACCATTGCTACTCCCTATTCTAACACCCTCAACTAATGCAAATCGAATGCTAAGTTAGCAATGCAATAGACCAAGATTAGCAACATCAAAAAGCCCACTTCCGCCTAGTCAATAACATGTCATCCACATAAAGAATAAGGATCGATACATCCTCACCATCCTTGCAAACATATAATGTGCTCTTTGGTGCAAAAACCAAGGGCGATCAAGTGAACATGAATCTTCTCATAATTCACCAAAGTGCCTTACTCAAACACTATAAGGCTTAACACAAGACATAGATTCACAATTGAGGATGCAAGGTAACTTTTTGATGCCTCTCTTTATCAACAAGCTTTGGATGCTTATTATACTTGTGCAAAACATGGTTGAATATTCAATTTGGGATCTCCTAATGGGCATGTCTAATATAAGCAACTAAACATATCTTCAGGTATCTCACAAGCACTTAGACACTCGAATCTTTTATGCTCAAGGATCTCAACTATCACCATCCACATTTTCATGGATTTACACACCAATAATTGAGCTTGATGTTACAATACTAGAAATGTCAACCAATGGGAATTCTTTCATACTCAAGGATTATGTATTTCTTGGCTTGATGAAAAATAGACAATGATGGCCACCTCCAATTGTGAGGCTAAATACCTAGCAACTTTTATAGCTGCATTTGAATAGCTCAAATGCCTGCTGGCCAATCTACGTATGGGACAACAATCAATTACTCCTATCTACACTAGCAATCAAAGCATTATGGTAGTTACAAGGAATCTAATGTTTCATCCTCACACAAAGCAAATTGAGATGCATTATCACTATTTCAAAGAAAGGATTTCATATTGAATATATAAACCTTATTTATATCCCTACAAAGGATAACATGGCCGATGTATTCATTAAGGCTCTTCTAAATTCTAAAAGAGAGATTTCTACCTTTGGGCTTACTACCACTTAGGGATTGAACTGCTATACCCTATATTTATTCACATTGTCCATTCCAAGCAATTGGATTTCAAGGTTTCATGGACACTAGATCTTCATAAATATTAAACTCATAGTAAAGTGGTTCTCCTAGAAGTAAAAGATGCTCATAAAAACAATGTGAATCTTCAATTAATCCAAGAAGACTAAAGTATAAAAGCCCATAAATTCTCTTAGGAAACTTGATATAGATACTTTCCTTGTTCTTTTTCATCTTTCAAATAAGCTTTTTCACACTTGAGCATGACCCAACCACCTTCATTGCACGCTTCTTTCACTTCAAATGAAATTAAAAGACCTTTGTGTTAGAATATCAAGCTCGTACATGTGTGTTTGACCGACATGAGCTGGACACAGCTAGTCTGGCTAGATCAGTTTGGTATATTAAATAAGTCGGTGTTACTTCTAGTGTGAATGGTCTTTATGACCTTAGGTTGTATATGCACTATGTGTGTGCTAAATAAATAAGAAGAAGAATAGAGAGAGGAAGCAAGTTGCTTCACTCCGTGTTGCTCTCCTTCCTGCTTCCATGAAATCTAACATGGTATCAAAGCCATGAATGGGCTCACTGATGGAATGCACTCAAGAAGAAGACTTGAAGAGTGACCTGAAGAGCTGGAAAAGGAAGAGGACTGACTGTCATTTCCATCAATGGTCACACAGAGGTATGTACTGTGAAGCATTGGATTCCTATTGCTTGAAGGAGGAGTTGTAGCTCACTGAGGAGTCTTCAAAGGCTTGATTGAGTATTAGTGTGGGCCCTATCATGATTATTATCATCAAATGGTGCTGCTGTACACTCCTAGCAGACCTCCATGTTTGCGCCTGATGAAAGCATGGCTTCTGCTGAAGCAAAATTGACATGAGCACTGTACAAGAAGTCATCAAATGCTAGTGAGGATATATTGGAAGGTAGTTCAAGGTTACAAGAAACCATTGCTTGTGTTGGAGCTCTGTTATGAGCTAAAATCAGAGTACACAGACCTGGGACAGAAGATTGAACTGCTGTATACAGTGTATATACAGCATATGCAATACTTTGGAAGAGCCTTGAAGCTCTCTGACATGCTTTATGGACCTCATTGGAGTCTAGGAGCACTCTGGAAGACATATGTATCAGTTCTCATGCCTTTGAGCTGAAGTTCCTTGAAGAAAATACTCAGATCTGGAAGGTTAAACAGGCTGGAAACCTGTCTCAGAACAGTGGGCAGCAAGCATTAGCTTTCACTGAAGCATTACATGACACTTGGCTGGGATTTATCATATGTATGACATGGGATATGTATGCTGAAGGTTTATGGATTGGGTTGAGCATCAAGGGATCATGGAAGTTGAAGTCTAAGGCTGGTGATTACTGCAGTGACATTGTCTCAGTGGTTGCAAGCAGTAAATGCAATATATGAATTGGATTCATGAAGACAGGATGCCTATAGTTACCCGAATGCTCATGTATTGAACCTAACACTTCAAAGTGAATGTCTGACATGATTTGAGGATGTTTTGGAGCTGGACTGACTGTGGTTTACTAAGAAGTTGCTAATTGCAATTTGTAAGCAGAAGGCTTGATACTTATACCTGCTATCTATGCACTGATTTGTGCCTCATTGGTTATGCTCAGATTGCTACATGTACTAGCAGATGTCTATGAAGGTTTGGGACATGTATGCCATGTATACTACTCAGTTTTGGGCTTGAAATCACTGCTGGTCACTCACAGAATCTCAGTTTTCAGACTGCATATATGTACCCTGGCAGTGAGGTTGTAGGAGTTCAAACCGAAGTGAATACATAGTATTTGCACTGACTGCTTTACTCACAGGTTAAGCCACTTGGTTGTGAGCTGTTTTGGACTGTCAGTGGGCTGAAATACCCTAGTTTTTTACTGCAATTAATTGCAGAAAACTGTCATAAACAGTTCCGGGCTGAAGTTGAATTGTTAAGAAGATCTTGGTTTGCAGGTAGTCAGGCAAGGTCTACAACATGGCAAATGCTGATAGAACTGATAATGTAGCCCAGATTGTGGGAGAAAAGCTTGATAGCAACAATTATGCAATATGGAAGTTCCGCATGGAGAACTTTCTGGTAGGCAAAGGATATTGGGACTTAGTGACAGGTGTTGAGGCTGAACCTAAAGTTCCAGATAGGAATCCTACAGCTGATCAAAGACGAGCGCATCGAGCTTGGACGGAAAGAGCTCGCAGGGTTTTACATTGGTTGTCATTATGTATCTCGGATGCTATGGTGATGCAGATCACGAGCTGTAAATCCCCAGCAGATGCATGGAATATATTGGTCAAATACTATGGCATAACTACAAGTGCAAGGAAGATACAACTGAAGCAAAAATTCAATAACATGGAGAGGAAGAACAGATCCATACAAGATTATGTCACAAAGGTTAAGACCATAGCAGATCAGCTGGCATCTGTTGGCTCACAGGTAGAAGATGAGGATATGGTTGCAGTGACCTTAAATGGCTTGGGTCCGGAGTACAAGTCTTTTGACACTTTAGTATCTGTGCGGGTTGAGATGCCTAACTTTAATGAGCTGGTTGCATTATTGATTCATGAAGAGGTGAAGCTTGGCTTAGCTATAGGGTCAAGCAGCTCAAAGAATAAGAATGCAGTTTTTTACTCGAATCAGTGTGGTCGTGGTAGCCGTGGTAGAGGCTATGGATCTGGCAGAGGAGGCCAGCAGAATGCATCCTACAGTAATAGCAATCAGCAGTCATCAAATGCAAGAGGTGGTGGAAACTTTCGAGGCAGGGGAAGATCTAACTCCCGTGGCAGAGGCTCATGGTAGCAACAGCGTCAGTCAGACAATCCAAATAAAGATAAGGATTGTCACTACTGCGGAAAGTATGGGCATATTGCAAAGGACTACTGGAAGAAGCAGGGAAACCAGAAGGGCAAGCAGCATGGACATTATGCTACGTCCAGTCAGACAGATGACTCTGGTGATAGACTGTTTGCCATGCAATATGTCAAAGATAAGGCAGCTGAAAAATCATCTGATGATGCAGTGTTGTACATTGACTCGGGGGCGTCGAATCACATGACCCCTCACAGTGATTGGTTCATGGATATGGTGGCTGAAAAGCATGGCTATGTATGCACAGGTGATGACACGCAGCATAGCATTGAGCATAAAGGCAAAGTGCCTCTTGTGGTTCATAATGGCAAAAAGAAAAATTTGCATGATGTCTTGCATGTCCCTTCAATTACGAAGAACTTGTTATCTGTTGGTCAGATGACGGAGCAGAACTTAGAGGTTAGATTCAATAAGCATGGCTGCTTTATTGAAGAATTTGGCAATGGCTGCAAGTTGATAGCTCGTGGTCACAGGAATGGCAGAATGTTTACTCTTGATGCTTCTTTGCTAGAGCTAAATTCAGCTATGTTTGCCCATAGTTCTGGCACTGTTAGGGATTTGGAAATATGGCACAAGAGAGTGGGGCATGTCAATTTGCAAAGGCTGCAAATTATGCAAAAAATACAGCTGGTTACAGGGTTACCGAAGTTCCAATATTCAGATATTGATCATGTATGCGAGGCTTGCCACTTCGGTAAGCAGTCACGATTGCCATTTGTCAGGCATGTACGACAGAGTACACGCCCATTGCAATTAGTGCACTCTAATGTTTGGGAGCCAGCTCATAATGTATCTATGGAAGGTTCCAGATATTATGTATCCTTCATTGATGACTACAGTCGATATACCTGGCTTTACATATTAAAAACAAAAGATGAGGTCTTTGCTGTTTTTCAAAAATTTAAAGCACAGGTTGAGAAGGAGGTTGAATGCTACATCTCTTGCTTGAGATCTGATAGTGGTGGGGAGTATGTATCAAATGAATTTAATGATTTCTTGGCTGAAAATGGCATTCGTAGGTAGCTCACCTGCAGCTACACTCCGCAGCAAAACGGAGTAGCTGAAAGAAAGAATAGAATTCTGATGGAAGCTACTAGGGCTATGATGAATGAGAAGCATATGCCACTTTACTATTGGGCAGAGGCTGTTATGACAGCCGTATACATTTTGAACAGGACTCCCACTGCAGGTATTCATGAGATGACACCATTTGAAAAGTTGTATGGCTATAAGCCGGATGTAAGTCACATGAAAGTCTTTGGCTGTCTTGCTTATGTGCATATTCCAGATGAGAAAAGAAAGAAGTTGGATCCCAAAGCACATAAGTGTGTTTTCATTGGATATTCGCAGGAGAAGAAGGCATACAAATGCTATGATCCCTCTACCAGGGAGACTTTGGTAAGCAAGGATGTTATCTTTGATGAGATGGGTTCTTGGTATGTATCACCAGTTGCAATGCCAGTGGATACTCCTTCCACTCATGTCTCTACAATTGATTTACAGCAGAGTACTGTTATGACAGGACCTCGTAGTCAGACAGTATCCCCATGGACAGGGAGATTGAGGAGCTCGCCGTCCACTGACACCCGTATGTTAGTGAGGGGGAGACATGATGTCTTGGACAGCAAAGGAAAAGAGAAAGTTATTGAGGATGTATCTGGTATGATGACACCTGGCAGAATGACTTCGGGCTATGAGTCTAGTGATACTTTAGACAGCGAACTTGGTATTCCGACTGTCTATACGCCTGGCACAAGGCAGAGAAGGTATATTCCGCCTCATGAGAGAGGGGAATCGAGTAGTGCATCACAGCTTAGATGCTCGCAGAGGGTCAGATACCCTGTTGATAGGTTGACATACAGTGGCTACTCTGCAAAGCATTATGCGTACATGACAAAAGTGATGGAGATCAAAGAACCAAGTACATATGCTGCAGCAGTGAAAGATGAGAATTGGTGTGTAGCCATGGATGAAGAAATGAATGCCTTGGCTGAAAATAAAACATGGGATTTAGTACCACTGCCTGAAGGGAAAAAGACCATTGGCTGCAAATGGGTCTACAAAATCAAATGCAAGTCAAATGGTAGTGTGGAGAGATACAAAGCCAGGCTGGTTGCAAAGGGGTATGCCCAACAGTATGGACTTGATTATGGGGAAACATTCAGCCCTGTTGCCAAGATGGCAACCATACGCACTGTGATTGCCTTGGCTCCTGCTAAAGACTGGAAATTGCAGCAGATGGACGTTAAGAATGCATTTCTTAACGGTGATCTAGCAGAGGATGTCTATATGGTTCAGCCGGAAGGGTATGTTCACCTTGATTTTCAGCATTATGTATGCAAGCTAAAAAAGGCATTGTACGGGCTGAAACAGGCTCCAAGAGCTTGGCATGCTAGGATCAGTAACTACTTGCAGAGATTGGGTTTTGTTGTTGGTAGGGCTGATCATAGCCTATTTACAAAGAAGATTGACAGAGGTTTAGTAGTGCTGGTCATATATGTTGATGATTTGATAATCACTGGTGATGATGACTTGGGCATACAGCATGTAATGAAGATGCTGAAATCTGAATTTGACATGAAAGACCTGGGAGAACTAAAGTACTTCTTAGGCATTGAGGTAATTCCAACTGACAATGGGTTATGGCTGATGCAGAAGCACTATGCCATAGAGATGCTGAAGAAGTATGGCATGGCTGAATGCAAACCGCTGGATACACCTCTTGATCAGAATGTCAAGCTAGACAAGAACACTGGGGCTGAAGTAGAGGATGTGACTATGTACAGGTAGATGGTTGGCAATTTGATTTACTTGACCATAACTAGGCCTGACTTGAGCTATGTTGTAGGGCTCATAAGCCAGTTTATGCAGAAGCCAAGAAAGCCGCACTTGGATGCAGTTAGACACATTATGAGATATGTTAAGTCCACTGTAGAGTATGGGCTGTTCTATGTCAGAAATAAGCACTTGATATTGACTGGATACACGGATGCAGATTGGGCAGGTTGCTCATATGATCGTAGATCTACGAGTGGATATGCATTTGGATTTGGTTGCGGCATGATTAGCTGGAGCAGCAAGAAGCAGCCTACGGTTGCTTTGTCAAGTACTGAGGCAGAGTACAGGGGTGCTGCATTAGCAGCATGCGAGATTTCATGGCTACTCAAGCTTATGGCTGATTTGGACATACAGGTAGATGCTCCAGTGAAGTTACTATGTGACAATCTGAGTAGTGTACTCCTGGCTATGAATCCAGTCTATCATGCCAGGACGAAACACATAGAGGTACACTACCATTTCATCAGAGAGATGGTTCTTGCAGGACGAGTTGATCTTATGCATGTGAAAACTGATGAACAAGTAGTGGATATCTTTACCAAGTCCTTGTTAGCAGATATTAGTCAGCTCATGGTGTGAGTCTGTGTGCAGAGGCTGGGCATTTTATGTAGCATTTTATGCAGTATTTTATGGCACATTTTTGTGGCCATTTATGATGTACTTTTAGCATTTATTGCTGGCCGACCAGCATTAAATGCTGGCCGACCCGCATGTTATGCTCCCCACTTTTGTGGCTATTTATAGGGCTTCTCCTCCACAGTCTGTGGTACTTCAGCCATCAGTGGAGATCCTTCTGGGAGAGAGGAGCCGGTGCTGAGGAGCCCACGCAGCCAGTGACTCACCGTTGTATGCTGCTGTCTCGTGTTCAATATGGATTCCATTTCCCGAGCATACATCTGAGTTCTCATCTGTCTACTGTGTTCATTCTTTCTTCTGTCTTGTGTTTCAGCATTTATTTCAGCATATTCTTTACGCTTCCATTGCTGCACCACTTCTGACATGGTATCAGATTTCAAGCTGCAACCTATTTGTGCTGTGTTTTCTTGCTGATTTCAGGATTTACACCCTTCTTGCTGATCAGGCGGCTGTCCTTCCTGCTGGCGACTGCTGATTTGCTGCTGGCGACAGTGTTTCAGCATTTGCGTTTTGCGTTTTTCTGGACAGATTTGCGTTTACTGCTGTTCCACTCTTTGCTGCCCGTGTTTCCTTCATCAAACTGCTGGCAACAGTCTTTAGCCCCTGTTTATTCAGTTTGCAGCCTGCGTTTTGCTGTTTACAGCATTATTTTTGCCTGTTTTTCTGATTATTCAGGCCGTTTTTGCTGTTTTTGGCAGTTTTTGACCGATTTTTTCACTTTGTGCAGCAGCTTTTGGCTTATTTTGGTCAGCCTTTGGGTTATATTGCATGTGAACTCACTATTTTTGGTGTTTTTGGTTGCGTTTTGGCTGTGCTCACTCTCCAAACGACCTTCTTTTCTTCTACTTCTCTTTTCTACCTCCTCCAGATGGCCCCTCCGTGCACCTCAAGTGAAGATAAGTTACATGGACCTGATTATCTCACATGGAGTGCTGTCATGAAAGCTTGGTTTGTGCACGGCTATGGTACATTGTCTGTGGAGCTCTTGCTCGACCTCTCCGTCCTTTTCCTCTTCCTGAAGACTTTGATGAGGACAACCATGAGGAAGCGGTGCTCACATGGGACTCGGACGATGCCCGTGCTTACTCGGCGTTGCTTCGGTGTATTTCTAAAGCGGTCTTACCGGCGGTTATCTCCTATAGGACGTCTCCTGAAGTATGGCAGAAGTTGCAGCAGATGTACGAGGCACCTTCCACCATGCGGGCCGTCACACTTTATGGCCAGCTCCACCAAATGAAGTTTGAGCCGAAAGATACTATTCAGTCTTTTCTTCTTCGTGTTACGCAGGTACAGGACCAGCTTCGGCACATGCAATCTGCTCTTCCCGAGGTGCATCTTGTCGGGACGGTCCTCTACAAGCTCCCCCCGGAGTTTGATGGAGTGGCCAATGCTTTGCGAGCACAGACATCATCGACTCCTGTCAGTTTTACACATATGACCTCGATGCTTCTTGAGCATGAGGCATCCTTCAGATTACAGGGGCGGCTTCCGGCACATTATGGAGGTGAGGCTTATGTAGCTTCAGAG
Source organism: Lygodium microphyllum (assembly GCF_053477565.2). Lineage (NCBI taxonomy): Eukaryota > Viridiplantae > Streptophyta > Polypodiopsida > Schizaeales > Lygodiaceae > Lygodium > Lygodium microphyllum. Next base: position 71,059,027 of record NC_141153.1, read on the forward strand.
AGGGGTGACGGGAAGAAGAAGTCAAAGGCCCAGTGTTACCACTGTGGCAAGAAGGGACATTTGCGGAAGGACTGCAAGAAGTTAGCGGCTTCCAGGAAGAAGGAGCAGAAGACGAAGCGGGATGCTGACTCTACCGATGAGTCCTCTCCTTCATCAAACTCCGACTCCGATCCTCCGACCAAGGAGAAGTCCAAGGCGCGGAAGGGATCCTCTTCTTCGGATCGCGGGAAGGGCTTGGTTGCCCCTTCCTCGGCTGCTTTCTAGTGGTGGTGATGAGGTCATCCCTCACGACTCTCTTATGCCAGAGAGGGAGTGTGAGCGGGTGTTGGTGGGGCTGCAGTGCCTCATCTATATTTTGATATAGATGCACAGGATCCAGAGAGGGATGTCCCTGACGCATCGACGGTATCTGGCAGTGAAATCCTAGAGACTGGAGTTGATTTCTGGGTTCATGATGAGCTGTTCTTCTTGACAGAGAGCGAGAGGCTTTCGTCTGGAGCTCACATGAGGGGACACTTCGGTGGTTTGGCCAAAGGCCGGGAATCCATGGTCACATGTTCAGAGACATGTTTGGCAGATTGGCTTTGTCTGTCCTGAGTGACATAGGTGACATTACACAGAGAGCTGCTATGAGTCTTCTCTATTTTCAGGTGTTGTTGGTATGATCGACATCAACATCAGATACTCTCCGAGGCATCTTGGTGGTGGGCTGGCCACTCACCGCTTGGACATCCATGGTCCTTCTGGTGTTTCTTTGTTGTGTAGTTTATGATTCTCCGTCATTATTTTATTGTATCAGATCACACATGCTCTGAGAGAGGGTGTTAGCAGATATTAGTCAGCTCATGGTGTGAGTCTGTGTGCAGAGGCTGGGCATTTTATGTAGCATTTTATGCAGTATTTTATGGCACATTTTTGTGGCCATTTATGATGTACTTTTAGCATTTATTGCTGGCCGACCAGCATTAAATGCTGGCCGACCTGCATTTTATGCTCCCCACTTTTGTAGCTATTTATAGGGCTCCTCCTCCACAGTCTGTGGTACTTCAGCCATCAGTGGAGATCCTTCTGGGAGAGAGGAGCCGGTGCTGAGGAGCCCACGCAGCCAGTGACTCACCGTTGTATGCTGCTGTCTCGTGTTCGATATGGATTCCATTTCCCGAGCATACATCTGAGTTCTCATCTGTCTACTGTGTTCATTCTTTCTTCTGTCTTGTGTTTCAGCATTTATTTCAGCATATTCTTTACGCTTCCATTGCTGCACCACTTCTGACAGTCCTTGGGTAAAGATAAGTTCTGTGGTTTTAGACAGCTGCTTGGAGTGTGAGAGTGCGCAGCGAAAGAAGAACACGAACACAGAGGAGAGGAGAGAGGAAGCAGAGAATGAAGGAAGAAAGTCTGCACTGACTGAGATGAATGCTGAATACACTGGAATGGACAGAATAGTCCCTGCACGCAGCCCGGAGCATCAGTGAGGGAACCAGGACAGACTGGAAGCAGAGGCAGCACCAATGCCGGAGACGGAGACGGAGGGAGCAGTGCTGTACCTGCAGAGAGTGAATGCTGGACTGACTGGGGGGGCTGCTATAAATAGCCCCCAGCCAGCAAACTGGCCGACCAGCCAAACTGGCCAACCTGGCCAGATTTGGCTGACCAGCCAGATCTGGTTCGACTATGGCCAGATCTGGCCGACTGCCCAAAATAATGGGCAGTCAGCCCAGAAACAGCCCAGATTGGGCTGTAAAATGCCCAAGGCTGCATGCTGACTAAAGCAGCCTAAAAACACACTGACAGAGCTCCTCTGTCTCCTGTCAGACTCTGACAGGAGCTCACAACCAGGAGATGACAGACTGAGACTGAAGAAGAGCAGGCTAACACCCCCTCTCAACTCCTGGGAGAGTCTGAAGACCCAAGAACCGCATGTGATGAAGCAAAGAAGCCTGAGGCAACGGCTTCGTAAAGAGATCAGCTGCATTGGCCGCCGTAGGACAATAGACCACCACCAGCTCCGAATCCACGATCCGCTCTCGAACATAGTGATACTGAACCTCAATGTGCTTCGTACGAGCATGAAACACCGGGTTCTTGGCCAGAGCAAGAGCACTCTGGTTATCCACGCGCAGCTCTGTAGGTCCGGTCTGGGAAAAGCCAATCTCCGCGAGTAAGCGACGGAGCCAAACTGCCTCCATAGCGGTCGAACATAGGGCCCGATACTCAGCCTCTGTAGAAGAAAGTGCCACAGTAGGCTGCTTCTTGCTGCTCCAAGAGACAGCACCAGATCCAAGGGTGAAAGCATAACCTGTAGTGGATCGTCACGAATCCACATCACCTGCCCAATCAGAATCACTCCATCCAGAAAGGGTAATCCCATCTCCATACATGATCCCAAAGGATCGGTAAGAGGAACTCCAGCTGTCAAAAGCTTGGACTCAGGGTCCATAGGGCATGAGATAGGCCGACACTCAGCCATATCAAACTCCGAAAGAAGCTCGGAGATGTACCTGTGCTGCGAGATAAAAATGCCCTGTGCCATCTGATAGATCTCCAGACCTAGAAAGAAGTGAAGGATCCCTAGATCCGTCATGTCAAACTCCTGCTGTAGAATGGACCGTGTATGCTCCACCTGCTGAGTGTCGCTCCCTGTAATGATAAGATCATCCACATACAAGATGAGGAACACCGAAAGAGAATCCACAACCTGTAAGTAGAGGTTGGGATCATAAGCAGAGCGCGCAAAGCCACTCTGTAGAAAGAAGCGGTCAATCCGCTGGTACCAAGCAGGAGGAGCCTGCTTTAGGCCATAAAGAGCCTTCCGCAGCCTGTAGACATGATCCTCCTTCCCCTGCACAAGAAAACCAGGAGGGTGTGAAACATAAATCTCCTCCTCAAGAACGCCATTCAGAAAAGCAGACTTGACGTCCATCTGATAGACAGGCCAACGGTGGTGAGCAGCAAGAGCCAAAAGCACTCGGATGGTGGACATCCTAGCCGTAGGAGCAAAAGTCTCAAAGTAATCCAACCCTGCACGCTGGGCAAAACCCTTGGCAACAAGCCTAGCTTTATGCTTGTCCAAGGAGCCATCTACAAGATATTTGGTCTTAAAGACCCATTTCACACCAATCACCTTCCGTTTCGCGGGACACGGTACAAGCTCCCACGTATGGTTTCGCTCGATGGAGTCGAGCTCGGCCTGCATAGCCTGTCTCCAAATATCCTGTGCAAGAGCCTCCTCCACAGTGGAAGGCTCGGAATCCTGAAGAATCTGTGACATAAGAGCATAGTTCACACATAGTGAACTGTCCCGCTGGGCCTGTAAACGGGCTGATCGACGAGGACCTGTAGAAGAAGCAGGAAAGTGAGTAACACCTGAATCCTGCATGAGCCAGCGATACCACAAAGGAATCCTGAGAGACTCCTGCTGCTGTGAGGGAGACCGGGGGGTCTCCGGAACCTGTAAAGCACCCAAATCGGAGAGGGACTCCCCCTCACCGAGTGAAGGTAGATCCTCCGCATCTGAAGAAGGCTATATATCCCGTGAAGATCCCGAAGTGGCGGTAGAAGAGCTCGCAGAAGTCGAAGGCACATCCACCAAAGGGGAAAGGGAAGCCGAAGGAGGAGGAATAGGGGGGGTGCTAAGGGTGATCCTGGAAGCTCGGAGATGTACCTGTGCTGCGAGATAAAAATGCCCTGTGCCATCTGATAGATCTCCAGACCTAGAAAGAAGTGAAGGATCCCTAGATCCGTCATGTCAAACTCCTGCTGTAGAATGGACCGTGTATGCTCCACCTGCTGAGTGTCGCTCCCTGTAATGATAAGATCATCCACATACAAGATGAGGAACACCGAAAGAGAATCCACAACCTGTAAGTAGAGGTTGGGATCATAAGCAGAGCGCGCAAAGCCACTCTGTAGAAAGAAGCGGTCAATCCGCTGGTACCAAGCAGGAGGAGCCTGCTTTAGGCCATAAAGAGCCTTCCGCAGCCTGTAGACATGATCCTCCTTCCCCTGCACAAGAAAACCAGGAGGGTGTGAAACATAAATCTCCTCCTCAAGAACGCCATTCAGAAAAGCAGACTTGACGTCCATCTGATAGACAGGCCAACGGTGGTGAGCAGCAAGAGCCAAAAGCACTCGGATGGTGGACATCCTAGCCGTAGGAGCAAAAGTCTCAAAGTAATCCAACCCTGCACGCTGGGCAAAACCCTTGGCAACAAGCCTAGCTTTATGCTTGTCCAAGGAGCCATCTACAAGATATTTGGTCTTAAAGACCCATTTCACACCAATCACCTTCCGTTTCGCGGGACACGGTACAAGCTCCCACGTATGGTTTCGCTCGATGGAGTCGAGCTCGGCCTGCATAGCCTGTCTCCAAATATCCTGTGCAAGAGCCTCCTCCACAGTGGAAGGCTCGGAATCCTGAAGAATCTGTGACATAAGAGCATAGTTCACACATAGTGAACTGTCCCGCTGGGCCTGTAAACGGGCTGATCGACGAGGACCTGTAGAAGAAGCAGGAAAGTGAGTAACACCTGAATCCTGCATGAGCCAGCGATACCACAAAGGAATCCTGAGAGACTCCTGCTGCTGTGAGGGAGACCGGGGGGTCTCCGGAACCTGTAAAGCACCCAAATCGGAGAGGGACTCCCCCTCACCGAGTGAAGGTAGATCCTCCGCATCTGAAGAAGGCTATATATCCCGTGAAGATCCCGAAGTGGCGGTAGAAGAGCTCGCAGAAGTCGAAGGCACATCCACCAAAGGGGAAAGGGAAGCCGAAGGAGGAGGAATAGGGGGGGTGCTAAGGGTGATCCTGGAAGCTCGGAGATGTACCTGTGCTGCGAGATAAAAATGCCCTGTGCCATCTGATAGATCTCCAGACCTAGAAAGAAGTGAAGGATCCCTAGATCCGTCATGTCAAACTCCTGCTGTAGAATGGACCGTGTATGCTCCACCTGCTGAGTGTCGCTCCCTGTAATGATAAGATCATCCACATACAAGATGAGGAACACCGAAAGAGAATCCACAACCTGTAAGTAGAGGTTGGGATCATAAGCAGAGCGCGCAAAGCCACTCTGTAGAAAGAAGCGGTCAATCCGCTGGTACCAAGCAGGAGGAGCCTGCTTTAGGCCATAAAGAGCCTTCCGCAGCCTGTAGACATGATCCTCCTTCCCCTGCACAAGAAAACCAGGAGGGTGTGAAACATAAATCTCCTCCTCAAGAACGCCATTCAGAAAAGCAGACTTGACGTCCATCTGATAGACAGGCCAACGGTGGTGAGCAGCAAGAGCCAAAAGCACTCGGATGGTGGACATCCTAGCCGTAGGAGCAAAAGTCTCAAAGTAATCCAACCCTGCACGCTGGGCAAAACCCTTGGCAACAAGCCTAGCTTTATGCTTGTCCAAGGAGCCATCTACAAGATATTTGGTCTTAAAGACCCATTTCACACCAATCACCTTCCGTTTCGCGGGACACGGTACAAGCTCCCACGTATGGTTTCGCTCGATGGAGTCGAGCTCGGCCTGCATAGCCTGTCTCCAAATATCCTGTGCAAGAGCCTCCTCCACAGTGGAAGGCTCGGAATCCTGAAGAATCTGTGACATAAGAGCATAGTTCACACATAGTGAACTGTCCCGCTGGGCCTGTAAACGGGCTGATCGACGAGGACCTGTAGAAGAAGCAGGAAAGTGAGTAACACCTGAATCCTGCATGAGCCAGCGATACCACAAAGGAATCCTGAGAGACTCCTGCTGCTGTGAGGGAGACCGGGGGGTCTCCGGAACCTGTAAAGCACCCAAATCGGAGAGGGACTCCCCCTCACCGAGTGAAGGTAGATCCTCCGCATCTGAAGAAGGCTATATATCCCGTGAAGATCCCGAAGTGGCGGTAGAAGAGCTCGCAGAAGTCGAAGGCACATCCACCAAAGGGGAAAGGGAAGCCGAAGGAGGAGGAATAGGGGGGGTGCTAAGGGTGATCCTGGAAGGAAGTGAAGGGAGAGAAGGTGGGTGGGTGGGTGGGGGGGGGGGGGGGGGGGGGGGGGGGGGATGGGGGTCCGTCGATGATGAAGAAACATCTGTAATAGAACCATCAATCGGATCCTCAAAGGCCGAAGCCTCATCAAAGATCACATCCCTGCTCACCTCAACCTGCCGCGTCGTCGGGTCGTAGAGCCGATATCCCTTCGTGGTCGTACTATAACCAACGAAGATAAGCTTTCTCGACTTAGATTCGAACTTCATCTTCCTCTTCTTCTTGTCCACATGGACAAAAGCATCGCACCCAAAGATGCAAAAATGGGACACGGAAGGCTTCTTCCCAAAGAAAGCCTCATATGGAGTCATGTCCTGTAGTGCTGAAGTCGGAGAGCGGTTGCGTATATGCACCGCTGTAGCCACCGCCTCACCCCAAAGGAAATGAGGAAGACTCCCATGCTCCAGCATAGATCGGGCCATCTCAATCATGGTCCGATTCGCACGCTCCACCACTAATGGCACGAAGCACAAACATAGGGGATCCTCCAACGGCTGAATGCCGCCACCCCTCTGCGACTCTCCTACACCTTGGGGAGTCGTCCACAATCAGCATCAAATACTTGGCCTTCCCAAGGGAGGCCGTGCCCAGAGGTCCGCAAAGGTCGGTATGAACCAACTCAAGCGGAGTAGTAGCCCGCCTAGAAGCAACCTGCGGGTGAGGCTGCCGGTGCTGCTTGCCCCTCAAGCAGCTAGGGCACAAAGTGTGAAGAGGAGGGAAATCAGGAAGTCCCTCCACCATCTTCCTCCTAGAAGCCCGGCGAAGAGAATCGAGGTTCAGATGACCATACCGAGCATGCCAGAGCAGCCCAAGCTCATGGGAAGTCCGCGCAGCCAAGGCTGTGAGCGTATAAAGCCCACCCTCCTGTGTACCTATCCAAAGAGCATCACCTGTGGAAGCATCCTCCACTGTGACTGCATCCTGAGTAAAAATGACTCGGGTACCTAACTGAGTAAGACCATGCACAGATAATAGGTTAAAACCCAAATCAGGCACATAGAGAACTTTGGCGGAGGAAGACCGCCTGTCAGAAAACATAGGTAAAGTCCCCACTCCATGAACAGAAACTGTAGAATTGTCACCAATGGTGACTGTACCCCCTCTGGAACGAAGATCCTGAAGCCAATCCTGACGGAAGGTCATATGTGAAGATGCTCCACTGTCGACGAGCCAAGGCTTCTCCTGTGTGGTAGAAGCTAGGGCAGTGTCTTCCTCAACAAAGAGATGCACAAACCCAGATTCTGTTGTGGCTGGGGCCGCCTTCGAGTCCTTCTCCTTAGGCTTCAAATGGGGATACTTCTGCCAACACTTCTCCTCGGGATGAGTGCCCTTCCCACAATGGGGACACTTGGGATTCTTCTCCTTCGCATCCTTCTTGTCTTCCTCCTTCTTGTCCTTGGACTTCTCCTTCTTTTGTTTCTTCTTCTTGCCACCACCTGTGCCAGCCGTAAATGCCTTGGTGGAGCCACTGACTCCCACCTCTTTGAGTCGCTCGTCATGCTCCAAGACAAGCGGGGAAAGTTCCTCCCATAGGAGAGTCTCACGGGTCCTCGAAGTGATGAGGCTGGTGTAGAAGACATCATAACGGGGTGATGGCAGCTGAGTCAACAGAATCATCGCCATATCCTCAGACGATATCAGACGGCCAAGAGAGGCTAGCTCGCCTCGCATATCCTCCATCTTTGTGATGTGCTCCTTCATGGAAGAAGAACCATCAAGACTGAGCATCCGCAACTTCTTCTCCAGGGAAATCTTGTGGGCAAATGTCTTGTGCTGATACAAAGACGCAAGCTTTGTCCATACTTCCGCCGCAGTCTTTAACCTGTGAACATGTACAAGAACAGAATCATGGAGACTCATAAAAAGAAAGGAACGGGCTCGAGAGTTGAGCCTATCCCATAAGGCTGCACGGTCCATAGAGGTGCCATCGGACGAATCCACGGGGGGTCGGTCGATGGGCGAAGAAACAAGCTCCCACAGATCAAAGGTATCAAGGATGCAAGCCACCTTGCATGACCATAGGGAGTAGTTGGAACCATCCAACTTGTCTTCCTTTGGAAAGGAAGGGAGAATCGGCACCTATATAGAGGGAATCAAGGAAGGCATCCGCACATCTGATGCAGTCTTCACTGAAGAAACCTTCGAAGTAGATGGAACCCTCTGAGATGCATGGACTGAAGAAGGACGAGTGCGAGGAGGGTCTTCCCGATGTCGAACTTCACGATAGTCCCGCCTCCGCTCAGAGGAATGATGAGAAAAAAGCTCATCCTCTGAGTCTTCAAAGCCTGAAAACTGGTAAGACATCTTCCAATCTGCAAAATACCAAAGAAAGTTGTGCCGCTGACAAAATAGGACCAGCAATGTGGTCACCAACCACCAAGACACAGGCAGAGAATGCCTACAAACACCTGGATCTGCAAAACGCAAATAGATCTGATGTCGAACACCAGAAAAGAGACCACCAGTACCGGGAACCAGCCCAGACAGAGGTTGCCTGCAGGAAAGGAGCAGCCTGGGGTAGAAGCGACCTGCAGAGCAGCAAAACGCAGCCTGTAGGAAGGTCGCCCTGCAACAGAAGAGGTCGCCTGGCAGCAAACGCAGGGTTGCTGCGTCACTGGATGACGTGGCAGCCCCTGTGTACAGCAAACGCAGGCTGTACAGCCTCCTGATGCAGTCGCCTGGCTGGGAGGGACCTGTTGGCAGCCGCCTGAAGCAATCGCCTGGCTGTTGTGGATCTTGGCAGCAGCAGTAAGGTATTTCTCTCCTGAAGGTCGTCCTCCGTACTCTCAATCAGGCGATGATACCATGTGAGAGTGCGCAGCGAAAGAAGAACACGAACACAGAGGAGAGGAGAGAGGAAGCAGAGAATGAAGGAAGAAAGTCTGCACTGACTGAGATGAATGCTGAATACACTGGAATGGACAGAACAGTCCCTGCACGCAGCCCGGAGCGTTAGTGAGGGAACCAGGACAGACTGGAAGCAGAGGCAGCACCAATGCCGGAGACGGAGACGGAGGGAGCAGTGCTGTACCTGCAGAGAGTGAATGCTGGACTGACTGGGGGGGTTGCTATAAATAGCCCCCAGCCAGCAAACTGGCCGACCTGGCCAGATTTGGCCGACCAGCCAAATCTGGTCCAACTATGGCCAGATCTGGCCGACTGCCCAAAATAATGGGCAGTCAGCCCAGAAACAGCCCAGATTGGGCTGTAAAATGCCCAAGGCTGCATGCTGACTAAAGCAGCCTAAAAACACACTGACAGAGCCCCTCTGTCTCCTGTCAGACTCTGACAGGAGCTCACAACCAGGAGATGACAGACTGAGACTGAAGAAGAGCAGGCTAACATGGAGTACATATGCTGTCTTGAGCTTGAGGGAGAGTGTTAGAATATCAAGCTCGTACATGTGTGTTTGACCGACATGAGCTGGACACAACTAGTCTGGCTAGATCAGTTAGGTATATTAAATAAGTCGGTGTTACTTCTAGTGTGAATGGTCTTTATGACCTTAGGTTGTATATGCACTATGTGTGTGCTAAATGAATAAGAAGAAGAATAGAGAGAGGAAGCAAGTTGCTTCACTCCGTGTTGCTCTCCTTCCTGCTTCCATGAAATCTAACACTTTGAATGGCTGTCCTCACTTGCCTAAAATTTCGACACCTTTAATACCAAAAGCAATTAATTAGCTTAGCCTTCTGTAAATCTACTTTGGCCAAAAGCGCAACAACCAACATATGGCTATGAATCCAAAACTGAGGCACTTGTAAATCAATGGAGCTTAACCAATCCATAATAAAGCTTGCTTGATTACAGCTTAGCAAACTATGTAAACACTTACAAGAGCATGGACCATAGAGGTATATTGGAAACAATGGTGTAGGCAAGTGGCAACTACAAATGTGGCAATTGCCCATCTAGCACTCTCATCAACAAGAAATCATCCATCAAACTTTACTTGGACCTACTAGTCAGGCCTATCAAAAGCCAACCTATTCTTGTAGCAATGTTCAATGCTTGATTGCCATCTTTTTCCCCCTACATATCCAGCAATAACAGTACTTTTTGGAGTTATCCTCTCCCTTTCTTCACGTTTGTGCGATGTTCATCCATTAGCCTGCAGTGCTCTTGTAAGTGGTCGACTAAGCATGTAACCAAACCAATAGTTAGAGCCTAAGACGCTTGGCATTTACACTAGAATATCTAGCTGAATCTTACCAACTCCTTGGCAGCCTCCTCTTAATATTTATGGAGTCAAGCGCTAAAGCTTCCATCTTATCTAGTGAATTCCTTAGTCATAATAATTAGGAATTAATACCGAATATACAATAAATGAGATCCAACATGACTAATACTCATGTCCAAGGTAATAACATATGCATGCCACATCCATGCACGTCATAGTATCATAAATATGGAATATAACTAGTACCATAATTAGCTTGCCAAATTATGGAATATCACTCATCACCTGGTAATTAGCTTTCCGTTCATGAATAGCCAAAGAAAAGCTTCATCCTCTCCTACCAAAGTTAAGCTTGTTATGACATTCTTCATACTTTTTACTCTTCTCCTACAAAAGTTGGGTTTTTTATAACATTCTTCTCAGTAAGTTTCTATCACGCATAACTGTTGCTGCAAAGTGTCAGTAGTAGGTCATCACAGGGAAAGAAAAACATTGCAATTCTTTGTTTTTTTTGGACCCCAAAATACTTAATTAGAAAAGTAATCACCAAAAAAGAAAAGGTACTAGTAGTCTTAACATCTTATGATGATTCCTAATTTACAGACAGCTGCAGCGAGACTGTTGAGCACCTGCACTTCTTTGCAAAATTCTTCTGAGTAATATAATTAGCAACACCTTGTTTCTTTTTAAAAACAGCCTCGAGATCTAAAACTGGCTTATCACTAGAAATCAAATACGGATCCATGACTAAGCAGTAGAACAACCAAAAGAAAACGAGTAAAGAGTGTTTGCCTTGATCATTCCGTGCAGTGAAAACAATCGAAGCTGTGTCGTCGCCGACAATGCATTCCGAGAGTCGGCCGTGACGCTGGTAAGGCATGTCTGCCCGGGACTTTTGTAGAACAGCCTTGGCGCTGACTACTTTCACCACCAGGTTATGGCCGGACGTCCCGGGTCGCAGGTCTTGCACCTTCATTTTCTTTGTGGCAGGATCATTCGGTGCTGCAGCGGAGGCCGCCATGAATCTCCTGCTTCCTTCTGCTGTCAGGCGAGCTCCTCTGTTCTCTGGATCGAAGGATTCGTTGGATCGACGAATCTTTCGGCTCTCTCCCTGTTTTCTCTTCTCCGGCCGAGTCAGACTCTTTTATCAGTTCTTAGATAGTAATCGGGTTTTTTGTAATTAAATTTGCAGTCATTACATTGAATAGGCCTACATCAAAAAGTTTAGGTGCAAAAAATTTCATCCTAGGGAAGCTATTGTGGCCTTGTGTTGTTGTATTTTCCTCGTCAGGGTTAGTTGTGGCTCAGGCATGGGGGCTCATATGCATACCACCACCGGCTCATATACATACCACCAACCACTATAAGTTAGCAAGGGGCCAGTTCACACAATGAGGACAAACACCTCATGTAGGTGCAAGCGACCATCTTCATGGGAAAATAGACATAGCAAATGAGCATCTTCCACAAGCTTTGTAAGTGATGTTGACTACATGAGTGGCTAAGACCTTTTGTCTCTAGGTGGATGTCAAAATCATGCAATTTTCGTCCAAAATAGGCTCAACACAATAGATTCCTATGTGAGCACTATAAGTCTAATTATCTTTTAATACATCAAAAGCTCGCCCCTTTCTCAAAGTTTTTTGCCTATCCGTTTAGGTTAGTCTACAACCAACCTAGGGGTAATTCCTCTCTTAAAGAACAACTTGACCCCTCCAACTATCCACTTGAGCCTGACCTAGTGGGCAATTCTAATGAATGACTAAGGCCATGATAGCTAAACTGTGTTCCTAGCTTTTTGACAATCAATTGTGATTTACATCATTTTTTTAATAATGTGTAATCATTCTAAGGAAATATTACAACATCAACTTAGGATGCAACTCAAGTTTTTTTTTAATAACAAAACCAAAGAGGCAATCAAAATAAGGGTAGACTATTGGCCTTGACCATTCTCCTTAAAGTCTTCTTATGCACCAAAGCATACTTTGCATGTCCTTTTATTTCGCTAGAACTTCTTCCTTGCATTTAGCTTATACATCCATGAGTTTAATAAAACTATAGCATTTGCCAAATAGTCTAGCAATCTTAAATCTTCAAATAACCCTAATAACTACTATCCTTATTTGGTTCCAAACTTTCAATGCTACTTCATTTAAACTATTGGCATCACCAAAAAGGATAACTTTATGCTTCACTTTATCATGAAGACGCACAAATTCCATCCACTTCCAAGTGAGGGGTGATATATTGGGTCATGTTCTTGGTAGAAAACTATTGAGAAACACGTGGATCTAGAGCATGGTTGTAGCTATGGAGGTTGGAATGTAGTAACTAGAACTATGACAACATAGGCAAATGACACTAACTGTTACTTGGTTGAATTAGGTTCTAAGATAGAATGCTTGGACTCATAAACACAATCCCAAGTAGGACATGACAAGGACTCATTGTGAAGTACAAAGTACAATAGCATATATTAAAAAGTGAACCAAGTGCATGCCTTTATAGCTTTTCAACTTCTCCACTCTCCTCACTTTGCTTATGGGATACAAGTCTCCTCATCATGCAACATACATCGTTTGACCTATTTTCCAACACCCCCCCCCCCCCCCCCCTCAAATGATGAATTCCTACACTTGCTGGCTTTTGTCCCCCCCCTACATGATAACATGGCCTGAGAGACTAGCTCTTGGGCAGCCTAATCAAGTCAAGCTTGAAATTTTACATTTTTAGCAAGGTTTTTTTTAGTACAAATCCACCAAGGGAAAGAAAACATCCACTATGGGAAAAACATGATCCACTATGGGGAAGATACAATGAAAATTTCTTTAAAACAGTCTGTCAGATTTATTGATGGTAGTAGAAGCATCTTCTTCTTCTTCTTCTTCTTCATGCATAAACTGGCTTTGGTGGTGATCTTCTTGCACATGTTGTGCTCTCTTCTTGTGGAAAAATTCAATGGCTACATGGCCATTCTTGCCACAATAATGACAAATAATTCGGTCATTGTTGCTATTGGTGGTGAATCCTCAACCACGTCCTTGCTGCATAAGTACATTTGGTGTACAAGAGGTTATCCCTTGAGCTGGTTTCTTTTACATCCTTGCTTTTAAATTTACTTTCTCCATCAAGCAATGAGTGCTCAATGTCTTTGAGTGAGATATTGGGGACATTACTTAGTGTAGACACAAGATTCTCATATGGTTCACGATTAACACTAGTAAGTAGCAGTGTTATTGCCTCATCCTCATCAATGTTCTTTTTAAGAGTTGCAAGTTGAGTTTTAAGGCTCTTGAACTTATTGATGTATACAAACAAACTATCTTTAACATCCAACTTATAAAACTGCATGAGTAATTTTACCTTTGAGTTCTTTGCTTGTGTACCAAAGATCCTATCAAGCTCTTCCCATGCCTTCTTTGCATCCTTGATGCCAGAGATGTGGTATAATACGTCATCTAATAGACCCAAGGCAATAATACCTAGAGCTTTGTTATTCATTTTCTTCCATGCTTACAAATGGATTTGATCAATAGGGCTTTAAATCATTACAAGTGCTGAGAATAAGCTTTTGAACAACTATGGTAAAATCAGTGAATAGCTTGTTCATAAGTGAGTTGAATACACAAGTGCCAAGAGACACCGATTGAGTATTAATAGATACTATGTCTTGAAGATCTTGATATTGGGCTTGATGTTTGTTGGGTAATTTTTGAACTTCCTTGGGCACTTTCAAATCCGCAATAGACTTCAAAGGTAATGTTAGAGTGATCAAAATCATTATTGATGATGGCAGTGAGAAAAGAACAAGGATGGCAAGTTTTCAAATTTCTGGTTATGGCTTCCTGCTTCTAGGGTTTGATAGGCAACTAAGTATTCAGTTGGTGTAGCTCATACAAGAGGTATTTCTAGGAGACCTTTTGTGAGAAGCCAGCCTACTTTATGGGCTTTCTTTGCCCTATACACACAAGATCAATGGCAGCATGTAGGTGCAGATCTAAGAGTACAACAAAGGACGTGCACAAACAGGACAGCAAGGTCAAATTTTTGCAATGTTAGGCTATACGCAGGCTAATGTCGAACTATGAGATCATAAGATGTTGCGCCTTGATGTGAGGAAGAAGTCTCCAAAAGGGAGCAGGGCAAGATATGCTTTCCTTTGGCTACATCAGTTGCTCCAAGATGGGCAGGTCTTGTTTGGCTATGGTTGCCAAGTAGGGCAAGAAGAAAATGAAGTTGAAGATGAAGTCATACACTTATCCTGAGTTGATCTGAGACGGTGAAGCGCTAAAGAAGCAGAGAGGAGAGCTAAGCCATGCTCAACTCACTATGATACCATGTTGAGAAACACGTGGATCTAGAGCATGGCTGTAGCTATGGAGGTTGGAATGTAGTAAATAAAGCCATGACAACATAGGCAAATGACACTAACTGTTACTCGGTTGAATTAGGTTCCAAGATAGAATGCTTGGACTCATAAAGACAATCCTGAGTAGGACATGACAAGGACTCACAATGAAGTACAAAGTACAATAGCATATATTGAAAAGTGAACCAAGTACATGCCTTTATAGCTTTTCAACTTCTCCACTCTCCTCACTGTGCTTATGGAATACAAGTCTCCTCATCTGTAAACGCCCCGAACAACGTAGTATGCTTAACAATTATGATATTCACTTGTTTTCAAGATTTAATATAAAAGAGAATGAACACTTAAAGCTAAAAATAAAAATTACTCACAATATTACAGCTATGAAAATGAAAAAGTAATGGAGACAAGATTGAGGGTTGAAAATGGATCCCCCCCCCCCCCCCCCGAAGGAATGTATTTCTGCTCAACCCAAGTCCCTTAGGGAAGAGCTCAGTTACAATCAACCTGAGAGTAATTCTCACTCTCACAAGATCATGCAAAGATGTACAAACACACACACATTATCTATTATGCAATGATAAGAACTGATTTCTTTACAGTATGAGAGAAGAAAAAGGGGAAATCAGTCTTCTCCATCGTTGAATAGTAGTACATGGATAGGGCTTGCTTCTTGTTGCTAAAATGGAAGAAAGAGCTTGAAAATGAGATATTGTAATGAACTTACAGGCTTGATGTCCTGTAAAACAACAGTGATAGAAGAGGAAATATGGAGGAATTTGATAATGGAGAAGTGGGGGATGATGATGGGGATGGATGGGGTCAGTTTTTGGCTATCTATGGGGTGCTATACATGAGTTTACAGCAAAGAAAAATGATGCTGAATGAAGAAAAATGAGCTCTTATTTATAGGAGAGGGAAGAGCTAGTACAAAAGGGGAAAGTGGAGTAGCACAAGACAAGTGTCCAGCCACATGTCATGAGATGTGACAAGTGGTGGGACACTTGGAAACTTGTGTGACAAGTGTCTTGACACTTGTCTCTTCTCTATGGCCTTCCTTTTTGGGTTGAATACTGTCAAGAATAGAAACCACCAAATTTAGTAAGCACAGTCAGAGTACAAAACTTACTATTTTTAGAATGATATCCCTATTTTTTAGGACTAGCATTTTTAGGCTAATTCGAGGCTCCTAAAATTTAGAGACTTCCTAAAATTTAGGAATCTCCTAAAATTTAGGGACCCCCCAATATGGGTGTCATATGAAAGCTTTTTCCGTGTACATCGCAAAAATGGTATCCGAATCTTCATGTGACTTTCCTATGCAAAGAAATGTGCATTTCAAGCTTTCAGCCCACACATGCACATTATACAAGCATTTCATGATCATGCCATCTTGTTGATTGTAACTGTCTGTTCTGGTGGATCTAGCCCACACTTCAAGGCATCAATCCTTTCTGTGTGTGAGTCTAACCCTGATATGCGTGAGTTCTAGTCATAGGCGCCCAATCGGGCCATATAGGTGGAAGTGTGAACTATCTTTTCTCTAACCCACCGCGTGGGTCCACCATAACCTGTGACCACTCATCAGTGGCCAACTCCAATGCACTTTTCTTTATATCTAATTAGTGCAAAGGAATTAAATTTAATAAATTATTATATAGATAAATTAATGAAAAAGGATACAAATTCTGTTTCTATAGAGTTGTGACAGCCCTCTGGCTTTTATTCAACTGTCCTCAGCTGAAAAGCTTCTTGATATGGCTGAAGAATATTTGGGTAATCCTTCATGAATTTTTCATCTACCCACTGTGCATCTGTTGTGGGTAGATTCTTGAATTTTAGTAAGAATTTTCGTGTCACAAGGCCACTTCTCGTGGTTCGATCCTTGAGAAACAAAATATTTTTAGGTTCCAAGAGTTGCTCTGTTTCTTCAACTTCTGGGGAATCTTCAGTAATGGGTTCCTTTAGTTCTGGTCCTATGTAAGGTTTTAGCAAACTTACATGAAAAGCATTGTGTATTTTCCAATGAGTAGGAAGCTCAAGTCGATAAGAAACTTCATTTATTTTCTCAATCACTTTGAAGGGTCCAAAGTATCTACTGGAGAGCTTTGGAAAATATGAATTTTGACCAGAACCTTGTTTGAGCCTACTTTTATCAAACTTTAGCAAGACATATTGACCCTTTTCAAAAGCCAAAGGTCTTCTTCGTTTACTTGCTTCTTTTGTCGCTCTTGGGCAACTTTGATAGTGGCTCGAACTTGATCCATTGCGATTTTTAAATCTGAAGCAAACTCATCAGCAGCAAAAATTTTATCTTTAGTGCGAATAATTGGAGGAGGAATCACTTTACCCTGTACTATTTCATTTGGAGCTTTCCCTGTGGATGAGTGCACTGTATTGTTGTAAGTAAACTCCAATAATGGAAGATATTTCTCCCATTGTGACTTATGTTCACTAACATAAGCTTTCAACATATCCAAAAGAGTAAGATTCATCACCTCTGTTTGGCCGTTAGTTTGAGGATGAAAAGCTGAGGAGAACTTTAAAGTGGTTCCCAAATTCTCAAATAAAGCACGCCAAAAGTTACTTGTGAATTTGGAGTCTCTATCCAAAATAATCTCAGAAGGCATACCATGTAATCTGAAGATATGTTGAATGAAAAGTCTTGCAGCTTGTGTGGATTTCAATGTTTTATGACATGGAATAAAATGTGATTGTTTGCTGAATCTATCAATTATGACCCAAATCATATCATGACCTTGAGGTGTTCTTGGAATACCTGAGATGAAATCCATTGTGATAGATTCCCATGGATCTTTGGGCACTGGAAGAGGTTGCAACAATCCTGGAATCTTCTGCCTATCATATTTGGATTTTGGCATACCAGACAAGCCTCAATGAAGTTATGTGTATCTCTTCGTAATGTTGGCCAATAAAAGTAGCACTCAATTGCACTTAGAGTGGCTGCCCTCCCTCTATGCCCTGCATAAGGGGGTTCATGACTTTCTTTAAGCACCTTTTGTCGAATAGGAAGAGTGACACAAAGGCGATTGTTCATGAGAAGGTAACCGTCTTTGATGGAATAATCTAGATGAGAACCTCCTTGCTGTAAATTTGACCAAATTGCTGCAAAATCAGTATCTTCATCATAAGTATTCTTCATCGTTTGAAAATCTTCATGATGAGCCATTGTAATAGTTGCAATGCGAGGCACTCTAGAAAGTGCATCAGCAACTACATTTTGTTTCCCTGGAGTTTACATAATTTGAAAATGAAACATAGACAATAAATTTTTCTATCTTGCATGTTTCTCCTGCAAATGCTTTTGAGTCTTGAAATACTTCAAGCTTTGATGATCAGTTTTAATAAGGAATTCATTGCCTAAAAGATAATGTTTCCATATCTTTAAAGCATGAACCACCGCTAAGAGCTCATTTTCATAAATCTCATACCTTTTCTCCACATCATTTAGATGGCGGCTTTCAAAGGCTACGGCATGGCTTTCTTGATTTAGCACTGCACCAATACAATCACCGCAAGCATCTGCTTCCACCACAAATGGTTTTACCAGATCTGGAATGATAAGAACAAGTCCAGAAGTAAGAGCTGTTTTCAGCCTTGTGAAGGCTGCCTTCTCTTTTTTCTTCCATTGGAAAGAGATCTTCTTCTTTGTAAGGTCATGAAGTGGAGAAGCCATATGTGCAAAATGCTTGATGAAGCGGCGGTAATAAGAGCATAAGCCAAGAAACAATCGCACCTCATGTACATCATGAAGATGAGGCCATTCTTGGATTATCCTGATCTTTTCAAGATCCATCTGAATCCCTTTAGAAGAGATGACATGCCCAAGGTAATTTATTTTATGCATGAAAAATTCACTCTTTTTACCATTTATCAAGAGTTGATTTTGTTGAAGTAATTGTAGAACAATTTCCAAGTGTTGATGATGCTCCTCTTCATTCTTGCTAAAGACAAGAATATCATCAAAGAAAGTACCGACATATTGTCGATGCTCTCTAAAGATGCGCTCCATCATTCAATTAAAGGTGGCTGGTGCATTGGTTAATCCGAAAGGAACCACCAAGAATTCATAAAGACCGTATGAAGTGCGGAAAGCAGTTTTGTGTACATCTTGTGGTATTACCCTAATTTGATGATAACCACTCTTTAGATCAATGCGGCTGAAAACCTTTGAGCCTCCTAGACGATCCAAAATGTTGTCAATTCTGGGAATAGGAAACCGATTCTTCACAGTGATTTTGTTGAGGGCTCGATAATCAATGCACATCCTAAATGTGCCATCTTTCTTTTGAACAAGAAGAACCGGTGAACAAAATGGTGAGCTACTTGGCCTAATTAGCCCACGGTCGAGTAGGTCTTTGACTTGCTTTTTTATTTCTTCTTGTTGAGGACGCCTCACACGGTATGGTGCTATATTAGAAGGAGAACTGCCCGGAATAATATCAATATGATGGTCTTCTGGCCTTTTTGGGGGAAGTTGATAAGGAAGATCTTCCGAAAAACAATCTTTATACTTTTCCAAGAGCTGAAGTCGCTCTTGGTTTTCAGCATTCATATTATCTTTTACATCAGTGACATAAAGCAGACAACATTGAACACAAACCTTAATTGCTCTAGAGACTTGCATATGGCTTACCATAGGTATGGTGTCTCCAGAAACTCCAGCTTGGATCTCGTACTTCTTGCCTTTGTTGTTGAGTTCTACCTTCTTTTTCTGAGAGAAGATGGTTGAATCTACTCTATGATTCCAGGGCATGCCAAGAATCACATCGCAACCATCAAGGTCTCCGATACAGAAGGTATCTTCGTCATTGTAGCCTTGAATTTGAAACTTGAGCTTGCCAATGTAGGGTATCACAGTCTTCACTGTGTCACCTTCATCAGCATTTAAAGCTTGGCGAACTTCTGCCGGAGTGTCCATCTCTTCATTCTTTAATCCAAGCTCTTTAGCTAATTGCAAGGAAATGATATTTTCATTCGCCCCAAGATCTATCAAGAATAGTGCTTGCTTACCTTGCAACTGTCCCCAAGCTTTTAATAATTTGCGCGTCTCTGGAGTGTGAGTTGTGTTTGCAACTACATCACTGATAGCATTGATTTTCACTGGCGACTTAGGCTTGTTGTCAGAAACCTTGCTTTGTCCCTTGTTTGGACATTGCTTCGCTATGTGGCCTGTTTGTCCACATTTAAAGCACTTCCCTTCTTTCATGAAGCGTTGCTTTTCTTCTTCGGAAAGTTGCTTTGCTTGTGGGTATAGATTGGAGTGAAATTGAGGAGCATTAGGAGGTGTATAGGGCTTCATCTTCTTTTGATTTGATGGCTGCTTTTTGTTCAGATTCAAAGAGGCAGATAGATGACAGACAGAGTGAAGCAACAAGCTTCCTCTCTCACACTCTATATTCAAACCACACTCAATAGTGAAAGATACAACCTACGGTCATAAGACCATTCACACCAAAGGCACCGACTTATTTAATGTATCTAACTACTATGGCTAGACTAGCTGTGTCCAGCTCATGTCGGTCAACACACCCAGAGCTTGATATTCTAACACTCCCCCTCAAGCTCAAGACAGCATATGTACTCCAAGTAGCTGTCTAAAACCACAGAACTTATCTTTACCCAGAGACTTGGTAAAGATATCTGCTACCTGCTCATCAGTCCTCACATGCATAAGATCAACCTTTCCTGCAAGGACCATCTCACGAATAAAGTGGTAGTGTACCTCTATGCGTTTTGTCCTGGCATGGTAAACTGGATTCATGGCCAGGAGTACACTACTCAGATTATCACATAACAGTTTCACTGGAGCATCAACCTGAATATCCAAGTCAGCCATAAGCTTGAGCAGCCAAGCAATCTCACATGCTGCCTATGCAGCCCCCCTGTACTCTGCCTCAGTACTAGATAAAGCAACCGTAGGCTGCTTCTTGCTGCTCCAACTGATCATGCCGCTACCAAAGCCAAAGGCATAGCCACTGGTAGATCGTCTGTCAGTTGAGCATCCTGCCCAATCTGCATCTGTGTATCCAATCAGTATCAAGGGCTTATCTCTGACATAGAACATCCCATAGTCTACAGTGGACTTAACATACCTCATGATGCGTCTAACTGCATCCAAGTGCGGCTTTCTCGGCTTTTGCATAAACTGGCTTATCAGCCCTACTGCATAGCTCAAGTCAGGCCTAGTGATGGTTAAGTAAATCAGACTGCCGACCATCTGCCTGTACATAGTCACATCTTCTACTTCAGCCCCAGTGTTCATGTCTAGCTTTACATTCTGGTCCAGAGGTGTATCCAGTGGTTTGCATTCAGCCATGCCATACTTCTTAAGCATTTCCATGGCATAGTGCTTCTGCATCAGCCATAAGCCATTTTCAGCTGGTACGACCTCAATACCCAAGAAATACTTCAGATCTCCCAGATCTTTCATGTCAAATTCAGATTTCAGCATCTTCATAGCATGTTGAATTCCCATGTCATCATTTCCAGTGATTATCAGGTCATCAACATATATGACCAGCACTACCAAGCCACTGTCAGTCTTCTTTGTAAACAGGCTGTGATCAGCCCTGCCAACAACAAATCCAAGACTCTGCAAGTAACTGCTGATCCTAGCATGCCAGGCTCTCGGAGCCTGCTTCAGCCCATACAGTGCCTTTTTCAGCCTGCACACATAATGCTGAAAATCAGGGTGCTCATACCCTTCCGGCTGAACCATGTATACATCCTCTGTTAATTCACCATTGAGGAATGCATTCTTAACATCCATCTGCTGCAATTTCCAGCCTTTTGCAGCAGCCAAGGCAATAACAGTTCGTATGGTTGCCATTTTTGCAACCGGGCTGAATGTTTCATCATAATCCAAGCCATATTGCTGAGCATATCCTTTAGCGACCAGCCTTGCTTTGTACCTTTCTACACTGCCATCAGACTTACATTTGATTTTATAAACCCATTTGCAGCCAACAGGCCTTTTCCCTTCAGACAGTGGTACCAAATCCCAAGTCTGATTTTCAGCCAAGGCTTTCATCTCTTCGTCCATAGCCATGCACCAGTTTTCATCCTTTCCTGCTTCAGCATAAGTACCTGGTTCTTTGATCTCCATCACTTTTGTCATGTATGCATAATGCTTTGCAGAATAACCAGAGTACGTCAACCTGTCAACAGGGTATCTGACCCTCTGCGATCGTCTAGGCTGTGGTGCACTACTCGATTCACCTCTCTCATGAGGCGGAATGTACCTGTTCTGCCTCGTGCCAGGCGTATAGACAGTCGGAATACCAAGTTCGCTGTCTAAAGTATCACTAGACTCATAGCCCGAAGTCATTCTGCCAGGTGTCATCATACCATCCTCACTAACTTTCTCTTTTCCTTTGCTGTCCAAGACATCATGTCTCCCCCTCACTGACATACCCGTGTCAGTGGACGGTGAGCTCCTCAATCTCCCTGTCCATGGGGATACTGTCTGACTGATAGGTCCTGTCATAGCAGTGCTCTGCTGCATATCAACTGTAGAGACATGAGTGGAAGGCAAATCGAATGGCACTGCAACTGGTGAGACATACCAAGAGCCCAGCTCATCAAAGATGACATCCCTGCTTACCAAAGTCTCCCTGGTAGAGGGATCATAACATTTGTATGCCTTCTTCTCCTGCGAGTATCCAATGAACACACTCTTATGCGCTTTGGGATCCAACTTTTTCCTTTTCTCATCTGGAATGTGCACATAAGCAAGGCAGCCAAAGACCTTCATGTGTCTTACATCCGGCTTATAGCCATAGAGCCTCTCAAACGGTGTCATGTCATGAATGCCTGCAGTGGGAGTCCTGTTCAGAATATATGCGGCTGTCACAACAGCCTCTGCCCAATAGTAAAGCGGCATATGCTTCTCATTCATCATGGCCCTGGCAGCTTCCATGAGAACCCTGTTCTTCCTTTCAGCTACTCCGTTTTGCTGCGGAGTGTAGCTGCAGGTTAGCTGCCTACGAATGCCATTTTCAGCCAAAAAATCAGCAAATTCATTGGAAACATACTCCCCACCGCTATCAGATCTCAAGCAAGAGATGTAACACTCAAATTCCTTCTCAACCTGTGCCTTAAATTTCTGAAAAACAGCAAAGACCTCATCTTTTGTTTTCAATATGTGAAGCCAGGTATATCGACTGTAGTCATCAATGAAGGATACATAGTATCTGGAACCCCCCATAGATGCATTATGAGCTGGTCCCCAAACATCAGAGTGCACTAACTGCAGTGGTCGTGTACTCTGTCTTACATGCCTGACAAACGGCAATCGTGACTGCTTACCAAACTGGCAAGCCTCGCAGACATGACCAATATCTGAATATTGGAATCTAGGGAGCCCTGTTACCAGCTGCTTCTTCTGCATGGTCTGCAGCCTCTGCAAATTGACATGCCCCACTCTCTTGTGCCAAATCTCTAAGTCCCTGATAGTGCCAGAACCCTGAGCAAGCATAGCGGAATTCAGCTCTGGTAGTGTAGCATCAAGAGTGAACATTCTTCCATTTCTGTGGCCTTTCGCGATCAACTTGCATCCATTGCCAAACTCTTCAATAAAGCAGCCATGCTTATTGAAGCGAACCTGCAAGTTCTGCTCTGTCATTTGGCCCACAGACAATAGGTTCTTCGTAATCGAAGGAACATGCAAAACATCATGAAGATTCTTCTTCATGCCATCATGTACAACCAGAGGCACTTTGCCTTTATGC
Source organism: Lygodium microphyllum (assembly GCF_053477565.2). Taxonomy (NCBI): domain Eukaryota; kingdom Viridiplantae; phylum Streptophyta; class Polypodiopsida; order Schizaeales; family Lygodiaceae; genus Lygodium; species Lygodium microphyllum. The sequence goes on from NC_141153.1 coordinate 71,082,356, forward strand.
TCAATGCTATGTTGCGTGTCATCACCTGTGCATACATAGCCATGCTTTTCAGCCACCATATCCGTGAACCAATCACCATGAGGGGTCATGTGATTCGACGCCCCCGAGTCAATGTACCACACTGCATCATCAGATGATTTTTCAGCAGCCTTATCTTTGACATATTGCATGGCAAACAGTCTATCACCAGAGTCATCTGCCTGACTGGACGTAGCATAATGTCCATGCTGCTTGCCCTTCTGATTTCCCTGCTTCTTCCAGCAATCCTTTGCAATATGCCCATACTTTCCACAGTAGTGACAATCCTTATCTTTATTTGGATTGTCTGACTGACGCTGCTGCTGCCATGAGCCTCTGCCACGGGAGTTAGATCTCCCCCTTCCTCGAAAGTTGCCACTACCTCTTGCATGTGATGACTGCTGATTGCTATTACTATAGGATGCATTCTGCTGGCCTCCTCTGCCAGATCCATAGCCTCTACCACGGCCACCACGACCACGCTGATTCGAATAAAAAACTGCATCCTTATTCTTTGAGCTGCTTGACCCTGTAACTAAGCCAAGCTTCACCTCTTCATGAATCAACAACGCAACCAGCTCATTAAAATCAAGCATCTCAGCCCGCACAGATACTGAAGTGTCAAAGGACTTATACTCCGGACCCAAACCATTTAAGGTCACTGCAACCATATCCTCATCTTCTACCTGTGAGCCAACAGATGCGAGCTGATCTGCTAAGGTTTTAATCTCTGTGACATAGTCCTGTATGGATCTGTTCTTCCTCTCTATGTTGTTGAATTTTTGCTTCAGTTGTATCTTCCTGGCACTCGTAGTTGTGCCATAGTACCTGACCAATATGTTCCATGCATCTGCTGGGGATTTACAGTTCATGATCTGCATCACCATAGCATCCGAGATACATAATGACAGCCAATGTAAAACTCTGCGAGCTCTTTCCGTCCAAGCTCGATGTGCTCGTCTTTGATCAGCTGTAGGATTCCTATCTGGAACTTCAGGTTCAGCCTCAACACCTGTCACTAAGTCCCAGTATCCTTTGCCTATCAGAAAGTTCTCCATGCGGAACTTCCATATTGCATAATTGTTGCTATCAAGCTTTTCTCCCACAATCTGGGTTACATTATCAGTTCTATCAGCATTTGCCATGTTGCAGACCTTGCCTGACTACCTGCAAACCAAGATTTTCTTAACAGTTCAACTTCAGCCCGGAACTGTTTATGACAGTTTTCTGCAATTAATTGCAGGAAAAAAACCAGTAAATTTCAGTCAAATATCAGCCCAAACAACGTCCCAATCGGTTGATCCAACTCATAAGGACAATTGCCAATACATATGCCTGATGTTCGGTTCAGATTTAACTCCTGCAGATCCACTGCCAGGATCCAAAAGCATGCAGTCCAAACCTGTAAACTGCAATTACAGCAGCCTTTCCAAAGTCAAACTCCACCTGGATACATGTAATGCATGTTCCAAAGCTGCTAAATTGACTTCTGGTACATATGCCACTTCAGACATAAGCATAGAGACATCAGCCAGTGTATTCTTAACAAGTGCCAATGCTAACAGTTTATGTAAAGATTGCAGTCAATAAACCAGCATAACCTGCTTCAACTAGCTCAAAAAAGTCCTTAAATCAGACCATACATTTGTTTCAGTATGTCACCGTCAGTACATGACTATGTAGTGACAATACCCTGTCTATATCTGACAAGCAAGTCAACCAAAAATGTCTGCAATTTATATTCATCCCAAGAAGACAAGATTTCTTTTATTTCAGCTGCAAACTTCCAGTATTCAGTGGCTTTTGATGCTCCTCTCAACCCAAGACAATTCTAACATGCATATGACAGTATATATGTCTTTCAGATGTCTGCATCTGTCACTCTGTGCTTCAGTAGAAAGCAAAATGCTTACTGCCCACAATCCAAGACAGTTTCCAGCCACAAAAGAAGCTTCAGATCTGTGTATTTCAGCCACCAAACTTAGCTTGCAATTGATCAAGACAAGTACATGTAGCCTCCAGCATGTACCTATACTTCACAGGTGCTTCTGGGCATACTCAAGAGCTTCCAATGCTCTTCAAAGTGTTGTAGACTCCATGTATGCTGTGTATACAGCAGTGCAGACAATTTACACAGTTCTGCCCACTCTGTTTCAGCTCATATCAGAGCTCAACCACAAGTAGTTACTCCATGTACTTCACAAAGACCTTTTTCAATAGCCATACATGCTTCTCATGACCCATTTATGGTCACCAGTGATTGCAGTAGACAGTGCAGGCCTTCAGCCCAAACAGGCGCAATCACGCTGATTGCAGACCTCTGTTTCCAATTCCTGCTGATGAAGATGATGATGGTGATGTTGATGCCACACTCAAATGCACTCTAACCAGCCTCCTCAGGGCTCTCAAGAAGCCACAAGCTCTGATCTTGACCCTGGAGTGTGTAATGAACAAAATGCCTACCTGCAGTCCACAATGGCAGCCTGTCTGCACAAAAGAAAAATGAGTCTTCACTTCCTGGAAGTAGATCTTCACTTTCTCCAACTCTCAGAGATCCACCAAGTCCTGCTCTGATACCATGTTCAGATTCAAAGAGGCAGATAGATGACAGACAGAGTGAAGCAACAAGCTTCCTCTCTCACACTCTATATTCAAACCACACTCAATAGTGAAAGATACAACCTACGGTCATAAGACCATTCACACCAAAGGCACCGACTTATTTAATGTATCTAACTACTATGGCTAGACTAGCTGTGTCCAGCTCATGTCGGTCAACACACCCAGAGCTTGATATTCTAACACTTTTGCCGCTGTTTTTGTCCTTTGTTTGGGGCTGAATACTCCTCATCATCAGCTACTCTCTTCTTATCATTCTTTTGGAATGATTTGTTGCCATTGTGCTCCATTTCCCATGTCTCAGCATGGTCAATGAGTTCCCTGAGACTAGAACAATGATAATGATTAAGAGCAGTACGAAGTTTAAAATGCAAACCTCCTTGAAACTTCCTAAGCTTTTCCGAACTGCTGATCTTCTTGAAATGTTGGACCTTTAAAAATAGCTCCCAAAATCTCTTGGTATAGTCACCAAGTGACTCATTTTTCCTTTGCCAAAGCCGATCCCATTCCATTTTTACATCTCTTTTGAAATGAACAGGAAGAAATTGGCTTTGTATCATGCGAACAAAGGACCGCCATGAGTTTGGGGCAGCATGATCATATTCCAACCCCGTCCACCAAGTATGGGCTAAGTCGGTTAAATGTAAAGCTGCAAACTTAATATTTTCTTTTTCTTTATACTTGTCACGACCATACAAAATTTGAAATTGACGAATAAACTTCAGAAGAAGATCAAGATTTCGGGAACCATCATACATACTGAACTTGATCTTCTTTTCAAGTTGAGATAGTGACTTAGTCTTCTTCTTTTTCTTATGCCTTCGTCCATGCCCGGATCTTGAGGTTGAAGATGATGAAGTGCTTGATGGGGATGAAGATGGAGACGAGGGTGAAGAATGTCGACGCTTTTGATGATGATGAGGTCTTCCACGAGAAGGGTGTGACTCTTCGTTACTAGAAGAGGGTCCATCAGAGTAGGTGCCAGATGACTTTGAAGAAGAGGATGAGCTTTGACGCGATCTCTTTCTTTGTCTTGAAGTAGAATGGGACTACCTCTTAGAAGTAGTTGGACTTCTTGATCGGCTCCTTTCATTGGTATGGCTTTGTCTCCTTGAAGTAGATGGGCTTCTTTCCTTGAATTATTTGGGCTTCTCAACTTTTTCTAGTTTGAGAAGTTGGTCACGAATTTGCTGATTCTCCTCTCTAAGACTTTGAAGGGCTTAAAGGATAGCACTCAACTGATCCATCGAGACTCTTAAGAAAAAAAAAATACTCAAGCACTCAATGCAAGGGCTGAAAACAAATAAACTTATAATTGTAAGCACTACTAGTGTTGGGGTGAGGACCGAGCCAAAGCTCTGATACCACTGTAAACGCCCCGAACAACGTAGTATGCTTAACAATTATGATAATCGCTTGTTTTCGAGATTTAATATAAAAGAGAATGAACACTTAAAGCTGAAAATGAAAATTACTCATAAAATTACAGCCATGAAAATGAAAAAGTAACGGAGACAAGATTGAGGGTTGAAGATGGGCAACCCTCCCCCCCCCGAAGGAATGTATTTCTGCTCAACCCAAGTCCCTTAGGGAAGAGCTCAGTTACAATCAACCTGAGAGTAATTCTCACTCTCACAAGATCATGCAAAGATGTACAAACACAAACGCATTATCTATTATGCAATGATAATAACAGATTTCTTTACAGTATGAGAGAAGAAAAAGGGGAAATCGGCCTTCTCCATCGTTGAACAATAGTACATGGATAGGGCTTGCTTCTTGTTGCTAAAATGAAAGAAAGAGCTTGAAAAGGAGATGTTGTAATGAACTTACAGGCTTGCAATCCTGTAAAAGAGCACTGATAGAAGAGGGAATATGGAGGAATTTGATAATGGAGAAGTGGGGGATGATGATGGGGATGGATGGGGCCAGTTTCTGGCTATCTATGGGGTGTTGTACATGAGTTTACAGCAAAGAAAAATGATGCTCAATGAAGAAAAACGAGCTCTTATTTATAGGAGAGGGAAGAGCTAGTACAAAAGGGGAAAGTGGAGTAGCACAAGACAAGTGTCCAGCCACATGTCATGAGATGTGACAAGTGGTGGGACACTTGGAAACTTGTGTGAACAAGTGTCTTGACACTTGTCTCTTCTCTATGGCCTTCCTTTTTGGGTTGAATACTGTCAAGAATAGAAACAACCAAATTTAGTAAGCACAATCAGAGTACATAACTTACTATTTTTAGAATGACATCCCTATTTTTTAGGACTAGCATTTTTAGGCTAATTCGAGGCTCCTAAAATTTAGGGACCTCCTAAAATTTAGGGATCTCCTAAAATTTAGGGACCCCCCAATATGGGTGTCATATGAAAGCTTTTTCCGTGTACATCGCAAAAATGGTATCCGAATCTTCATGTGACTTTCCTATGCAAAGAAATGTGCATTTCAAGCTTTCAGCCCACACGTGCACATTATACAAGCATTTCATGATCATGCCATCTTGTTGATTGTAACTGTCTGTTCTGGTGGATCTAGCCCACACTTCAAGGCATCAATCCTTTCTGTGTGCGAGTCTAACCCTGATATGCGTGAGTTCTAGTCATAGGCGCCCAATCGGGCCATATAGGTGGAAGTGTGAACTATCTTTTCTCTAACCCACCGCGTGGGTCCACCATAACCTGTGACCACTCATCAGTGGCCAGCTCCAATGCACTTTTCTTTATATCTAATTAGTGCAAAGGAATTAAATTTAATAAATCATTATATAAACAAATTAATAAAAAAGGATACAAATTCTGTTTCTATAGAGTTGTGACATCATCATGCAGCATACATCATTTGACCTATTTTCCAATAGAAACTTATTCATAATGTATCTCTATAGCACCATGTTAAGTCCATATTATGCTAATTCCAAGGAGTGGCTTTCATAGCACGCATATGCCTTATCTTTTGCTTACTAGTTTAAATCTTCTTTTCAAACAAGCATATTGTTTGTTGCTATGGAGAATATTTGAATATCTTTGTTCTTTTTATAAGACCATTGAGTTTTCCTAGTAGCGACAGTTAAAAACTCAATGAGCATCAAGCTCCATAAACTATCACTATTCTTTTTATTCTTTTTTCTTTAAAAAGACTTGCACCACCCAATCCTTCTCTTTGTCCATGATATGATAATCTATCCCAATTAGCTATGCAAATCCCAAGTACCTAGTTTAGAAGAGCCCCAAATTTCAATCCATCTCCTAATCCCTTTAAAAAGAGAGCCTTAGACAAACTCAACTTAACCTTAACAGGGACTGAGGGGGATCCAATGATATGGTCAATCGAGTCCAAAATAGTTATTGACTTGTCATCCTAGTAACATATGGCCAAAATTGGAAGCCCTTAGAGTGCAAATGACAAATGCTTAGTTAACTTTGTCATACGCTTTATCAAAATCCAAATTATAAGAACAAGGACTTCCTCCAAATTCAAAGCTTATAGCAAAAGTAAGATTCAAGATCACATCATGGATTTTCTTGTTGAAAACAAGATAGGGATGTGGAATATGTGGAAAGGGAAACTTTATTACTACAAAGGCCAAAGCTTTGACCATTGTCTAATATGAGAGATTCAACATTGTAAATGGGGACTACCAAGAAATTTGGAATGTCTTTCAAGAATAATGCATGTTACTATGATTCGGGAACTTATACAAAAACCTTCAACAACCATTAAAGAGGCAAAATAAACTGAAAGCATGAGAAATCTCCTTGTGCTCCTTCTAAATACTCTTAGAAACTATGAGAGTGTGCAACAAAAAGGAAAACAAATATAAAATGAGACAAGAGGAACATAGTCAAACTAAAGGAACAAAACTAATAGAAGTTGAAAGTAAAAGGGTGAAACAATTAGCCCCTATACGTATCATAGAGTGTTAATGAGGATGTCAGGCAAAGGTAGAAGAGATGGAGACTAAATGATGAAGAGGGCTAATAATAGAATAGACAAGTAATGATTGAGTGCAACATGTTAAAATTGATTGACTTGCATTAATGCAAGTTGGACCTAAACACTTATGCCTAATAAAATGTAGCACGTGTTGCCTTCCTACTTGATTACGTCTACCCTACTTGTTGCCATAAATGCCTAATTGGGATGAAAGCCAAATAGTCTACTTGGTGTGAAATACAAGAGTGGATCTACACCAAAGTGTCTAGGACAAATGAATTGATGGACAAACACACTAGTAGAGCTCTTAATGGCATCTTCTTACTCAAACTAAGGCTTGCAAGCAAGAGTTGATGGATAAACAAGCTATTAGAGCTCTTAATGTCATCATCTAACTCAAACTAAGGCTCATAAGTAAGAGATAACCATACAAGACACTCATGACTGCCAATACCCCTTCTCAGAGCCTAGATGTGGTAGCGGAAGGCTAAAGGAGATGGAATGGATTTGAAGGTGGCAAGAAGAGTATCACTACTAATAATTCAAAGGTGGTAAGAAGAGTACCATTTCCAATTATTCGAAGGTGGCAAGAAAAGTACCATTGCCAATGAAGTTTGTCTATGAAGAAAGCCAACCAAGAAATAAAACCCCTTGTCTAGATGAAAGTCCAAGCCAACGAGAGGCCACAACAGGAACACGAGAGTGGAGAGCCCTCAAACGAACCACTCTAGTGATATCTAGTGGGGGATGGGTGATTCAATGACAAAGAAAAAGAGTCCACCACATGAATGAAAGGACCCTAGAAGATTACAATCCCCGAAGAATCTACTCATGATCCTAGCAATCCCCTTGAAAATAGAAGGGCCTAAGGATCCACAATCATATGTTTGAGATCAACAAAATCTAGAAGGGATGGGGGGTACAAGGGAACCACCATAGGAGATGGGGTAGGACTTGAAAGATGGGGGTACATGAAAGGAAACAAGTGCAACAAGGGAGAGCTACCTCAAAGGATCCTTCATGCTAAAAGGGGAAGGGAGCCAATATAGCCCCCTCTTCTACCAATTTTTCACAGCAATTGCTCTTCCCTTTCTTTTTCTTAGACTAACCTTTATATGATAATGAAGCTATAAATCCATAGTGATGTACACTGTCTCCGCTCTATGTCATTGTGATGTGCATCTTGCTCAAGCACCACAAAGGGCTAGCTCCTCCCAACCAAGTTCTTCCCAAGCATAGTACCTGTGTACAAGAGGTGAGAGGACTCATATAGAAGATGCCATGCTTTGGTGATGGCAAATGTGAAAAAGTATCACAATAAGATCTTCAAAGTTATAATCTTACCGAGGGATGCAAGCTCATCGCAAACCTCCTCCATCTTGTTGATTTGATCATTTATCTAAGGAAACTCTAATCAATAGACATATTGTATCTTCAATTCAAGGGTCATATGATACCCAAATAATAACACGTGATAGAAGGATGCCAATCGGATCTAGACCTCCATAACAATGAAAATACATCTAACATGCATGAGCACAAAATCTATATAGCTCAATAAGAGAAACGAGCAAGCTTTGGCCAATCCCATAAATTTGTTGAAACCATTTTGCATTTCAAAAGTGGGAAGAGAATATAGTACAAGCACTTAAACAAGTGGTGCCATAATAGCCAATTGTAAACTTCAAGCCATGGAAGGGGGAACAAAGAGAGAATGGCATGAAGGTGGTCGAGAATTGATCATAGTCCATGTGTTGACTCATACCACTATCTCTATCTTGATCTTTGAGATGATCCTCACAAGCATGGTGATTGGAACACTGGTCCTCTCAATCTCGATCATCATTTTAGTGATCCTCATAGTCCCAATCAATACAATCCTACTGATCTTATTGGTCTACTATCTGCATCCTTTGAAAATACTTGTAACAAAATAAGAAAAATGCTACATTTGATTTAAATGGCCTAAAAAAAGATGATGTTAGCCTAGAAGGGTCCCACTTGGCTATTGTATATTAGTGTATAACAGCATCATGAATGAGAATGAGGAGAAATAGAGGCATATTGTCATAATGATGTTACTAGTAAGAGACACGTGGATGCAAAATGCAAGCTATAGGGTGTGCCAGAATAGAATAAGTAGCTAAGAGAGAGCTTGTTTTAATTAATGTAGCATGGAAATATCCTATCACCCTAGCAAATGCAACTTGGTTTGCTCTCTAATAATGATGTCGATAGGCCAATGTGGAAACATAGAGCCTGAGTTGAAGCACACAAGCAAAAGCAAGAGCTATGGCAGATGGAGCAAGAGAGAGAGAGACTGCATGTGGGAACTCCAACAATCACAATGTGTGATTGGCCTTCCCCTTATTCTATTGTCTTGAAAGAATAAAGAGTAAAGTGACAGTGTGATGGGTGCCCACCACCTATAGTGTACAAAGTGTACGGATATAGTTTACAATGAATATATGTCTCTAGCTAGGCACATGCACCTTTAACCCCCAATAACCTCCCACTTAAAGGCAAAAGTGCCTAAATGAGAAGTAAAAGCGATGAAATGTAGCCAAAACATCTGAATTCTTATTAGTAGGATAAGCCCAGACCTTTACACAAATAATCATCAATAAATGCCACAAAGTACTTTGCACCACCCAATGAGTGACATGGCATGGGACCAATATATCGGAATGCACAAAGCTAGAGGTTCACTCATGCATGTAGAGCCAGTCTTTTTATAAGCGTCATATGTCTACATGCCATAAAGACAATGACCACATGAATCAAAATGTGAGTAATCAAAAGGTGGAATATATTGCAAACGAGTAAGTACTTTCATTCCTTTCAAAGACATGTGCCCAAGGTGATGATGCCATAAAGATACATGTGGTAGATTGGTCACATCCACATGGTCAACAGATCCAAATACAAGCAAAAGGATAGATGCTTTCAACCTTGACACCTCAAGCAAAAATAAGATAACCATGGGTAATTTTCCATGTATAATCACCAAAAGGGACATTATATCTTGCATCATCCAATTGTCCACCAGAGACTAGGCTTTTGGTTAAAGCCAATACATGGCAACAAAAGAGCTACCTAAAGTAAAGTGCATTCTAACATCCCTAATACCAATGATATCCAATTTAGTGCCATTTTCCATTCTCACAGAACTTGAAATTTGAAAAAAAATTGGATTTTTATTGATTTGTTTAATGATTTTTTAACGCTACAATATTTATGAATTGTGAAAGGATTTTGAAAATTTTATAATTTATTTTATCATTTATTCATGTGTCTTTAGCAAAGAAAAATGATTCAAAAAAGTAGCAATTGATTAAGAAAATTTCCATCTATTTTTTGTGATTTTTTAAAAATTTATAGATTTTAATGGTTTTTAAATTTGTTTATGGTTGTTGGTGTTTTAATTGGATTTTTTAATGGATTCGGGTTTGAAAATTACATGTGAACAGCTGCTAGCACATATGAACTGTGTAGGAATGGCTACGTCACGTGAACGGCTGCTAACACCCGCACCATCGCACGAACAAGGGGACACGCGCATCCACTCGTGTGAATAGCCACGAAACATTGCACGAGCAAGTCACGGACATGATCCAGGAGACACGAAATACACAGGAACGACAGCTTCAAACTCGCAAGAAACACTAGTGACAGTCCCGCACACGAACAGCCGCAAACAAGACATGTATAAATTGCTATAGCATGTGAACAGGGCCGAAAAACACGCAAGACCAAGGTTCCCACATGCAAACACGAGCACGCAAGGGGATGGTGTGTTTGTGTTTGTTTGGGGGGTGAAGGGGGGCTAAGTAGGGGGTGGTGGGGGGAAGGGGGGCTAGTAGGGGTGGTGGAGAAGGGTAGGGGGGACTAAGTAGCGGGTCGTGGAGAAGGGTATGGGGAAGGGGGCTAAGTAGGGGGTGGTGGGTTGGTTGGCGGGGCGGCTGGGTGGTGCAAGGAGAGAAGGTGAGTGGCTCCACGCGGCGGTGGCACGTGAACAAGGCCGAAAAACACGCAAGACCAAGGTTCTCGCACGCGAACACAAGCACACAAGGGGATGGTGTGTTCGTGTTTGTTTCGGTAGGGTGGTGGTGAAGGGGGGCTAAGTAGGGGGTGGTGGGAAAGGGTAGGGAGAAGGGGGGCTAAGGAGAGGGTGGTGGAGAAGGGTAGGAGGAAGGGGGACTAAATAGGGGGTGGTGGGTTGGTTGGCAGGGCGGCTAGGTGGGGTGGTGCAGGGAGAGAAGGCAAGCGGCTCCATGCGGCGGCAGCACGAGCGGTTGGGCGGTGCAAGAAGAGGTGGCGGCATGAAGGCAGGGAGAGGGAGTGGAGAAGAAGAAGATGGAGGAGGAGGAGGAGGAGGGGGAGGAGGAAGGAGAGGAGAGAGAGGGGGTTGGGGAGAGAGAAGAAGAAAGAGAGAGAGAGAGAGAGAGAGGAAGAGAGAAGGAGCAGAGAGAAGGGGGTGTCGGGGAGAGAGAGGGAGGGGGAGGAGAGAGAAAGAAAGAAAGAAGGAAGAGAGAGGAGAGAGGAGGGAAGGAGGGGGGAGGAGGGAACCATCGGGGAGGGATTATTATGATTTTTATTTTTTAAAAAAAGAAAAAAAAAGTATTTGATGTGTGTGTTAAAAAAAAAGAAAAATCAAAGGTAGCCCCCTTGTCCCACGCACAGGCGTGGGGTGAGGGTAAAAAATTTTTGCAGTGGCGAGACTCATAGACAGTTGGGACATCATCACAGGGGCGAATGGTGTGACGGACGTATCAGAAGACATGTAAATTGAAAAATGCGGATGTTCATGCGCAAAGCATGGGCAAAATTTTTTTGCAATGGCGGGACTCATAGATGGTTGGGACATCGTTATGGGGGCGAATGGTGTGACGGATACATCAGAAGATGTGTAAATTGAAAAATGCGGATGTTCGCACGCAACGTGGGAGGCGAGTACACACGTAAAAATACGAATTTTTTTAAATAAAACCCAAAGCGTGCATGGGAATGAAATGTCGTAAAAATGGAAAATGTGTCGGAAGGTAGAGAGAAGACAATGGAAAAATGCAACAGGGGGTTTGGGGAGAATGCAGAGCATTCATATGAAAAAAAGGCAAAAATCGAGCTTGAAAATGCATACGGGAATTAATATCAGAGAATTTGTTCGTCGGAATGAAGTGCAGGAAGAATGAAAAATGTATCGAAGAACTTGTCCGACAATCCTATCACATCAAAACACAATTCTGATCAAGATAAGATGCGTTCACATGGAAAAAACCCAATAATCGTACCCAAAAAGGGATTCAAAAATTAATACTTAATGATCCGTCCACTGGAATGGAGGGTAGTCAAAAGGAGAAATGTTAGGATGCAGATGATCTTCAAGGTTGACACATTAGAACTTAGTTCCGATGGGGTTAGGAGGCATTCACATAGAAAATAATAAAACGAAGCTCAAAAACACCTATAAAAATCAATAATGAAAAATCTATAGGTCAAAACAAGGCAGTGGAAAAAGGAAAAATGGGAAGGAAAGGGGGCCGGTCAAGGCTATCCACTCAGAATTGAATTTCGAGGAGACTAGGGTAGATTCACATGAAAAAAGAATGAAAATATACACGAAAAAGATACAAAAACACGCAAAAACTAATAACGGACAAACCGTACGTCGGAATGATAAGGCGTTAAAAGAAAAAATGTCATATGGAAGGTGTAGGACATGGGTCTCACATCAGATCAGCGTTCCGAAGGAGCGTTCACATGGAAAAACATCCAATGTGCGAGAATTGCTTCAAAAATTAATAACTTTCAATCCGTTGCTTGAAACGGGGGCGATAAAAAGGAAAAAGGTACAGTTTAAAGGGATACACATGGCTGTAAGGTTGGACTTGGATTTTTGTAACCTTAGGATGTGTTCACATAGGAAAAGCAACCAAAACACCGTGTAAAGAAAAATAACAATAGGAACAACCTCGTCGATAAGGGACATGAGGGCTGATGGGTGGGCAAGGGAACACTAAGGTAAAGTGAAGACATGGGATATATGCAGATTTTGTGAATGACATATGTAGGGACATGAGGGCTAATGGGTGGGCAAGGGAACACTAAGGTAAAGTGAAGACATGGGATATATGCAGATTTCGTGAATGACATATGCAAGATGTATACTCGACAGATGTGCAGGGATGTGTTCCCACACTTAAAACGTTACTGGGTAGGGTGAAATGGCTCCGCATGAACACAAGACGTGTCACTGCATTGTACGTTAACGTCCCCATACTTAAAACATGACCGTCATTGGCAAAAAAAAGGTGGAGGGTTAGAAAAACTTGGCCCAGTTTGTCGAGCATTGTGGTTGACTATTGATGTTGCATCATGGGTCGCAGTCGGTTGTAGGAGGTACCAAGATGTCTTCACAGCAGGGACCACGTAGCAGCACCCAGGGAGGCAACTTTGCTGATGAAGGTGCATGAATTCAAGTGATGACGAATGATATTGCACTCAGTGCCATAGTCGCTCAAATGGGGAGGAAAGAATAGTTACTTGCTCCATAACATACATCACTCGATGAATCTCGTAGAGAACCCCATAATGTACACCCGATTTAGAAATTGACAAGGGAAATGGGATAGAAGGAGTATGCTAGGGTGCACAGTTGATGGTGCATAAGTGTGTCTGGCATAGGTGCAAGTAGGAAGGCCAGGGAGCCCTATGGTGCAGTGTACAGAACAGGGTGACGTGTCCTGTGGTGATAGCAGAAACCCATCCTGTGGTTGCATAGGAAAAGAAAAACATACCTTGTGCCAAGTGTCATAACGTCCCTCAATCTCACCTCTCGATGATTGTTTTGAGGACACACTAGTCACACTCGACCCCCCTCTGATTGACACTCTGTTTGAGAATATAGGAGGGCAACCCGATCCTTACACCCATTATTATTATCCTCACAATCACTTGTGCAAAGGTTGTATGCCTTGTGCACATTTGATGGTGCAGCAGTGTATCCCGCCATGTGCCAGCATATGGTGCAAGAAGGAAGACCAAAGAGCCTTATAGTTCTGTACACAGGAACAAGTTTGTGCTTTGTGCATTAAGAGGCCCATCTCGTGTGTGCAACCCTCCATTTACACATCTCACCTCTATGTTGAATATCAAGGGCAAGGATTGGTCATCACCCCACCCTCTGTCTTACGCTCTGTTGATAAATATAGAGGGCAGCCCATACTCACAGGCCATCCTATTAGAATGAAAGCTCACATCGCTCAATTGTTTGTCGATGAAGATTGCTTTGTCTGTTGCTAGCATCAGGGAGTTGATGACAAGGCATATCCAGGGAGGTAGCCCATATATCTGGTACTATAGATTTTTTGGAGATCATGTCGTCTATGTTAGGGAATCACATGTTTTGCGGGGAGTATAGAGACAGCACACCAAGGGAGGTGGCTTTGGAACTTCTTCTGGAAAAGTGTCTGTTGATGATTCGACTATCCTAGACTGTGGGGCATTACCACCTTTTCCACAGCCAACTTTCTGTCCAAGGGTGTTTCCACCTTTTCTCGGAACGAGGCCTGCTATGACAGGGACTTGCTTTCTTTTCTCCCATAACAGTTTGTTTTGTTTTTTTTTTGGTTTTTTTAAAAATAAAGAGAATGGTAGAAATACCATGTGTCAGGACCATCCTCACCAGCATTGCTGAATCAAACGAGAAGAGAACAAGGTAGGGGTGGGAGGTATCTGTGAGGGGTTAGTAGAATGAGGCCACCTCATGAAGAAGATCTGAAGGGCTATCAAGGGCATGAGGAGAAAGACAGTGCAACGCCCAAAAGGGGGAGAGTGAGTCGACTGTGATTGTCAGGATCCCCAAGGAGGGTTAATACTTCTTGAGGCGATAGCCATTAATAAGGAATGGATCATTTGAAGCATTGACTGCTTGGACTTGGACTGAGCCATTTGGATTGACGGCGGCAAGTACCTTATAAGGACCCATCCAACGTTGTTGAAGCTTTCCTAGAAACTTGCCAAATTGAGAATCATAAGCGAGGACTAAGTCGCTTTCCTTGAACTTCTTTTGCTTGATAAAGTTGTCATGATAAGCCTTTCGTCGAGCTTGCGTGGCTTCCATGCACTATAGAGCCATCCTGTGAGTCTTGTCTGGACATTTTAAGTGCAGGAGACAGCGTTATAAGGACTTGGCATCTCCCAAGCGCTCCTTGATAGCCACCCGCAGGGAGGGCAACTCCAATTCAATAGGAAAAACGACTTCTAAACCATACACTAGTTGGAAGGGTATCTATCCCCTATAGCTGCCTTATGGGAGGTTTTGTACACTCATAGGGCCTCTACTAAGTCGATCATCCCAATCACGGCAATGTGCAACAATTGTCATTGTCAAGATCGAGTAGAGGATGCGATTGGTGACTTCAACTTAGTCGTTGGCTCTGGGATAATAGGGTGTGGACTTAGGATGACGAATCTTATATAGCTTTGTGAGTTCTTCCATGACCTTATTAATGAAATGAATGCCTCTGTCACTTACCATCTCTAGGGGACTGCCAAAACGGGTGATGATATTCTTGTACAGTAACAAGGCCATGCTATTACCATCATCCTGCTGTGCAGAGCTTTAGCTTCACACCACTTGGTGACATAATTCATACATACCAAGATATATTTGTTCTGCTTCCGTCTGGTGGGGGGATCGATTGGACCTACGAAGTCGATGCCTCACTTCTCGAACGACTTCAAGAAGGGAAGGATAGGTTGCAATGGCATGGCACTAGACTTGGTGGGTTTCCTCATCCGTTGACATGCATCACATCACTTACAGTAGTCATAGGCATCCTTAGGGAGGGTCGGCCACCAGTAACCTACTAACAGAGCCTTTCTAGCTGTTGCTTCTTTTTGCAAAGTGGCCTCCACATGGCTCATCATAGCAAGCCTTCACAACAATCCCAATCTCGTCTCCTGCAATACATCTTCTGAGCACTTCATCTTTTCCTTTCTTGTATAGTGCGCCACCTAATAGGGTGTAGGGGGATGATTCTAACAGAAGCTTCTTCCTTTCCTGACTAGAGATGCCAAGAGGATACTGTTGGGTTGCCAGTAGGTTGGTGATGTTTGCATTACTAGGGGATGTCACTTTCTACCAAGAATAGAGAAGCATCAGGGAGGTTTGGATTATCCTGCTCCTCGTCTGCATTCTACGGGATATGCGACAGATGATCAGCCAGAACATGGGAGCGACCAGGTTTGCTGACTATCTCAAAGTCAAACTCCTAGAATAGAAGGAGCCATCTCACCATTCTTCCCTTCACATATGCTTTGTTCATTAGGAAGGACATGGCCTCATGATCCACATAAAATTTAAAATGAGTTGACAACAGGTAGTGGCGAAACTTCTCTAGGGCAAACACCATTGCCAAACACTCCACCTCTGTCGCCGTGTATAGTTTCGCTCTGTGTCAATGACCTTTCTGCTTGCATGATAAATGGGTTGATCCAGCTTCGAGGATCCCTTCTAGCATAGGACTGCACCTAAGCCTTCAATTGATACATCAGTGTACATGGGATTCCTTTGTCTAATCAGGAGGTTGCAGGATGGGTGCTTCAATCAGACACTACTTCAGAGTGCTGAAGGCTTTGTCACATTCTTTTGTCCAAATAAACTTCACATATTTCCTTAGAAGCTTATGCAGGGGGCTACCTTTGTTGCAAAATGGGTTATGAACCTTCTGTAGTAGCCCACATGGCCTAGAAATCCCCTCAACTTTTTGAGGTTAGTTGGTGTTGTTAAGGCTACGATCTTCTCAATCTTTGCAGGGTGTGTTGATATCCCTTGTGTAAAGACAATGTGGCCCAATAGAAATCTAGAAGAGACTCCAAATATGCATTTGTTGGGGTTGAGGGAGATCCCATACTCCCGGCATCGACCAAAGCATTGCTCTAAATGTCCCCAATGTTTAAGGGTCAAACTGTAAACACAAAAGTTATCCAGATATACCTCAATAAAGTCATGTAGATGATTTTGGAATGCGGCCATCATGACTCTCTGGAAGGTAGCTGGGGTGTTGCAGAGCCCAAATGGCATCACCCTGTAAGCATACATCCCCCATTTTGTGGTGAGGGTTATTTTGGACCGATCTTCTTCTGCTATCTGCACTTCGTTCTATCCACCGAAGCCATCTAACAAGGAGTAAAGCTCGTGTCCTGCAACTGTGTCTAACAGATAGTCTGTAAAAGGGATAGGAAAGTTATCCTTCTTGGTTTTGGAATTCAATTTGTGGAAATCCACACATATGCAAAGCTTCCCATTCTTCTTGGGTATGACCACGATGGGTGAAACCCATACACTATTAGCCATTGGATAGATGAACTCGGCTTCCAAAAGCTTCAGCAGCTTTGCTTTCACCAAGGTGGAGTAATTTGGATTCATGCACCTTTGTTGTTGCCGTACTGGCTCAGCATTAGGCTCCAAGTCAATGTGATGCTGACATACTGTGGGATCAATCTCTTTCAGGTATTTATAGGATCATGCAAACACGACTAAATTCTCTTTCAATAAGTTGTATAAGATCAACAACTCCCCTTCTGGCAGGTTGCTACCCACCTTCAAGTGGCATTTAGTGCCATTTGCATCCACAAAGGTTAACTGCCTTTCACCTTCCACTTCACAGATGAAGGTCCTACGGACTGCTTCTAGGTACAGATCCAACTCGTTCAAGGGGGTGGTGTCTTCTTTTGATGTCCCACTAGACCCGACTTCTTGTTTCAGTGAGGACTTGGGTTGCTCCTTAGGATGCTAAAATGATATTAGGGCTATCTTGGATTTGGTTTGGGTATTAATTACCTTGGAGCTCAAGGACTCCTCTTCTGAGGATGCATCCAAGAACGTCACATAACATGGGCTCTCGAAATTCTGTTGGGCCCTTGGGGCTGGTGCTTGTTGACAAGGGGCATCATCATCATCCTTTCTTGGCAAGGGTAGATGAGGTTGGCAAAAACCATTGGTAAAAGACGGCTTATTTTTCTTAATCTAGTTCTTATAAAGGTTTTGCATATGAGAAGATCCATTTACCAGTCCAAAGGATACCATCGTCATTCTATCGAATTGCATAAGTCTTTTGCTTTTGAGGCTTTTGGGACTCCCTCTTCATCCATGCCTTCTTCGGATGGAATAGATTCTTCTGTCTCACTTTCATAATATTCTTCTTCAGGTTCATCATCGTCCTCTTTAGGCTCTAACTCTACCTCTTGTAGGAGCTTTGTAAGAGAAGAATAGGTTCTCTACTTCACCTTCTACCTCTATCTCTGGCTCTACTATGGCCATGTAACAGGGAGAGCAATATATCCATGCTTCTATCTCACTATCAGTAGTGATTTCGGAAGTTGTTCCTAGCTTATGTAGAAGTATTCACCCATTGACAAGGACTTTGCATCTATTGGGAGTTGTCTTACAGTGCCCACTATTAGGGACGGTGTCTCTGTTTTCTTGGGGAGGATCTATTTGACGGCCTCTTCATCTCTTACCATCTGTTACTTCATTGGAGGAGTATGTTACGGCTTTGATGGATGTGGATCCATTGCCTTTTTGTGAACTTCAATACTACTTTATTGGATCTTCTACCTAGGGTTAGGGTTCCTTTGAACCAGTTCGTCCTTGCTCTTGCTTCAAAAAGCCAAGGTCTTCCCAACAGCAGAGGGTATGAGGTCCCGTAGGAATTTGGTTTGACCACAAGATATGTTAGCCAATAGTCTCTTCCTACGAGGGTTGTCTTTTGTCCAACGGTTTGATTTTACTTTGGTCTGCCAATCTGATAAGCCACTGTGTAGGTTGCATTCCTTGCAAACCTAGATCCTTCATTGTCACATCTGTCATTATGTTTATTGACGAGCCTCCATCAATCAATACATCTGCAATAAAGCACTCTTCAATCCATATGCCAATCTTTGGGGTTCCAGGATCCAGGAAGGCGTTAGCCACATCTACTTCCTTTACGGGTTCTGAGACTCTGTTGGACTTGGTTACCATGAAGGAAACAATTCTTAAGCCTCTTCTTCTAATCAGTATGATTTTCAAGTTCTTTCAATAGCTGGGAGACAACATCAGCAACTATCGAAATGTTAAGTTTGGTTTAAAAGTGTCTAGATCTTTGACCAAATCATACTCTTTGATAGGATCCACATGCTTTTCCAATCGTCTGGGAAATGGGGCCAGGCCCACTTTTATCTTCCCTTTTTCTTCTAGGAGCGGCAACATCTACGCTTCTTTTTCATGAGGAGGTACTTCTATATCCTCTATTTCATGGACTTTTGGTCCTGTCTCTAGGACTATCTTTGTGACTCTTTGTGGCACTGTAGTGCTCTGTACAACACTGTTCTATTCTAGTTTTCTGTTGGAAGACTGAACTTAACTGTTTTGGTAGGATTATTTTCTTACTGGACAAGTGGTTCCTTCTTCTTGGCACGTGTGATGACAGCAACCTCCAATTCCACCAAATTGGAGGCAGGCTCTTGGACTTTTGACTGGTTATCATTTGTTCTTCATTGGAGCTGAGCTTGGGCAGTCTTTTGTAGTGTGGCCTTCTCCTTTGCATTGACTGCATAAGGGCTTGTAATCCACAGACCTTCTAGGGTTTGGCCAATTTGGTGAGATATGACCCTTTTCCCCACATTTGTAACATTCCACTTTTGATATCTGACCATCGCTAGATTGTTGTGCTCTGTTAACTCTGAGAGGAAAACCTCCTTGGACCAAAATTAGGACCAAACTCCCTAGGCTTTGGTCCAATGTCCTGCGTTGTCATTTTGGATTCCAACAAGTTGAATCTTATATCTTCATCTTTCTTTCTTTGTTCGTGCATCTCTTTTAGAGAGCAGATATCCTCTACATGATTCTTCCTCAAAGAGTACGAGTAGAAGGCTCTAGGAATGGTTGGTTTTCGGGTACATTCAGTGGCTAAATGTCTTGCTTGTTGATGGCATGTTCCACACCATGTGTTAGAACGCATCACATCTCTCCCACCTCTTGTAGGAATGGATATATTGGCGGTTTTCACCTTCAGCATCTGTAGCTACTGCATCTATAGCTGCTCTGTAATCACATCCATAAGCTCTTTCTTAATGCTTGCCATTGAATTGGACAGATAGTCCTTCATATTTTCACTTCTTGGAGCCCTTGTAGTAGGGTTTTGGAAATCTTCTATAATTATTACATACATTGGTTGGGTTGATCCAAGAGGTCATCTATTTTGGTTCTAATTCAGAGCTCCTGAGACTTGGGGTTATTAATTCCGGTGGGTAGGATTCCACTGTTGTTGAGTCGCCATTGGAGGAACTGTTTGAGACCACTACTGTTGTGGTCGAATCATCATTTGAGGCATTGTTGTCTGTGGCCCCCATTGTGGATTAGGTGCATTGTATTGTGGCATTGTTTGCATCTGGGGGTAGGGGTAGGGAACTGTCCCTGGGACTACATTTGGTGGATATACCATTCCTGGCATGGGAGGAGGTAAGACTTCTCTTCTTGAGGTCATTAATAACCTTGCTTCAACTTCATCATACAGTCTTGCACCTTCCATTGCAACTTGCAGATTAACTAGTCTTCTCAATTCCATTAACTTGCAAACTTTTGGTTGTAGGCCTCTAAGGAACACTTCTTTCTGGATGCCTTCATCCAAATGATGATTGGTCCATCTCTTCAAGATGGATTCCATTTGTGAGACATAGACTTAGGTTCATAAACTCCTCTTACGTCCGCTCTTCAAAACCTTCACACTTGAATTTAGTGAGGAAGGCCAACTTCAAGTCGTCCCATGTGCCAAAAGTTTGTGCTGCTTGTCTTTTATGGCGACTCTTTCATAGATTTTTGCCTTCTCTCATCTCACATACCTCTAGAATCGTTCTAGTGCTTGCCTCTTGATTGTGTCATTCATCAGGGGGTTGGCTCCAACTAGTTAGTCTATACTCAACTAAATGGAATCAAAGGGGGTTTAGTCTCTAGAGGATTCTCTAGCCAACATCCCTTCTACTTCCTTCTTTTTTATGTCTTTGAATTTAGCCTTCAAACCATTACAGAGGGGGAGATATTCTGCTTTGAAGGTATCAAAACTCATTCTTCTAAGGATCGTTGTTGTGCCATCATCATAATAATGCTAGCTTTTGATGGTTTCAATAGTGTATGTTGTAAAGAATACTCTACCTACCAACTTCTAGTGGATTGCTAATTAGACAAACAAGAGATTGTCAGTGCACCATGCATCCCACGTATCCTGTTATTGAGCATATACGAACAAATTCCAACTTCTTTCTTTCTTGTTTTCGTGAACCTCAATTGACCATGACTCCTGAAGCTTCTTCACGATCTCCCACTTGATGATGTCCGAAAACTTCTCAATGAATGCCAAATCTTCCACGGATAGTCATTCTCTCTATTTTTGCACTTCAGTTTGTTCCCAAACAATTTGCCACCAAGATGTAAGCTTTTGCTGCTTCAATAGAAAGAGGAAATAATCCACCACATAGAGCATACATCATGATGGTAATATATTTCCACCATTGTGGGATGAACTTCTTGTGGAAAGTGGCTTTGGTAATGAGAATGTCCAACTCTTCAGTGAAAGAAGGAACTTTGCAAACATCCATTGAGTTCTTCTCTTCTTGGCAATGCCATTTCCTTTATTTTTAGCCTCTTCTGATGCCTTGTTGATGGCAAGTTTCCTCGGCTGCACACCAAAAACATGAAGCCCTAAGAGAGACACCAAGGAAAAGGGGTTTCTACTGTAAGAAAATCTGTCTTGTAACATCAATAAGCTTTTGTTTCAATATTTAGAGAACCACAACAAGGAAAAGAACACCACTAGCAAGAATTCTTCATGCAACATCATATAAACAATCTCCCACGGCTTTATCTTCAACAAAATTCATCATTCTCTTCATATTATTTATATTTTTCATTGATAGACAAAGAGAACACAAGAGAAACACAAATTTGAATGGAAAAATATCACATAGTATTCATCTTCATTGTTTTCAAAGTTTTCTCTCACAATCTTTCATAGATAGATACATTGTTTTGCATAGAATTGGCTATCTGTAACTCTCTCTTTCTCTCTCAATCAATAATACATTATCTCCTCATTTCAATACTCTATAATCACTCATAATAATCCTTCTTTGGTCGTGGATGTCTTTTCCAAAAGGCGTGTCTGATATGAAAGGTCACCAGAGCCATTACAGTGTCTCTTCATAGCTCACCACTGTCACTTCACTCCAGTCTTCTCTTGAGTCTTCAACAGCTACTTCTTTCACTTTCTTGGGCTCTTTTGAACTTGCATTCACCTCTTTCCAAGGCTAGAAAACTTTCCCAAAGCCACACATATATTCCACAAAACACTTATAGAGGCATAAAAACAGAACAAAACAGTAAAATAGAGGCTCTACAGAAGCTCAATAGAAGGTTTACAGAAGATTTCCCAAAGGGCTAACAGAAAGCATCAGAACCACATAACTCATACTAAAACCATTCCAAACTATCAAAAACCATTCAATGAGCTTTCAAATATCCTCAAATTCCATCAATCATTAATCCATGCTTAGTACAAAAGAAAAAGAGAACAAAACAAAAGCTAAATAGAACCAATTAGAACCTCAATGAACTTATCAAAACTACTGAAAATCATCACGAGCTTCCAAAGCATAATCAATATTATCCAAAACACTCTCAAACACTTCCAAAACAACTAATCATCACTTAGAATCTGTAAAAAAACAACCATTCAGCCTTCAAAAACAACAAAAATTAGCCAAAAAAGCCTAGTCAATTCAGCATTCAACAACTTCAATGGTTTAAACTGCCTCTTTTGCACCAAGACTTGCCATATCTGCATCTTCTAATATTGGAAGTTATTACCATCAAGCTTTTCAATGTTAAAAATAGCACTATTGGTGACAGGTTTATGGGGGCTAATGAACTTGCCATAATGACTACAAATGTTTGTAAATAACAATGGTATGGATTGCTATAAATTCAACAAAACATGCCCAAAAATTAGTCCAAAAAGGTGGGCAAAAGGGCAAGAACAAATTAGGGTGTAGCTATCCAAAAAGTGCAATCAAAAGAGTGCCAAAACAAACTATCTAATCTCCAAAAGAATGTTAAAAATTGTAATTACAACAATGCTGAAATGAAGACATTAGTAGATGTCAATCCAACTATGGGCAAATAGCCAAGAAAGTAAGCTCCCACCCCTAAGAATACCCAAATAGAAACCATGATATAAAGAATCCAACTATGGGCAAATAGCTAAGAAAGTAAGCTCCCACTACCAAGAATACCTAGGTAGCTACGATGATATTAAGAATGCAGCTAGTAATGACTACGCATAGACCACTAGTACCAAAACTGTAATGAGCTCAAAGCGTCAATAAACCATACATTGCATGTGAGATGCATGTGAGATCTGTCAAATGCACAACAACTGACTAAGCAAATAACAATGTTGCTTGCTACATAATTGACAAATTATTGATAGTGGTAAGTGCTACTGTCCAAAGTATATGGAATCAAGTCATCCCCTTAAGCAAAGGTAACTATAGTATATACATGAACCAAAAGTCCCATTGTCTCAAAGAACCAAGATTTGCCAAGTAAGTACAAATATCTCCCATTGGAAGTAAATTTGCAATGCAAAGTGAGCAAGCAAAGGTCAAGACATATACATCAAAGCATCTGAGAAGCCCAAGTGCATCACAAATACATATGGGAGCATAAGTGTCCAATGAAGTTTCAATGCTCATAAGTGAGTAAGCATGGAAGCAAGTGGCGAGTGCCCAAACACATTCAATGTAGCTCAAAGATAAGCCTCAAATTACCTTAGACATGTTCGAGTACATATATTAGTGCCAAACATATATGATGTCTATGGATGCTCATGAGCATTGAATGCTCATGCTTGGCTCATAATAGGCTGGTTTTTGGCTAGTTATAGCCTATTTGAAGATTTTTCTTCTTACTAATACTTGAAGAATGTATGAGCTATGATACTCATATGTCCATGTACCGACTCTCAATGGTTATGGCACTTGCCTACTAAGATGTCCTTCGACTGGTTTTGAGTTGAGAATGCCTCATTTGTGACAAAGAATTAACTAATGCTATCTCACAGACTTCTTGACTATTTATTGTTGGAAAGCTTGTCTGCATAAGGGCTATGTAGTAAATGAAGTCTACGTGAGTATGTTATCACTCATGGATGTTGTGTTAGATGTCTAGAGATGTATAACAGGCTACTAAGTTGAAATACTACTAGTTACTGTAGAGACAATAGTGTAGTCACTCTAAATTGAAACTATCATACTTGACAAGAAGTATATCTAGGTTTTATAGCGGAGATCTATGGATACTTCTTCCTGATGTACTAATGGTTGCTCTAGATTGAAATGAGCTGCACTAGACTGAGCATAGATTGTATGAGTGTTGCTTGAATGTTATGCAAGCATTGAGTCATCGAAAAGGCTATGTTTGGTTTGCAGGGAGTTAGGCATTGATAGTTTGAATACTGTAGTGAATACATAGAGCTGTGACCATGGCAAATGCTCATAAGACTAACAATATCACTTAGATAGCGGGTGGAAAATTCGATAACAACAACTATGCTATATGGAAACTATGTATGGAGAATTTCCTAATCGGAAAAGGCTATTGTGAGCGTGGGATTCTAAGCCCAATAAAAAGCCACAAATTTGCCAAATTTTGATGATTTGAGGTGGAAATAGAAGCTTGTTGGAAGTGGAGGATGCAGATTTGACAATTTTAAGCGGCTATGGTGGAAGGTGGGATTTAAAAGTGCTTTGGAAGACGAACCTTGTAGTGGTCTTAGATTTTTAATAAATTTTATAGTTGTCAAACTAAAGCAAAATAAGCTCCAAGTAGTGTGGACTTTGAGACGGTCAAGCAAAAAAATTTCGGATTGAAAATCGGCCATTAGAAATTAGAGTTGTTGCCAACGGCCGGGCACAAAGAGTCAAAGAAGATGTGTAAGATGATTTGAATGGCAAAGGGGTGTGACCCTTAGGGCCCCAAACCCCCCAAAAATTCACACAAGAGGGGGGGGGGGGTGGGGACATTTATTTTTCCACATGAAAAAAAAGGAGATATTGATAGCAATGATCATGAAACTGAGAGGGGGGGGGGGGGGGGGGGACTAGAAAGCCAACAAACAAGCCTATGATTTGATTGCTTCCGCCAATTCCTCAAATTTTTTGCTTCATATCTCCAGTCTAAGCTCTGAAAATGATGCACTGATGAGTGAGATGGAAAATCGGTATTGCTCTCTCCTCCCTCTCTCTCCTCCAATGGGATGCTCATGTGGGAATTATTTAGAGAAGATCAAGATGGAGATTTGTTGTCCGCCTTGAACCAAATTAATGTGGGATCATGTCGATGCTAAGGAGTGATGACCAACACTATTTGAAGACCAATGGTGGGCTTGATCATTGTCCGTAAAATCAATTCTTGAGACTCGAAGCATGAAAAATGACAATAAGCCTCTTTTTTAATAGAAAATTGGATTCTTTTTGACATTTTATGGTGCAAATCATGTTCGTATGTGATAAAAATTTATTTAAAGCTTGGTTGTGATGTGTTTGAAGGTTGTGAATCATAAAATGTAGAACCCGTGTTTGTGCATGTGAGTTATTAATTTTTGAAAACTTGACATATGTGTTTTAAGAGAAAAAATGATGGTTTTCTTGGTTTTGAGTGATCAAATCACGTTCATATGGGATGAAATTAAATGTGATAATGGACCAAAGTGTGAATTAATTTCTTAGATTAGAAAAATGGAAAATCATAGCATTTTACATAAATAAAATAAGAAAAAAATCCCAAAATATAGTTTTAGGATAAAAAAATAAAAAAATAGTTTTTTATTTGAAAAATTATAAAAAAATTAGGATTATGTTTGTATACATATAATGGAGATAAAGCATGAGGATTTGCCTTAGTTTACCTCCATTTGTATGTTCTAGTGTGCATTTATTGCTTATACTATAAAGAAACATACATGGAAACACCTCTAAACCTACCCATTGCGAGCAAAACCCTAAACTGTAGGGAGAGAGGGGGATTTATGCATTGAATATGGTTCAAAATTTGATTTTACTGCTACACTTTTCATATAGTTTTCGATCTTATTTTAAGTATTAAGAGGTACAGTGGCACACAGTAGTCCGGCATTACCTTGTTATCGCAACAGAGTCGTTAGTGAAGGAAAATCATGGAAAGAATACTCGAGCACATTCATGATGCTGATTTAGTTGAAGTAAAATGTTTGTGCACTCAAAGTCATCCACTTTGCATTACATTGTATTGATATGGTAAAGAGAATTATCTCCTGGTGGATGCATAGCACTTGATTTCAAATTATTGACCCACGATGAGTGTGAGGCTCCCTGTGCTATAGGTTTCGTATAATTGTTTTCTTGGGGACTAATTTGGTGAGGATTATACTATCCCTTGGAACAAATATTATGAAGAGGGGACATTGTGCATATGTATCATATGTGAGACGGGACATCTTGGAGTTAATCCTTGGGGTGTAGGAGAGCTGTAGTGGGGCCAGAGTGATAAGCTAGGAGGTGCTTTTTTTGTTTATGTTATGAGAGGTGCTAGCCACCAATATGTTTGGGTGCTTGGAGTCGAGAAGGGCATCACGTTGGACTACAATCTAGAGATTGTATCTACAAACACATTCTTTTAATAAATCAGTTCTTCATAATATCTATACACTCTTGGCCGTCAGGCTGTGGGGTTGTTTGGGTGAGTTTAGGAGGCTTGGCCAGAGCCCTGGAGCTAGTGTCAAGTCCATTTTTGGTCCCAACAGGTGGTGCATTTGTCGAGAGTCACTAATAAGTGGCAGTTTTAAAACCTTGGCTATAAGGGAACTATTATTTCTAATCTCTAATTGAGTGCTACCTTGAAGTGGTGGATGTTGAATTAGGCCCATTAAAACCTCGGTCATTAGTATGATGATTAATCCAAGGAATCCCCGTAACCTCAAAGATACTTTGTTTATCCTAAATGGTTTAGTAGGATCTTTGGTTAGTCATGTGGCTGACTATTTTATCCTTTGCTGTGAAAGTGACACCATGCTCGAGTTTGGGCTACTATCGAGAAGTACCCATGGGGCTGCCTTCATGAGTAATAATCCATGGGAGTTAGAGGAAAGATTAGGAAGCAAAAGTGATACTAGGATGGCATAGTCATCTATAATCCTTGATAGTGATAACTTTTTAGAGGAAAAGACTTGATACTAATGGTCGGAGTAATACATGACTATGATCAAAAGATACATTTGATGCTAGTGCCTGATGCATTTGGGTACCGAAGTACAATTTCTAAGATCCATAAACCATTGGATAATATCTTTGTATGTGAGAAACCATTGTTAGAGAGGAAGGTTCTATTAGGACATGTTGTCTTTGGTTCTAGCAAGATAATTTTAAATAAGAATAGACTCCCTAAAGTACCAACAGTAGGGGATGGGATAGACTCCCTAGACCACTCTATAAGTTGGCAGAAAGGGATGCGAATGGAAATATTAACCATCCTACACTAGTAAAGGTAAAAGTGCAAGAGATTAGAGGCACTAAGAAATTGGGATTAGTTCAAGGTGAGTACGGAGATATAGAGGATCTACTGTTGATCTCAAAGAAGTGGACCTCCTCCTTATGGGGATCTCCTAGTTTTTTATGGGCTGTTAGATGAGGATCCAATGCTACATTTAAAAGAGTATGGCTTAACTTGCCTTTGTGAGTAGTTTTGATGATACACATCATATGCTTGCATTTTCAAGTACTCTAAAGGGGGAGGCGAAGAAATGGTACTGGAGCCTCCCAAGAGGGTCAATTAGAACATTTGAGGAGTCTATGATAAATTCTTAGACGAGTGCTGGAGCCTCCCAAGAGGGTCAATTAGAACATTTGAGGAGTCTATGATAAATTCTTAGACGAGTATGAGAAGAAGGTTTTCATGACTCAAGTCTTAGGGCAACTTATGCAGATTTGACAAGAGTCATATATCTCAGTTAAAGAATATGCTAGAGCCTTTGATGACATTCTTAGGCTTTGTCCAAGAAGAGCCACTGTGTTGCCGAATGATGTGCTGTGTGAGCTCTTTAAGAGTGGCTTAGTGATTAATATGCAATTCCTCGTGAGGATGCAAGATCCTAAGTCATTAAGTGAGGCTAAGATGCATGCAATTAACTATGAGCAATGTCTTCAGAGGTGTTGGGAAAACTTTTGGAGTTTCCCCCACTCATTGCAATTGCATCCAAGCATCCAAACCTTTCTGAAAGGAGATAATTCATTTGCCAATACCAAGTCAATCTATGTGGGGAACTTGGTAGTCAAGATCTCTAAACAGGAAATGTAAATTCTATGAGCAATGATAGTATGCCTCTCGGTGGAAAGAGTCCAAGCTAAGCAAGTCCCAATAGGGCGGCTTACAACACTGCCATGAGGGGTGGTTGTGAAGGAAAAATTGATGGGATCATTGGGACTACAATCGTGGATAAGTGTCCTATGAGTGGTTCTCATTTTTCTCCTAGAAAGGTTCTTGAGAGACCTTTGCCATCTATAAGTGAATCATGCTTTCGGGTGGATGTTGTTCCTCTTAGTAAGAGCATGATGCATATAGTGAGAAGTCACAATGTGGACAGAGGAGGCACGTAAAGACATCCCATGTGAGGAAAATGTAGAATGCCAAAGGTCCACTTGTGTTGGATGGAAGTCATAAGTATGTGAGGCTATTTCGTCATAGCAATAAGACCGCATTGAGTCCATTAGACCAATGTGGCAAATTGAGGTAGTGGAAGAATAGGAAGAGGCAAAATCTCTAAAATTGTGCTTGGTGTGTTAGATGAAAGGCCAAGTATTCTACATGGACATAACATGGTCAATCCCCAAGTGGATGAGACCAGAGGCCATAATGATACATCTTACACTATGCACCAATCTAGGATGTATGTATGTGATGGGCCTAGGATTGAAACCCTACCTAGTTTGGGTTGCAACACCGATATATGTAATAATCCAAATAGGGAAGGTTTGAGGGAGCATAAATCTGTGATTCTCTCTATTGAAGGGGTCTTTGAGAAGCTCAGACGACCAATCTATTTAAATTACAATCAAGGTGGGACACTTGAGCCCAACAAGATCATTTATTTAGTTAATAGTACCCAAGAAGAGAAGAGATAGCCCACATTGACGTTATATCACTGGGAAGGTTTGGACTTGTGGATATACAAGAGCCTAAGATTAAACCATGATGATTAGATTGCAATAATCTAAGTTGTGAAAATAGCTTGAGGCTAGCCCTCACATCTTATGAAATTTTTGGTTTATCTTGGTTAATTGCCAAGAAGTCCATGCATTTGATAGATCAAAATGGCATTTTCTTGTTAGACCAAGAGGGCCCTTTGTTCTTGTAGAGAGTGGGTTATCTTATTAGGCCAAGAGGCCCATGTGTCTATTTGTGCGGGTGTGTTTGATGGTTTTCTATTTTAGTCTTGCACTAGATAGGTCTGATGAAGTGCCTGAAGGGAGCCTCTTTCTACATAGAAGCTTCTTGTGGCCAAGTCCAGGTGTTATTTTCCCTTTTTGAGCTTTTTACCCTTTAATCTAAATGTATATGTGTTAGCGGGGATTTTTTTTCTCCCTTTTGGGGATGTGCAAGTCAAGGCATGAAGTCCCAAGGTTTGGTTCAATATATTTAGGGGAGGTCTGCCGCCTCCTATAAAGGCATTGTCAAGCATTTACAGATCTATTTTGAGGTAGTCCTTAATGACCATGTCTTGCTAGCCTACTAGGCCGTTGTTTCCAGGAGTTTCTATTAGTTGTGAGGTAGCTAGGGAAGCTTGCCAAAAATAAAGACTAAAAATGATAAATATATTTGAAAAATCTAGTCTGCAAAGGTGTGTGAAAAGGGGTTCTAATCCCTAAAATAAGAAAATACAAGAAAGAAAAATTCCAAGAGCGGATGAGCATTGCCTTACGAAGGCATGAAGGTTCTTGTGGATGAGTCAACAAACCTAGAACCGATGCTTTGTCTTCTTGGGGGTGAAATTTAGCCAATAAGAAAAAAATACATAAGGATGGTCGAAGTGAAAATAAAAGTGAGCGGAAGAAAAAGGATTTAGTGTCACTTTGCAAGTGCTTGGTAGGTTCTCACGGTACCGAGACAGGGTCTTGAGACAGATACCTTGTTCTCCTTGGGTCATAATATTCTCAGCTCCCTCCTTTTTACACGCATGAGTATCAAGTCCTAAAGTATCAAAAAGCACTAAATAAAAAGTATATGAAAATAAAAGACCGAGCTATAGGAGTCCTGGCCCAATAGGAGTTCGTGGTCTAGCTGTCCTAGGTCAAGTGGGCATGTCAGACCACCACTTAGGATGCCTCTTTTGATAGTTCTTTTTAGCTGGTATGTGTTGGAGCAGTTGGTTAGCAACTCGCTCTAGATCTCTATCCGAGTGCACTTAGCTTGCTCCTAGTGGATCTTCATGCCTTGACTTGGTGTGGGGGTAGGATGAGGGTTATGTGTGTATTTTGTGCATTTTTTCTTGTAGTAGCTTGATGCTCTTTATGGTTTCTCTATGTGTAGATCAATTTGTGGATTTGACAGATTGAGTTGCCCTATCCTGTGGTTGCCAATGAGAGTGGGATTTTAAGCAAAAAAAAACTAGAAATGTGCCAAATTTTGTTAGTTTGAGGTGATTATTAATGAGGTGATCATGCAGTCGTTGTCCACATTCATGACTATAGATAAAAAAGCTTCCCCATAGATCTAACTCCTAGTTCAAATGCAGATCCAATAGGGCATGGGCACATGGACATTAGAATGCACAAGAGCTAGAGGCTCACCCATGCACATAATCCTAGACTTCTTATGAGAACTATGGGATTGCTAGCCATAAAGACAATAGTCATAAGAATCAAAACATTTGTAACAAGACGTGAAAGATATTGCAAATGAGTAAAAAATTTCATTCCCTTTAAGGACATGTGTCCAAGGTGAGGATGCCATAAAGATACATGTGGTATATCAGTCCATATCCACATGGTCAAGAGACCCAGCTACAAACAAAGGATATAGGCTACTAGCCTTGGCACCTTGAGCAAAGACAAGATTCCCATGGGTGATCTTTCATGTGGAATCACCAAAAGTTACATGATAGCTTGCATCATCCAACTATCTAGTAGATAGAAGGCTTTTGGTCAAAGCCAATACATGACATATATTATACAGAGTAAAAGAGATACTTGAAGGAAACTGCAGTTGTACATCCCCAATGCCAATAATATCCAATGCCAAGTCATTTCCTAGTCTCATAGGACCTGTCATGCTACAATAGGATTGAAACCAATCCCTATGTGCGGTAACATGAAAGGAAGTCAGCGCGGAATCAAGTAGCCAACATTGAGAATATGTATACAAAGTATTGATCAACTGAGAAGCATCAAGAGAGGAAGCTGCTAAGATGTACTCATCATTTAACCCAGGATGCACTACATTTATCTCTGCAATCTTTACACTAGATTTACTACGGACAATGTTGCGATCATCGGATATTTGTTGCACTTTACCCTTGCCTTTCTTTTTGTGCTTACCATCCCATATCTTATGGCAATGGAGCCAAATATGACCCTATGTCCCACAGTAATGACATGTTAGAGAGGCCTTATGACCTTGGGACTTATTGTGAGACTATCTGCAAGACTAAGACCTTTGTGAGTCTCTACCATGGCAGTCATTATCACTCAAACCTTAACATATTGTTTATGGATGCTTATTTTCAAGAAAAAACCATCTGCTTTAAATAGATGAAAGCATGTCACATATATTATAAGAATACTCTTTCCAACACATATAGAACATATAAAAACACTTCACTCATATTAGGCTGCATTTTTTAGCACGACATGGTGAGATAATATAAATTAATATAATCAATGTGCTAGGATAATATATTATGAATCCCAATGGGACACATCCTAACAAATTAATTAATGATGGCATACAACACATAAAATTAAACATATCAACAATCAATATAAGATGCTACATATCAACATGTTTACACATAAATAAACAAAAAGATGAACATAATAAACACTTGAAAAGTAAAAAAGCATTGGTGTTTTGAGAGAGAGAGAGAGAGAGAGAGAGAGAGAGAGAGAGAGAGAGAGAGAGAGAGAGAGAGAGAGAGAGAGAGAGAGAGAGAGAGAGAGAGAGAGAGAGAGAGAGAGAGAGAGAGAGAGAGAGAGAGAGAGAGAGAGAGAGAGAGAGAGAGAGAGAGAGAGAGAGAGAGAGAGAGAGAGAGAGAGAGAGAGAGAGAGAGAGAGAGAGAGAGAGAGAGAGAGAGAGAGAGAGAGAGAGAGAGAGAGAGGAGGTTATATTAACATCTACAAAAGGCCAAATCAGCCTCCTATGAGACCAAAATGTTACATCTAAAAATTCACGGAATTTCCCTTTCCAAAATGGTTGACATCTAATGCTATGACTATCTAAATGGAAATAAATAGTGAATAATACATGGCTAATGAATACAAAATGATATCTAAGCTAGATATATTGTGGAATTGCTCATCATGAAGCACTCTCACATTAGGATATCTCTCATGGGTCTATCTAGCATAGAGAGGCTGAAGCGGCGAGGTAGGGTCCAAATGTGATAGTGTAGTATCCTCTATATCTACATATGATGCCTCTTGCAAGGGCATGGACAAGTCGGGCATGGGTAATGGGTTGTCGAAGGTGGACTTCCATGGTGGGACCACTATTAGTCAGAGGGCTCCATGGTGGAGGGAGTAGTCGATGCTCTATAGAACTCCATGAGTGCATGTTGGTGTGTGGCGCCATGTCCATGTTGTTGGGTTTGTAATAGATGCTCTCTATGACAGTGTAGCTCTAGTAAGAAGAGCCCGAGACATTTTGATCTAGGAAATCCATAACCCTAGATTAATGACCCAAATCCCTCTTTGAACAAGTAGTGAAAGTGCCCTTGGATCTCGTACTACATCGGGCATTTACATAAGTAGTGCTTCTCTATCTCTAGCTCAAGTGGACTGCTAGCAAATCTTGTCCTTTGTGGGAAGGGAGTTTGCTAGCTAGTATGAGGATGTATGGAGCTACCCAATGGCACATTTACATCGTAAGACATGTGTGCATCCATGTATCTTAGATGGAAAATAAAGCCATTGGGGAAAATGTGTAAAAGATCTTCAAGTAGAAAGCCATCTTCATCCCCAAATACTCAGTAGTGTCACCTACGTCTTGGCTATGTGCATTTGGGTAATGTCCATCCTGATGGTGCAATTTTGCTCCTCTCGATTGACTGGGGGAAATCCAAGCTATACTATAGTGAGGTGATGCATGTTTAATCCATGTAACTATAGTCATACCTCTATCCGAGCATACTAGCACTTAGTATCCCCCTTGTAATGCTAGTTGTCTAGATGACCCTAGTGCGAGCTAGGAGTATCTCTATCTTGGAAAGGTCCAAAAACCTATGTAGAAAAGTCATTATTTGGAAGAGGCCCTCTGTCTCACTAGAGGTGGTGCTCCCATCTCCACTCTGATAATCTCATGCAGTTTAAGGGCTTACATCAAACCATTTGTGAAATCATCACTACTAGAGATCTCTCCATCTCCTCCCACCCCTCATATATCTCCTCTCCTCTGGGTAGTGGATGATCTCATATGGCTCTCCTCATGTGGTAGAGGCTCAATCCCCATATGGAGGACCCACATAGAAGTGCTAGTGTGACCAAATTGTTGAAGACCCAATTGAGGCTCCTGAAATTGTATGCATGAGCATGGCTCTCCATGACCCCCAGAGTTGCACTCATGTCAATCTATCCTCTACTACTCTCCTCAAAGTGAATCTTGGTTTTGAAAATGTAATTCCCAAGTAAACATATCTCTAGACCACCCCCACCATCTCTTCTCTATATGTGAAATGTTGTACTAATTGCTAAATCCACAAGGAGAAAGTGTTAAAGAACATAACCTTGGTTTTCCCAAGCTTCACAATGAGATTCTTGTCTTGACAAATGTTGAGAATCAAGCTCACCCTACTCTACCAACTCTCCAGTTGTAGCTTAGCTATAAGTCATGTGTGGTCAATAAGTGAGTCGATGACTCGACCAAACCTATGGTGGTGGTTAGTAATTAGACCTAGCTTTTTTCACTATTGGAGAGTTAAACTAAGTGTGATAGATTGATAATGAATAGTAAAGGATGAAGATGATTGAGAGCATGCTGCTCTACTCTTGCTCCACCTCTTTGTCTCACATTCTCTCCTGACCTTATAACATGGTATTAGAGCATGGCCTTGCAAGAGTTGGAGTGTAACTGGGAGTTGGATGTGGCATGCAGACTGTGAAGAAAATGTTGAGATATCGAGCTCCACTCGTGATACCCCAGGGTGACCGGTGTGTATTTATGTCACCGACTTGTCAGTTTGCAGACGCGGCTGGTACACCGCCCATGAATAATAGCTAGATGACAGCTATCCTTATCTACTCTAGTTCGTGGCTCAGTTAGTATCCCACCTTAGTTAGTTGAGTTTGGTTTGAGACCCATATATATAGGGTTCTTCTATTTCTTTGTATGAGAGTTCTTTTGGCTTACACAACTAAGAAGAGGAAAACTGTTTTCAGCCTCCACCTCTGTGTGTATTCCCCCATTGTGCAAGCAAGAAAGCTACAAGTGAGATTCCTTCCTTCTCTCCCAAAATCTTGACATGGTATTAGAGCTTTGTTCGTGGTAAGGAGCTCAAGAAAGCAAGCCAAGCTCGCGGTGTTCTGGTAAGAGGAGCAGTGTTGCTTTCATTTTCTGT
This sequence comes from Lygodium microphyllum, assembly GCF_053477565.2. Classification (NCBI taxonomy): domain Eukaryota; kingdom Viridiplantae; phylum Streptophyta; class Polypodiopsida; order Schizaeales; family Lygodiaceae; genus Lygodium; species Lygodium microphyllum. The sequence goes on from NC_141153.1 coordinate 71,116,825, forward strand.
TTTGGGAGCAGATCTTTGTAGGTAGCACAACCGGAAATTACAAGAGTGCATTGTCTCAGGTTGAGACGCCCTTCGCGGTGAAGCAAGAGGGCAGTATATGCCGAAGGTAAGGGCTTTAGCCTGTGGCGACCCTGTTTTTTTGATTTGAGGCCATTTCGGGGCCTGTTTTGGAGGCGGAAGTTTTCTGCATGCACTCAGGAAAAAGCCCTGTTTTATGCTGTGCGACCACTGTTCTACAGGTCGGTGAAAAGTTACCATAGATATTGCATCATACGCTCGTGTGCAGAGACATTGGGAGTTACAAAATCATCCTTGGTTCCTGTATATGAAAAATCGTCACTAGGAAGTGACTGTGTGGTCAAATACCACTTTCGCCAGTTTTGCAGATTTGCCCTTGTGAGGCTGAAGCTGTGTTCTTTGCAGTAATAGAATTTTTTGAAGTGTTCTGTAATGGCGTCTGATTCTCTTTCACAGATTGTCACTGAAAAGCTTGACAAGAACAACTTTCAAGCATGAAAGTTTAGAATGACGAATTCCTTATGGGAAAAGGATGTTGGGAATTTGTTGCAGGAAATGAAGAAGAACCAGTTCTTCCTGATGTTCCCAATCAACAGCAAATGCAGGCATTTAAAGCATGGCATGAGAGAGCCAGGAAAGTTATGTATTGGCTGTCTATCAGCATTTCAGACTCTATGATTGTGCATATTAAAGATGCAAGTACGCCAAAGGAGACATGGGATACTTTGTCAAAAATGTATAGCACAAATACGCAAGCCAGGAAAATGCAGCTCAAGCAAGAGTTGCACAATGTGCAAAGAGAAAATATGAGCATCAACGACTACCACATGAAGGTGAAGAAGATTGCAGATGCACTTGCTTCCATTGGGTCGCCAGTGGAAGATGATGATTTAGTTTCTGTGACCTTGAATGGTCTAGAAAAGGATTATGCACAGTTCCGAACATCCATTTTCGTCTGTGAAAGATTTCCTGATTTTGAGGAGTTGATTGCTCTTCTAATTTCTGAGGAGCAGAGAAATGGTGGTGCATCTTCTTCAGGAGGAACTTCAAAGGAAGCTGTCTTCTACTCAAATGCTGGAAGAGGTAGAGACAGAGGTAGAGGAAGCTGATTTGGAGGCCGTGGTAGAAATCAGAATATGCAGCAAACTCAAGAAAACCAGTCCTATGGAGGAGGACGTGGTAACTCTAGAGGCAGGGGGAGCCAAAGAGGTCGTGGTGGATGGCAAGGAGGCCAAAATGCAAGCAGCAATGTTGAATGCTACTACTGTGGTAAAATGGGTCATATGGCTAAAGACTGCTATAAAAAGCAGAATGACATCATGAATGGAAAATTGCAACAAGGGAATTATGCATCTTCTAGTAGACAGGGTGATGAAAGAAATGAGCATTTGTTTATGGTGCAGCACATGAATAATTCTGTGACAAGTGCAGAAGAAAGCAATGATGTATGGTATGTTGACTCAGGTGCATCAAACCACATGATAGGTCATGCAGAATGGATGGAGGATGCAAGGAAAATGGAAAAACCAGGATTTGTGGAGACTGGTGATGATACTGCACATCCTATTGTGCAGATTGGAAAAATTCATTTGTTTATGCAGGATGGGAAAAAGAAATATCTGTCCGATGTATTTCATGTCCCGAATATCACCAAGAATTTGGTTTCTATTGGTCAAATGGTTGAGCAGGGCTTGCAGGTCAGATTTAATCCTCAAGGATGCTTTGTTGAGGATATGAAAAATAAAGGTCGCTTGATAGCAAAAGGAAAGAAGAAGGGCAGAATGTTTACGTTGGATGCAAACATGTTTGAATTGAGTGCAGCAATGTTTGCACATGGGACTGGTGTAGTTGCAGATATTGATATCTGGCATAAACGCATTGGTCATGTTAATGTACAGCGACTTAAATCAATGCAGGCCCAAAATATTGTTGCAGGATTGCCTAAATTCAAGGTTGGAGAAATGCATAAGGTATGTGAAGCCTGTCAATTTGGAAAACAGGCAAGAAAACCATTTCCTAGACATGTTCAAGAGAGCAAGAAGCCATTGGAATTAATCCACTCTGATGTGTGGACTACTAAAGCTGCATCTCTTGGAGGCTGTCATTATTTTGTCACTTTTATTGATGACTATAGCAAAAAAGTTTGGGTGTATTTTATGAAAAAGAAAAGTGAAGTTTTTGGGCATTTCAAAACTCTTAAAGCTATGGTTGAAAAAGAAACAGGTCTGCAAATAAAATGCCTAAGGTCAGATGGAGGGGGAGAGTACCTCTCAAATGAGTTTGCAAGGTTTCTGCAGGAGCATGGCATAAAGCAGCAATATTCATGCAGTCATACCCCACAAAAAAATGGAATTGCAGAAAGGAAAAACAGGCATATTGGAGAGGTATCTCGTGCCATGCTCAATGAAAAAGACTTGCCAGATTTTTATTGGGCTGAAGCAGTTGCTACAGTAGTCTATATAATGAACAGGACTCCCACTGCAGCAATACATGGCATGACTCCAGAGGAGAGGTATACTGGTAGGAAACCAGATATTTCTCATTTGACAATTTTTGGTTGCATTGCCTATGTACATGTGCCAGATGAGCTGAGATCCAAGTTGGATCCAAAAGCTGAGAAGTGCATCTTTATTGGTTACTCTCTACACCAAAAAGGGTATAGATGCTATAACCCTTCTACTCGTAAGTTTACAGTGAGCAGAGATGTTGTTTTTGATGAGATGAGTAGCTGGTATAAACCAGTAAATGTGATTGATGATGTAGATGCACAAAACGGTAATGCTGCACAGAATTCACAGCAGCAGTCACAAAATATTAGTGGACCTGGAGCGTCCTCTAGCAGTGGTTCACATTCTTCGCCATGGACAGGCAGATTGAGATCAGGAGAATCTTCTCAAAGCAATGCAGATAGTGGTATGTAGGTATCATGAAAAGGAAAAGAGAAGGTTGATCAGCCCATGTTTGATGTGAATGCATGTCACTCTTATGTGGATGGTGAATCCAGTGGCTCAGAACAGAGCATTGATGATGAGTTGGGTATTCCTTCTATTGTTACACCTGGAGTAAGGAAGACCAGGGATGTTTTTAGAGCACCTGGGAGTGAACCTACTTTGCGCAGGTCTACCAGAGCTAGGTATCCTGTGGACAGGCTGAAATATGATGGATTTACAGCCATTCACTATGCATATATGGTTAAAGTGATACAGGAACCAGAACCCACTTCTTTTGAGAAAGCCATGGGAAAAGGAAAATGGGAGAAAGCCATGGATGAAGAAATGGATGCTTTGGAAGCAAATGCTACATGGGAATTGGTACCTTTGCCTAAAGGTAAGAATGCAATTGGCTGTAAGTGGGTTTATAAGGTGAAGCACAATGCAGATGGTTCTGTGAACAGATACAAGGCAAGATTAGTAGTCAAGGGGTATGCACAAACATATGGCATTGACTATGAAGAAACATTCAGTCCGTTTGCAAGGATGGCAATCATAAGAGCAGTCATTGCTATGGCTGCATCGAAGATATGGTCTTTACATTAGATGGATGTAAAGAATGCCTTCTTGCATAGTGATTTACAAGAAGAGGTCTATATGGAGCAGCCACCAGGTTATGTGCATGCTGTTCATCCTGAGTTTGTTTGCAGGTTGAAGAAAGCATTGTATGGCTTGAAGCAAGCACCTAGAGCATGGTCTGACAAGATAGGACAATATCTTGTCACTATTGGCTTTCAGATTTCCAAGGCAGATTTCTCACTTTATGTGAGAAAAATAGAGAAAGATATTATGCTACTTGTCATTTATGTTGATGATTTGATTATGACAGGTGATAGTGATGAAGATATCCTTCATGTGAAAATGCTATTGAAGCAGAAGTTTGAGATGAAGGATTTGGGAGAGCTACGTTATTTCTTGGGCATTGAGGTGATCAGATCACCAAGTGGGATACAGCTCTTGTAGAGGCAGTATGGATTGGACATGCTGTCCAAATATGGGATGACAGGCTGTAAGCCTATTTCAGTTCCTTTGGAGCAGAATGTGAAGCTGAGCGTAGATGCAGGTGAGCTTCTGGAAGACCCTACTATGTACATACGCATAGTAGAAAGCTTGATTTATATGACTATTACCAGGCCAGATTTGAGCTATGTTGTTGGATTGGTAAGCCAGTTTATGCAGGCTCCAAGGAAACCGCATTTGGATGCGGCTAGACGCATACTCAGGTATGTGAAGTCCACATTGCAGTATGGACTATTTTATGAGACTGGGGTTCAGATACAGTTGCATGGATATACTGATGCTGATTGGGCTGGTAGCATTTCTGATAGACGATCTACCAGTGGATATGTGTTCTCTTTTGGGAGTGATGCAGTCACTTGGAGCAACAAGAAACAGCCTACAGTTGCCTTATCCAGCACTGAGGGTGAGTAGTACAGGGGCGCAGCAATGGCTGCATGTGAGGTAGCTTGGTTGCATAAGCTACTTTATGATATGCATCAACCTACAAATGGGCGAGTTGTCATTTATTGTGACAACATGAGTAGTATACACTTGGCAAATAACCCAGTCTATCATGCTAGGACAAAGCACATTGAGGTGCATTATCACTATGTGCGGGAGAGGGTTTTACTAGGTCTTATTGATGTAGTTTGTGTCAGCACAGAGGATCAGGTAGTTGACATATTCACGAAGGCATTGGGCGCAGAGAAGCTGTGCAAGTTCAGAGACCTGCTTGGTGTGCAGGAATTGGGATTGAGCTCGAGGGGGAGTGTTGAGATATCGAGCTCCACTCATGATACGCCAGGGTGACCGTTGTGTATTTATGTCACCGACTTGTCAGTTGCAGACACGGTTGGTACACCGCCCATGAATAATAGCTAGATGACAACTATCCTTATCTACTCTAGTTCGTGGCTCAGTTAGTATGCCACCTTAGTTAGTTGAGTTTGGTTTGAGACCCATATATATAGGGTTCTTCTATTTCTTTGTATGAGAGTTCTTTTGGCTTACACAACTAAGAAGAGGAAAACTGTTTTCAGCCTCCACCTCTATTGTGTATTCCCCCATTGTGCAAGCAAGAAAGCTAGAAGTGAGACTCCTTCCTTCTCTCCCAAAATCTTGACATAAAAGACATTGAAGCATTAATAGTCATAACTTGAATCTCAAGCTATGCACTTGGTATTTTCATTCCTCAGAGTTATTAGAGCTTGTTGAGGCTTCCACAATGGTTCATTGGCATCCATTGGAGCCTTTCTTGTGATTATTGAGGCCATCCCTATGAGCACTTAGACATCGTGGACTAGACAGATTTGTGCATGTAATTCCTATTAGATCGATAGCATCAGATGCCTTAATATTTGGAGGAGATCTAGCTTACACATTGAAGCATCTTTGGCATTTAGAGCTCATAATGTTCATCTGGAGTAGCAAGCAAAATGCACATTATAGATAACGTGAATGGGGAGGGATTATGCTTGTATCAACACGTCGAATGGTAAGTAGATGATCACGGTTATGAGTTTAGTGCATCAAATGTTCTTGGCAAAGTTAAGGAGATGATGAATCATTATATTGATATGATAACGTAATAGTATAGACAAACAACCTTGGATGTTAATTTCCTAAAGAAGCAACAAAACTTGATAAGGAAGTCAATGTCCTATGAAGAGGGTGGTTCATTATTAAGATTTAGCTATAAGTGGCGTGGTGGTCAGCACTTTCCAAGGAATTTGCCTAATGTCAAATGTGACATGTGTGGGAAGTCCGACCATCTAGCTAGTACTTGCTAGAGTAAGATCAAGTCTCTCAGCAAGGGAGTATGTAGCGAGGTCTGAGTAATCATCGGGCACAAGGGAATAATCTTTAGAAAGATGAGGGACCAAAGCATAATGGAATAGTATAGACAAACATCCCTGGATGTTAATTTCCTAAAGAAGCAACAAAACTTGATAAGGAAGTCAACGTCCTGTGAAGAGGGTGGTCCATTATTAAGATTTATCTATAAGTGGTGCGATGGTCAACACTTTCCAAGGAATTGACCTAATGTCAAATTCGACATATGTGGGAAGTCCGACCATCTAGCTAGTACTTGCTAGAGTAAGATCAACTCTCTCAGTAAGGGAGTAAGCAGCCAGGTCTGAGTAATCATCGGGCACAAGGGAATAATCTTTAGCAAGATGAGGGATCAAAGCAAATATTGCAGAGAGGAAAAGCTATCGTAGAAGAGCTGCCTAGTGATAGTAGTGTCAACCTTATCGAAGCTGTGCATGTCAACACGGCTAAGGCTTCCAATTTACGAGCCATTACAAGAGAACAGAAGGTTAAAGCAGGTGATAGGGATAATGTAAAATCTATTGAGGCAAACTCTAAACAGGATGGTAAGGGGACGCAATTCCTTAACCTAGATGTGGAACCCGGTCCTCTAAAAGCTACTGGTGGCAAAGCTAACTCCAATAAGGAGCTGCCAAAGAAGAAGCTAAAAGCCAAGAAAGAGGCACCTAAGCCTGTTCAACCGACTGAGAGATAGAATGGTTTGGCAGGAGAAGAGAACCATTGCTAATTATAATGAATTTGATTCAGGTACTTCTCTTTTCGAGGTAAAGACTAATGTGAACCTCTTGCATCTCTAGGAGTACGTACAGAGTTTAAGAAGATTCTTTGCACTTTGGGTATATTATTGAACCCTTGGGAATAGCCCGTATGGGAGATGACTGCTTTAAGCATGTTGAAAAACATTGCCCAAGGGTGGCATCATATGTTGACAGCATATTAGTGGATCATGTTATTGTGGATATGGAATCCTCCATCAACATTATGAGTTTAGGATTGATGGAAAGATTGGACTGAAAATCCAAAATGATGGCTCCACAACTTCTGATGATGACTGATGATAGCTTAAGGCAATTGAAAGGTTGCATTGCCAAAGTCCACCTGAGTGTTGCTAATGTGAAATACATTTTAGAATTTGGGGTTATTAGGTTTGCAGGGTGGCCAAGCTATCAAGTATTATTAGGAAGGCCATGAATCTTGCAGTTCGACTATCAAGTTGATATACCAAATCATCATGTGATTTTTTGTAGAGCTGCCAGACACATAATAGTGGATGCATATCCTGAATCTCCTCAAAGCGAGAGAGTACCTTTATCTTTGACAAACTAGATGCATTACAGGATCCTTTTGGTAGTGAGACTTCATCAAGCAATGAATCAAGAGAGGGATCCACTACATGATGCCTACCAGGTGACTTTGAATGAGTTGATAGAAGCTCAAGTTAGAATCAGAGACAAGGATGTGATTGAACTACATCTTGGTACATTGGATGAGCCATGACCGATTAAATTAGGATCTATGCTTAGTCTAGAAGAGAGGAAGGACTACATGTCCTGGATCTAAGAATTTTGTAATATTTTTTCCTAGAGCTATGATGAGCTAAGGAACGTTTCTCCTAGTTCAACTATGTATACCATTTCCCTCCTGAAGGAAGATAGGTGTCTTATTCAACAAAAAGTGAGGCATATGCCTTTTGAGCTGAGGGACAACCTGCTTGAGGAACTACAAAAATCTCGTAAGGCTGGCCTGATATTTCTTATACAACACATGGAGTGGTGTTCACCAATAGTTATCAGCAATCAAATATAGCTTTGCATAGATTTTAGGAAGCCCAATAAACAGACGGTTAAAGGTTACTATCTGTTGCCATTTATTAGTGATTCAATTCTAGATCACTTTTAGTAGGTATGAATATCTATTCGTTTATAGGTTGCTTTGCTAGCTATAACCAAATGACTATTGCAAAGGAAGACAAATTGAAAACAACATTCATCATTGTATTTGGCATCTCGGGACCTAAAACAAACTCGATACTGGCTCTAGGCCTCTAGCCGACCTCCTATGCTCACCAAACCACCCTCACGGCCTCGCCGCCAGGATCATCTAGAGGTGATACACTATTCTAAATAAATCACACATTTGTATTGATTTGTAATCCAACACTTTTTCCTTCCCAACTCCAACAGGGGGAGTATCCAAACATAGAGGTGATCAATACCTCGATTCACATATACAAAGAGCTCCCCCTAGTGGAATGATGTGGCTCCTTTTAACGGCTCTTCTACACCCCAGGGACTGGCCCTAGGATGCATTGTCTTACACATAGAACATAAGTGTAATAGAGTCCTCTCATAATATAAATGTAACGATCTAGGAGACTATGTATATTCCTCACTTAATCAGTTTCCCAAGATATCGTACTACCCTATAGCAAAAGGGAAATCTTACACTCTTAACGTTAGTCATCACCTAGAGATACAATTGCAATGTATCTAGGAGTTTATCTTTTGGTACCATATTTAAATTGCATATGCAAAGTGTATGGCGTTTTGTGCTCAAACAACTTAGCTAAAAACCAACCAATGTGAAGTGCAAAACCGATCTTTCCATACTAGCATCGTGCAACTTTGCTAGTAAATAACATCGAGCTAACCCATGCTGCTAAACCTCTTAAAATTATATAAACCATGATGTATATACTAAGATATGCAAAGAAATCAACAAATTAATCAATCATCTTTCCATTTTAGTCACATACCCCTTACCTTTTATATTTAGATTGCTTGCACATATATAGGGAGATTTCGTGATAATTTTCCATAGAAACAAGCTCTAAAACACATAATTTTAATATATAAATAAAAGAATACTAAGAAAAATCCTCATGCTTCACCTTCATTACACATTCACAAACATTCTCTTAATTTTTCATAATTTTTAATGCACAAAGACTATTTTTTCTTAATTTCTCCTCTTTATTTGACTATTTTCCATGAATTCTTCAATTTATTTCAACATAATTAGGTTTTTTAATTTGTATGAATTATATGAAGTGTGCTCCATCAGCATATTAATTTTCATGCCATATGAATATCATTTGAGCCCCAAAACCCAAGAACATTAAATCATGCGTTTCAAAATTTATAGTTTTATTATTTTAAATATACGAAAAGAGAAAAATGGATGCATTTCTAAAATTGCAAACATCAGCGAACATATTTCAAGCATTTGCAACCATTTTCTCATCATATGTACTAACGATTCATCATGAAAACTAAATAAAGATCACTTACTCAAAAATTCACATATGTATGTCTCATATTTCGAGGAAATGGAGCCACTGACGCAATTTTCTAGCCTTGTTGATGCATCCAAATTACCTAATCTATGTGCCATTATGCTTTTGATTCATCATCCATCATCGATTTGTCAAATCGGCCCTCCGTCTCTCTCTCTCTCTCACATAAACAACAATATAAACAAGGAACAAAAAAATAGGAGAGAGAAAGATTGAATTTTGATCTTGTTGATTACTTCATCATTTTTCGTGAGGATTGGAGCATTGGAGAGCAAAAAAATGGTGGGCCTTAGGCCCAAGAGCAGGAGGAAGATGATAACAAACATAAAAAATCAAATTTTAGAGGGAGAAAGGGGCATTGAAAAAAATTCATCCCTCCATGTCGTGTGAAATTTTTTGCTTTATGCCCTCTTTAATCAAGCTTAAAACTAACCTACAACTTATCTAGTTTAAAGTTGGTATTTCACACTTGCTCAAAGTGGTTCCATTTTGAGGGGCAAATTATCTTAGAATCTTGATTTGATTGGGTGGGTGACTTTTTGATGCCAAAATCTATAATGTTGGCCTCCATCACATGCTTTTCGGCTTTCGGATCCAATAGCTACTTCATAATGCCAAAACTTGCGGCCATTAAATGGGGGGTCAAACGAATTCCAATTAACGAAAGGACACTTGCATTGGATTCTTGATATTGAAATGCATTTAGAAAAATTCTAGCTCATTGATTCATAATCGTTTCATTTTGCACCAAAACTGTCTCTTTTACGAGTCTTGCAGTTCTTTTGCACTTGAAGTTTAGCTTTAAAATCCTCTCTCATTGGCAACCACAGGATAGGGCAACTCAACCTGTTGACGGATCCATGAACTGAGTTGCACAAATGTAAATCCTAGTGAGCATCAAACTGCCAGAAAGAAGATACAGACAACAAACACAACTCTCACCCTATCCCTTAACGAGATCAAAGCATGAAGTCCATGAGGGATAGGCCCAATAGAATCTGACAGAGATCCAAAGCTAGTTGTTAACCAACTGTTCCAATACAACACAGCTAAAAAGAACTATCAACAAAGTCATCCTAAGTGGTGGTCTGACCTGCCTACTTGGCCTAGGACAATTGGACTAAAAATTCCTACTCAGTGAGGGCTCCTATAGTCTGGTCTATTGAAAGCCACATAGTTTCCACATTTCTTTCTTCAGTACTTTATACTCAGGCATGTTAAAATGAGGAAGTTGAGCGTATTGTGACCTAAGAAGAACAAGGTAATTGGTTTGAGGTCCTAGCTTGGTATCCAAGAACCTACCAAGCTCTCGTAAGGCGACACTAAATCCTTTTTCTTCCTTCGCTCACTTGTGTCTTTGCTCCAACCATCCTTATTTTTAAAATTTTCCTGCTAAATGCCACCCCTAGGAGGATAAGGCATCCTTGACTCGTCCCCATGAATGTACCAGGCAATGATAATCTCCTCTTAGACTTTTTCCTTTCTTTCTTTATTTTTTGATTTTAGGGACTAGAACCCCTTTTTACACACCTTCATATTTTATATATTTCAAATATATTCATTATTTTTCCTCTTTAGCAAGCTTCTCTATCTACTTCACAACTAATAGGGATTCCTAGAAATAGCTGCCCAATAGGCTAGCAGAACAAGGTCACTAACTTCTTGCAAAAATTAGCTCTTAGAGTGCCCTGACAATGTCTTTAGAGGAGGTGGACAGCTGCTCAAACCTCCCTAGACATATCTAACCAAGAAAAATGTCCCGCATACATATAACCATATAGCATAATGGGAAAGAACTCGTAAAATAATGATATTACTTGGACTTGTACTTGGACTTGGCCGCAAGAAGCTTCTATGCAACAAGAGGCTCTCTCTAGGTGCTCCATTGAATTTGTTTAGTGTAGCACTAAAACCAAAAATCATTAACCACACTTGCACCAAACAAACAATTGGCCCTCTTGGCCTAATGAAATCAACCATTTTACTGCAAAATAACTGGCCCTCTTGGCCTAACAAAGTTAAACCATAAAGCACACCATTCATCAACCTACTGTTAAAAATAGACCCTATGACAAGCCCTACACTCGTATGCTTAGCACATCTTGGAGAAGCTCCATCAAAATATAATGTATAAACCCATGCTTCATTGATGTAACTTGCCATGGCAATCAGCCTTCTCGTACCTATGATAATCAATGTCTAATCAAGAGAGGGGCCGTAAGATAGATACAATCCCTCCTTCCTCACTAAACTCAATAGGGATGCTAGTAAGAACTTGATGACAATGATGGCAATAGACTCGAATATCCCACTTAAAAGATCTGTCTTGCCACTCAGTTTTGAGATAACCCTTACCGCACGAGATCACTTTGCCTTGGTGGTGATGTTGCTCTAAATATGGATGCTCAAGATAAGGAATGATTTTCCCCATCCAATAGTCTTGATACCCTCTGCAAGTTTACGTTGGATCTTGAAGGACTTATAAAGCCACCAAGTCCAACGTCAGACCCTATACATAATGAGGCTTCAATTTATTGAACTTTACTTTAGTTTTGAACTCTACCCCTTGCAAATATGCTAAAAGAAATATAGAACCATTCTTTTCTATACAAACAATTTTATAAGGACCATTTCTTTTTGGTTCCATCTTACTTGGGAAGAGCTCATGACAAGCATCATAATATAGAACCAATTGACTCTTAGCAAATTTATACCTTCTTAGCCCGGAGGTCATGAAGCATTTTCATTTGCTTCTTCCCTACTTCTTGATATAACAAGGCTTGTAATCTAATCTTGTCACAATGTGCAAGGAAAATGAACCTTTCTTACAATACTTCATGTTCCCCCAAAGAATGATTCAAAGCAAACCTTATTGTAGCTCAATCTCCAAAGGTAAAACACACTTTTTTCCATATACTAATTTAAAAGGGGTGTGGCATGTAGCTCTTTTGAATGTTGTATTATAAGCCCAAACAACCACATATAACTGCTTATCCCAATCATGCTTACCTTTAGATACAATCTTGGATAAAATCCCCACAAGCTACTTAATGTTCTCTACTTGTCCATTAGCTTGGGGGTTATAAGGCATGGTCTTATTATTATGTTTAATCTTCATGGCTTTCATCAAAGACACAATCACTTTATTTAAAAAATTTGTCCCATGATCAAACACAAGCTCCTTAGGTGGACCAAAATGACAAAAAATCTATTTTGAAACAAAACTAGCTATTTCTTTGGCATTATCCTTCATCGTAGCATGGGATTTTGACCACTTCATAAAATACTATGCTGCCACAATGATATAACACTTTCGTGTAGCTGAAAAAGGGTGTATAGATCCAACAAAATCAATGCCCCACTTCTCAAATGGTAGTATACCTATAATAGGAGTCAATGGGTGCTTCCTATTCTATCTATTATCATGTCTCTAATATGTGTCACATCTCTTGATATACACAAAGGCATCTTGGAAAATGGACAGCCACCATATCTGGCTCTCAAAGCATTATGTGCAATCAACCGTCTAGCAAAGTGCCCTCCATAAGCGGAGTCATGATACTATTCCAAGATAAATGGAACCTCATTAGGCATGACACATCTACGATAAACATAATTGACCCCTTGCCAATATAGTGTTCCTACAATTAAGGTAAATTTCAAGACTTGTTGTCTAATTTTTCTATTTTTAGCCTTTGACAAAGTAGCTCTAGCCTCTCCTGTGAATAGATAGTGCATTGTAGCAACATACCAGGATGGAATGGAGGCTATATCAATTTTAAATAGACCCTCGAGGTCACTTCCTTTAGCCAAGACTCCCTTCGGGTCCTCGAAATCCACAAGACATTCAATAATGCCTTGCAACTTCTATGACTTCTAATTTCATAATCAAACTTTGCAAAATGATCAACCACTTTACTAGGCGGTCAAGCGGTTATAACTTATTCAACAACAACATCACCCTCTCTACCTTTGTATAAAATACTACCTTTTTATACAAGATATAGTGCTCGAATCTCTTTGTTGCAAAGACCATCCCAAGGTATAGTTTCTCCACGTAGGTATAATTAATCTCAGATACCCCCAATTTGCCAACTAGCAAATGCAATCAGATTGTACCACTTCTCCCAAATTTAGGCTAAACAACAACTGTTGAAAATATATAAAATATCTCACCCCTTTTAGGTGCTTTCAGAATTGGTGCGTCCACCAATTTCTGCTTCACATCCTTGAAGGATACTTGATATGGATCACTCCAAACAAATAGATAGTGAAAGGATAGTAGATTCGTCAATTGGTATGTTCTCTCAGCCAGTGCATTAATAAATCTTTGTGATAATATCTGACTAATGATAGAAAGTGATACACTTCTTTAGGAGTATGTGGTTGACTTATAACGATGTGATAACCTTTATCTTTTCAAGATCTGTTGCAATACCAGCTGAGCTAACCACATGGCCCAACATCAATCCATAGAGCACTCATTAAGAGAAATATGGACTCTTTTTTTCCCTTTAAGGGGTTTCTCTCACCTCTCTCTCTCTCTCTCTGAAAAGAGATTCCAAAATAATATTATAATAATAGATATTCTACAATCAAGCAAATCTCGTATTTGCATTTTCAATAGATTTCACCGATTATTTTATTCCCAAACTGTAGGATAAGGTCACTTTTTCTCAAAATCCTCATAACTAAAAAAATACAATTCTATATTCTCTAAAAATGGAGCCAATCATTAAATTTCAACATGAAAATATATTAGAATCATTCTTATTCTCACTTCTTATAAGGGCAGAAGTTAAAAAATAATATAAAATGATGTACACATTATATTTAAAGATTATTTTTTACCTAAAGACACTTTTTTGACTCGAGAGTTTCTTTGTAAAATTTTATCTTTTTGGACAAGTATATGCCTACTTCTGGTTATTTTTTCATTCCCTCTCAAAGCTCTAGTTTTATCCCAAATTTTTGTGTACTCTTCTCCTTTCCTCTAGAATATGGTTTCTTACATACGAACTCTTTTGAAGCAACACTCAATACTATCTACAACACTCTCTACCCTGCTACAAGCAATCTCAGGAGTGGTTTTGATACCATTTGTTGAAATCAAATAATCTCTATCTACAACACTCTCTACCCTACTATAAGCAATTTCCCTCTTCAGTACTATGCTATAAGATATCTTCCTCTTCAACAGTCTATACTACAAGCAATCAAGTGATAATGGAGATATCTTTATTTTTTAAATCTCTGTGATATTATTATTCTTCACAGTTGTTATACAATCAAGGAATGAAATATGGTGCCTTGTAGCATTTGAAGTACCAAAGGAGGATCATGAAGTACTTAAAGTTTTTTTAAACCTCACTACTATACCTAGTGTTATTCAATAGCAAAATAATGGAGCAATTTTAAACATCGATGGGTTTGGGGACTATCAAGTTGAATGGCATCTTGTAGGTGATGTAAAAACATTGAAGTGTATGTTTGATTTATCAAATGCAGCGAATGTAAAATTTTCGTGCATATACTGCATGCAAACTAGGAAGAAAGGGAAAGATAGAAAGAAAGAATGGCTTGCCAAGGCAAGACAACAAGGTGGTCCAACACGTGATCAAAAAGTCATGAGAAATGGAATTCTAGTTCCAATGGATCCAAACTAGCACTCTATGTTGGAAATACCACAAACAAGGGTTCACTTTTGGACATTGCATTGTTTGGTTAGAATAATTGAGAAGCTAGTATATGAATATATATGCTTTGCATACAAGATGCAGCCCATGTTAGAAGCCAAGGCTACATGCAAGAATGTAGAACAAGTCCTCTCTGAAGTTAGATTGCACGAGGGCCAAGTAAATATCCCTTGTAAACCATGCTTTGGCAAACCCAAAGGCTAGGAAGTTTATATCTCCATCTCAAGACGAGGAAGGCAATATACTTGTAAAACAACCAGGGAAGTATGAAGCATGGAAAAAGTTGCACCTTGCTATTTCAGATTGGAGCAATGGGGGATGAACGAGGATTGCAAAGGCAGAAGTGTGGATACACCTAGATAGATTAGCAGCTCTCTTACAAAAGTTGAAGTTTAGGGATGGTGATGCCAATACATTTAAAGAGACAGTTGCTAAATTTCGTAAGTCCATGGTGGATGCATGGACTACAAACAATATAACATACTACATGGTCAGTACTATCACCATTTCAAAAAAATATCATCATTTCAAATTAGTTTGTGTTTCTAATCTCTCTTCTTGTGTAGCATATATAGGGGATTAGAGATACGATATGAGGAAAAAGAAAAGAAGTCCAAAGCCTCTCAAGCAGAATTTCTAAGTTGGGCAATATATGAAGTGAGAAAAGTAAGATATGAAAATAGCATAGCTAGACAATGCCACGAAGAATGGCAACCCAAGCGAGAGATGGCAAGAAATGGAGACCTAGATAGATATAATATTTTTGATGCATTCAGAGTCCACGAGAGAGCACAAGTACTAAATATGACAGATCAATACTCCTATCGTTAACATGAGATGCCTTGTAAATTTTGTTTAAAATTTTGAAGGTTTGTCATTATGTTTTTCAAAGTCAATTTTAAACTATGTTTTTTAATTATGAAAAGTCGATTTTGAAATCCTAAGACAAAGATATGAAAATTCCAAACCTTGAAACATTCATTGGCCTAGAGAGAGAGGGCCATGAGGGGGGCGGTAGGAGATAGAGAGAGGCAGGAATGAGGTGGAGAAATGAAATGAAATGATAAATTTAAAGTTCATTTACACCAGAGTAAGTTTAAAAGTTTCATATTTAAGTCAAGTCTCTCCTTTCATTTTTCCCCCATTATTTTTCACTCTACCCTCCACCTTTCTATCCTTCATAATCACAACCATGGCACGTTCCAAGCTTCCTATCAAGAAGGCGCCTACAAGAGCAAGAGCTCAACACTCTTCCAAATCTAGTGAGTGTACTGTGAGTGACAAAGGTCCCCTGGTGGCCGACACAACAGTGGCCCTATTGCATATAATAATGGTGGCGCTACTGTGGCCAACAATGGTGGCCCTAGTGTGGTCAATAATGATGGTTTGCCATTGTCCAGAAATGGTGGTCCACATGCTCTAGTTGCTCCATCTCCCACTACTGCTCCAACTGGTAATACACATCCTCCAACACATAAGAAGAGAAGATGGAGACTAGGCATAGTTGCGCTACGTGTGAGATACAAAAATTCCAAAAGAGTGCCAACTTGATTATTCCTAAGGCACCATTCTCTAGGTTGGTATGAGAAATACTGTAAGATCCGCATTTAGGATATCGTCACAAGTTCTTTTCAAGGAACCAGTCAAAGAATGTGGGGTGATGGTCAAGCCAAGCCTTGCTTGCTTTCCAAGAAGCAGCTAAAAGTTACTTGATTGATCTAATGAGTGATTGTCAACTTTTAGCCATTCATACCCGATGTATCACTATTAAGCCCATAGATATGGTTCTTGTTCATAGGATCCACAACAACAAGAATGCATTTAATCTTAATGTCAACAATATGCTTTGAGAAGCTACCTTGTAATTGGATCTATGTTTTTAGCTCAAGCTTGGTTGTAGATTGTAAGGAGCTTAGTTTTAGGTTATCTTTCTAGTAGACCTTCAAGTATTTGATAGAAGTGGCATGCAAAATGGAGCTAAATTTTGCCTAGCTCTAGTTGTACTTGGTGCGATGCACTATCTACCGTGTATTTCATGGTTTTGTGATGCTAAATCTGATATGTGATATTCTATTTCAACCATGATTTGCATTGCATGTATTTCAAGTTTGTAATTTCGAAAGTAGTTTCGTTGAGGATAAATTCAATGTGCAATCATCAGTGATTTGTTGTACATGGGCCAATGCACTATTTCTTTATTGTATTTAGCGGTTTGGCAACACTATATTCGATATGCGATATTCCATTTGACCCATGACTTATTTTTTGTAAATTTTCAAGTTTCCAATGTTTCACGTAGTTTGGTTGACAACACATTTAATATGTAGTTGCACACACTGGGTGTGAGTTTTTCTATTATCAGCGAAGTATAATCTAGTTAATGCATTTTCAAAAAATGATCGAACCATCAATTTTATAAATTAAAATCTAGTGACCCTTCACCCACATGCCGAGCATCATAAAAACTCATGGATATTAAAAAATTAGCCCCATCAGAAGCCTTTGGGACACTTGTTCGGAGGCTCGCATCTGGGCAACGTGAGCCTCCAGACAGGTGTCCTAGAGGCTTTTGATGGGGCCAATTTTTTTGGGGTAATTGATGTGTCCTAGAGGAGTCCATAGGTAAAATTTCACGTCAATCGGATCACTAGTCATATTTTTCCAAAGCATGGATACATTAATTCAACTTTAAGGGTTTTTAGAAAGTTTGGCTACAAGTTTAAAGTTTCACCTCATTTTACACATTTCGCTTTTGAGTTTTAAGTTTTCTCTCCTAGAGGACATGTCACACACCAAGCAAGTGACCCGTATGTCGAGAATCGCGGACCTAGAACTAGATAAGCCATGGTGGACGCAAATCAAACACACAATACATGATCAAATTGAGAAATTGTAACTCAAGTGAATTAGGTTACAAGATAGATTAGCTTGGACTCATAAACACAATCTTGAGTGACTCAAACTGATTGCACCATCTCATTGAAATGAGTGTCAAGTACATACTTATATAGCTTTTGGGTAGTAACACTATTTCTCACCATGCTTATGGGATATATGACCTCTCTTTCTAGA
This sequence comes from Lygodium microphyllum, assembly GCF_053477565.2. Classification (NCBI taxonomy): domain Eukaryota; kingdom Viridiplantae; phylum Streptophyta; class Polypodiopsida; order Schizaeales; family Lygodiaceae; genus Lygodium; species Lygodium microphyllum. Next base: position 71,134,728 of record NC_141153.1, read on the forward strand.
GCATACATCTCTGTCTATCTCTCATACAAAGCCTCTTATAGGCATACATCCAGCCTCTTTGGGCATACATGCAAGCATCATTTGCTATTCTCAACACCCCCCTCAAATGATGAGTCTCTACTCTTGCTGGCTTTCCCCCCCTGCATGTAAACATGGACTAGGAGACTAGCTCTTTGGTAGCCTAGTCAAGTTAAGGCTTGAAAATTTACATCTTGGTAAGAGTTTTAACATCCACTAAAGGATATCCATTATGGAAAATTCTTTGTTTGTTAGCAGCAGAAATTTCTTTATCTTTTTTTTTTTGTTTTGTCGCTTTGGCAACCTTTGATCTTCTTCGTCCTTGTTTTTTGGACTTCTTTTTCTTCGTGCTCCTTGGCTTTTGTTGTACTCCTTATCCCTTTTTTCGATGTGTGGTACTTCTCTTTTTGCTTCAATCTTCCTGACACGGTTGTTTTGCTTCATGCTTTTACACGTGAGTACATTGATGGATACATGGGCTTGGTTTGACAAACTCTCACACGAGATGAATTTCAGGATACATGGTTTTTGGGTTTTCATTTGGCATTGGCTTTCCTTTTGAACTCTTGTGCAAGCAAATCATTTCATGCGAGAAGGTCTTACCGCGAGTGTACTTGGGCAGTATCTAATTCCTTATAAGAATAGGAGTTCAACAGAAACTCTAATCACAAGTAACCTCTTAGGATTTTTGATAACTGATTATCAAGAGTATTAACAATTCATTCTTTTATTTCAAGCCGAGTTGAGACACATATGGTGTGAAAGCTAGTTAAATGTGAAGGCAATTTGATGAGTAGGTTGGTTGTGAAATAGGCTTGTGAATGGAGTGGTTTTAGAGAAGGAGGTGTGAATGGACTTTATTTAATCATAGGGTTAATTTAATAAAATCTTAAGGTATTTAGAAGGTTAAAAGAGGTTTTTTTAAAAATACGTTGCTCTTGTCGACGACTTCTTCACGCCTATGTGTAGATCTCCTCGACGACTTCTTCGTGCAGATCTCTGATTGCCTTGTGACCTTCCAGTCTGTCTTGCAGCAGCAACTCCACGCATTCATGCCTTCCATAGCCAGCAGCATAATGAAGCGCTGTATTGTTTTTGCTATCCACAACAGCCGCATCAAAGCCTGCTTCTAACAGTGCTTCAGCACACTTCAGATCTCCATAACCACATGCAAAGTGTAGAGCTGTTCTCCCTTCAGAATCCTTTTCATTCTTGTCAGACAAGTAGTTTTTGTAACCTCTCGATATCGCCACTTTTTTTGCAGCTTGATGTAGGAAAACTTGATCTGATTTAGTAGTAGATCGACACTAATTATAATTGCTGGGCAACACTAGTGAAGGTGGGATCTTTTGCAATTTGCTCGGCCAATTCCTTTACACTAGAATTAGAAAGCAGACTTGAAATCAGAAAGCAGACTTGACATGGTAGAGAAGTCAAATGGATTGACACACCTAGCTCCATTTGTTGGCCTCCCTTGCTTTGTCTTTGAAGCTGTAGTGGGAAAAGTTTTAGAATCTGGAAGATGAGGAGGCGGGCTATGGCCATGGCACATGTGCTTTGACGTCTCTTGAAGGTGGTGAGAAGAAGAAGAAGAAGAAGTCACACCACTAGGTACCTAGCTCAACCATGGCTTTGATACCATGTCGAGAATCACAGACCTAGAACTAGATGAGATATGGTGGATGAGAGCTACATTTTAGGAGCCGACTTTAAGCCAATCTAGAAGCGGTTCAAGCTCGTTTTAAAGTGGAAACATGGCCAGGACAAGTCAACGAGCCAATTTTTATGAAAAATGAAATGGTGGCGGATGGTCAAGTTAGATGCATTCGACATCAAGAATCCAATGCAAGTCTCGGTTTGTCAATCGGAGGTCGTTTGACCCCCCATTTAATCCCCACAAGGTTCGGCATTATAAAGCAGCTACCGGATCGGGAAGCCATAAAGTGCATGGGAGAGGCCAGGTTGATAGAGTTCGAGGCCATGAAGCTACCTGTCCAGTTGGATTGCAAGTCGGAGTTCGTTTGCACCCTCAAAACTGAAATATCCACTTGCGGGATAGTGTGAACACAAAAAGATAAACCGGTTATTTTAATGTTTTAAACCTTAGGCTTAATAAAAGCCTTGAAACTAATGAAAAAACTGTCGAATAGAGGGAAGAGTCAATGCACCTCCTCATTTTTGCTCAATGCCTCTCTGATTCAAACCCGTTTGGAGAGAGAGAGGGAGATTCTCCATCAAGGCAGAGAGAGGAACAAGATGGCTGTAAGCTTGCCCATTTTAATGGAGGATTTAAAAATCTCATTTTTAGTCTTTCTCTCTCCTCCCTTTCTCTCCCCTTAAGGGGCAGTTCATGCCCATGAAGAAGAATGAAGATTGGTTGAAGGATGCTTGCCTCGAATTGCTCCAAGATCAAGAGGAGGTTGAGGGGAGATGTTTAGCATTGAAGATTTGTTGCTGGTCGGTCCATTGGCAACCCGAAAAAATTAATTACAAAACCCGGAACATGCAAATAAGCCATATGTCTCATTGTCACAAAGGAAATTTACTTCTTGTTGATATTTGATGGTCTAAATGAAAATCATATGGAACAAAAATTTGTTTGGATATTTTTTTCATAATGATTAAGGGATGTGCATAAAAAAATTGTAGACCCATAGTGATAAGTAGTCGTAATATTTAAATTATGGCCCGAAAAGTGCATTTTTAGTGTAAAAATGAAGGTTTTATTAGTTTCGGGTGGGGAAAAGAGATGTGCATGGGATAAAATTCTGAGGCAAAACATCTTTCAGCTTTCATGATCAATTATTAATCATAAATCAGAAAATAATCTATTTTATGTACAAATAAATAGAGAAAAATAGCTAAAAATGGGAAAAATAGAATTTTCATGTTATAAAAATCTAAAAAATTATGATTCATGGTTGCGGATATATAACAAAGTTGAGGCATGAATTTTAGCTTCACTTAAGCTTTGTTTATGTGTTATAGTTCATGTTTCTTTCATTTTATGCGAAAAATACACATAAAACAAAACCCTACACCTATGCAATGCAACATAACCTTAACGTTAGAGGGAAAGGGTGAGGTTAAGAGATTAAGAGGGCTGTGAGGGTTTGAATTTTTGAAACATTTGATTGTGCATTCCATTTATAATTGCGATAATTCAATTTAAGAGGCTAGTAGCACGAGGAATCAGTGTTAGTCTCCATACATTGAAGCATACATTTAGTAAAAATCATGAAAGGGCTATTTTGTCCACATCACAAAATGGTGATTTGTTGAATATTGTTTGTGCACTAGGATCATATGCACTATGCATGACGCATGACATGGTATCAGTCCTGGATTGCATAGCAATTGTCTTTCTAGTATATGACTTATACGTTGAGTGGAAAGGAGCCTTTGCTCTGTAGGTTAGTTGTATGCTTTCCTTGGGACGGTTTGGTGAGGATCTATATATTTTTGGATTGTACAAAACAAGAAAAGAGCAGAGTTTGTGCATTATGTTTTATATATTGAAGCGACGCATCTTGGGGCCAATCCCCGAGGTGTAGGAGAGTCGCAATGGAGCCGCGACATTCAATCGAGGGGAGCTTCTTGATGTTTGTGTTACGAGGCACTATGCCTACATGTTATGAGATCTCCTTCTGAGGAGAAGGGAAGGTAAATGTTGGACTACATATAAGCTATAAACGCATAATTAAGTCTATTTAGTGTATATCGATGTATTATAGATGCTCTTAGCCCGCGAGGCCATGTGGTGGGGTTGTCTGTTGTGTGCATGAGGTCCAGCTAGTGCTGGCCCATTTTAGGTCCCATTAGTGGTGCATTTTTCGGGAGTTGCCTAGAAGTGGCGGTTTTCAAATCCTAGTCATATACGGGACCTGTTAGCCTTATGCTTTAACTGAGAGCCGCCTTGAAGCGGTGGATGTCAAGTTAGATTGGTTAAAACTTTGGTCATCATTATGACGATTAATACAAGAAATCCCTAGAACCCAAAAGATACTTTGTCTATCCTGAATGGTCTAGTGGGATCTTGGACGCATCATGTGATTGACTATTTTAGCCTTTGCCCCGAAAGTGATACCATGCTTGAGTTTGGGTCACTATGGGGAAATATTCATGGAGCTACCTCTAAGATTAACAACCCATGGGGATTAGAGAAACGAGAAAGTGAAAGTAATGCTAAGATGGCACAGTCATCTATGATAATTCATGATGATAATGTCATAGAAGAAAAGATTGTGACAACAATGGTCAATATGCACATAGGAGGACAGGTTGACTATGATCTCAAGAAACATCTGATGCTAGTGCTCGACGCAGTTGGGTATCATAGTGTGATTGCTAAGATCCATAAAGCATTGGATAATGTCTATGTGTATGGAATACCATTGTTAACATGGAAGACTTTTTTAGGATCTATCCTAAGTTTGAGCAAAGTGGGGGTAGATGAGAATAGACTCACTAAAACACCACTAGCAGATGATGGGATAGATTTCATATTGCATGGTGTTGGCCTCCCTAAACCACTTTATGAGTTGTCATAAAGGGAAGTTCATGGAGCCAATGATTTTTCAACACCAGTAAAGGTGGAAATGGAAGAGGTTGGAGACCCCAAGACACTAGAGTTAGGTCATGAATATGTAGATTTTAATAGCCCAGTGCTAATCCCAAAGGAGAGGACTAAATGCCCTCCTCCTTATAGGGATCTCCTAGTATTTCATGGGTTGGTAAATGAGGACCCAATGTTACACTTAAAAGAATATGACCTAACTTGTCTTGCAAGTGGGTTCAATGATATTCATCAGATGCTTGTATTTTCTAGCACCCTGAAGGGAGAAGCTAGAAAATGGTATTGGAGTCTCCCAAGGGGGTCTATTAAATCCTTTGATGAGTTGAGTGATGAATTTTTGGATGAATATGAGAAGAAGGTGCATATGACCCAAGTTTTAGGGCAGTTGATGCAGATTAGGCACGAGCCCTATCCTTCTATTAAAGAATACGCTAGAGCCTTTGATAATATTCTAAGGCTTTGGCCAAGAAGAGCTACTATATTGCCAGGTGATGTGCTATGTGAGCTTTTTTTGAGTGGCTTAGAGATTAACATGAAAATCCAAGTGGGAATGTGGAATCCTAAGTCATTATGGAAAGCAAAGATGCATGCCATTGATTATGAGAGACATATTCCGAGATGTTGGGGAAACTTTTGGATTTTTCCCTGCTCAGTACAAGTGCATCCCAGCTTCCAACCATTTCTACACGGAGACAACTCACTTGTTGATACCAAGGCAGCCTATGAGGGGAACTTTGGTAGCCAAAATCTCCAAGCAGAAAATGGCAATTGTAGGGATAATATACCCCATGGGGATCAAAAGATTCCAAGCCCAGTAACTCCCATCAAGACTTGCAATGCTTCCATGAGAGGTAGTTGTGACAGTAACATTGATAGAACCATTGGGCCTATGAGTGTGGATAAGTATCCTACAGGAGGTTCTAGTTTTGCCAATGGAAAGGCTCTAAAGAGACCTTTGCCATCTTTAAATGATGCATGCTTTCGAGTAGATATTGTTTCTATCAGTAAGAGCATGGTTCCTATAAATAGGCAATTGCAGAGTGGATAAAGGCAAGTAAAGACATCTCGTGTAGAGAAGATGCGGCATGCCGAACAACCACATGTACTAAATAGAAGCCATAAGGATGTGAGGCCATCTGGTAATAGTGATAAATCAATAGTGAGTCCATTAGACCAATGTGGCAAATCGAGAATGTATGAGCATATAATGAGAAACACAAGATGGGTTTGGAGGCCCAAAACCCCTAAAAATACTATTGGTGTGTCGGATGAAGAGCCAGGAATTGCATGTGGACATGTTTTGATGGATTCCCAAGAGGATGCGACTAAAGGCCATAATGCTACATTTGACAATAGTGACCGCCTTGAGATGCATCTATGTGATGTGCCTAGGCATTAAACCCTACCTAGTTTGGGTTTCAACATTGATTTATGCCAAAACCCAAATAGAGAAGAAATGTGGGACATGTGAGCCCAATGATGTCATTCACCTAGTCAATGGTACCCAAGGAGGGATAGGCCATATCGAGGTTATATCAATAGAAAGGCTTGGGCTAGTGGATTTACAAGATCCCAAGATCAAACCTTGAGTTGCGTGGCATGAGTAGCATGGGGCTACCTGTCCTATTGTATGCTATCCTTGGTAACTTGATTAGTATGATAGGATGTGGTGTATATGCCAAGAAGACCATGTATTACATGGATTAGAATGACCTATCCATTTAAGGCCAAGAGGGCCATTTGTTTGTTTAGTGCGAGCGTGGTTAACATTTTTTGTTTTAGTGTTGTGCTAGACAGATTACATGGAACCTGGGGGGAGCCTTTGTTGCGCCGACGCTTCTCGTGGCCCAATCCAGGTGATATCTTTCCTTTATGAGTATCTTATTTTTATACTATATATGTCTAGTTACTTGTGAGGGATTTATTTTCTTATTGGGGACCAGCAATCAAGGCATGAAGTCCAAGGTTTAGGTTAGGTATGTCTATGGGAGGTCTGAGCAGTTGTTGCCTCCTGCAAAGGCATTGTCAAGCACTGAAAGACCTGTCTTAGAAGGGAGTTCTAGTAACCTTGTTCTGCTGACCTGCTAGGCAGCTGTTCTATGAGTTCCTGTTAGTTTGAGGCAGTTACAAAAGCATGCTCAACAAAATGATGATACAAAGAAAAAAGCCCTAAATATCTGGAAGAAAATATATGAATATATAGAGGTGTGTAAAAAGGGGTTCTAGCCCCTCTAAAAATAGAAAAGGAAAGAAAGAAAAATCCTTGAGCAATTGTTCATTGCCTTGTGAAGGCCTGATAGGTTCCTGGGGACGAGACAAGACCCGAGCCGATGCCTTGTCTTCATGAGGGTGGCATCTTGCCAACAAAATTTATTAAAAAAAAAAAGAGAAGGTTGGAGCGAAAATAAAAGTGAGCATTAGAAAAGGATTAAGTGTCGCCTTGCGAGGGCTTGGTAGGCTCTTGGGTACTGAGATAGGACCTGAGGACTATGCCCTATTCTCCTTGGGTCACTATGCTCAGCTCCCTTCTTTTTACATGCTCGAGTATGGAAAATAAAGACCTAAAAGGAGAATGTGCTAAGAGAAAATATTTCTTGATCATGCTATAGGAGTCCTCACCTAGTAGGAGCTCCTGGTTGAGTTGTCCTCAGTTAGGACAGTAGTTCAGACCACCACTTAGGGTGACCTCTCTGATAGTTCTTTTTAGCTTGGCCGTGTTGGAGCAGTTGGTTCATGACTAGTGTTATGCTTTTTGTCAATTTATGCTAGACCTACTCCTCATGGATTTCATGCCTTGGTCTTGACAGGGGGTAGGGCGAGAGCTGTGATGTGTTTTATTGTGTATCTATTTTGTATCAGCTTGATGCTCTTTGTGGTTGTGTTGATGTGCAGATCTGTTCGTGGGGTTCAACGGGCTGAGTCACCCTATCCCGTGGTTGCCAATGAGAGCCGCATTTTAGGAGCCGACTTTAAGCCAATCTAGAAGCGGTTCGAGCTCGTTTTAAAGCGGAAACATAGCTAGGATGAGTCAACAAGCCAATTTTCATGAAAAATAAAATGGTGGCGGATGGTTAAGCTGGAGTTTTCTTGCATTTCAACATTAGGAATCCAATGCAAGTCTTGGTTTGTCAATCGGAGGTCGTTTGACCCCCCATTTAATCCCCGCAATTTTTGGTTTGTTAATTGGAGGCCACGAAGCCGCCTATCCAGTCGGATCGCAAATCAGAGTTTGTTTGCCCCCTCAAAATTGAAATATCCACTTGTGGGACAGTAGTGTAAACACAAAAAGATGAACCGGTTATTTTAATGTTTTAAACCTTAGGCTTAATAAAAGCCTTGAAACTAATGCAAAAACTGTTGACCAGAGGGAAGCGTCAATATGCCTCCTCATTTTTGCTCAATGCCTCTTTGATTCAAACTCGTTTGGAGAGAGAGAGGGAGATTCTCGATTAGGGCAGAGAGAGGAACAAATGGATGTAAGCTTGCCCGTTTTAATGGAGGATTTAAAAATCTCATTTTTTAGTATTTTTCTCTCCTCCCTCTTTCTCCCCTTAAGGGGCAAGTTCATGCCCATGAAGAAGAATGAAGACTGGTTGAAGGATGCTTGCCCCGGATTGCTCCAAGATCAAGAGGAGGCTGAGGGAGATGCTCAACATTGAAGATTTGTTGCTGGTCGGAACTTGAAAAAATTAATTACAAAACCCGCAACATCAAATAAGCGGTATGCCTCATTTTTACAAAGGAAATTTGCTTATTGTTGATATTTGATGGTCTAAATGAAATTCCTATGGAACAAATTTTTTTTTGGATCTTATTTTCATTATGATTGAGGGTTGTGCGTAAAAAAATTGTAGACTTGTAATGATAAATAGTCATAATAATTAAAGTATGGCCTGAAAAGAGTCTTTTTAGTGTAAAAATGAAGGTTTTATTGGTTTCGGGTGGGGAAAAGAGATGCGCATGGGATAAAATTCCAAGACAAAACATCTTTCATCTTTCATGAGTGATCAGTCACTAATAAAAAATCAAAAAATAATATTTTTAATGCATAAATAAATAGAGAAAAATAGCTAAAAATGGAGAAAAATAAGATTTTCACATTATAAAAATCTAAAAAATAATGATTCGTGATTGTGGCTGTATAACAAAGCAGAGGCATGAATTTTGGCTTCAGTTCAGCTTTGTTTATGTGTTATAGTTCATGTTTTTTTTCATTTTATGCAAAAAATACATACAAAACAAAACCCTACATCTATGCAGCGTAGCATAACCTAAACATTAGAGGGAAAGGGTGAGATTAAGAGATAAAGAGGGTTGAGAAGGTTTGAAATTTTGAAACATTTTCTTGTACATTCCATTTACAATTGTGATAATTTAGTTTAAGAGGCTAGTAGCACGAGGAATCGGTGCTAGTATCCATACATTGAAGCATACGTTTAGTGAAAATCATGAAAGGGTTGTTTTGTCCATACACGAAATGCTGATTTGTTAAATATTGTTTGTGCACTAGGATCATATGCACTATGCATGACACATGGCATGGTATCAATCCTGGATTGCATAGCAATTGTTTTCCTAGGATATGACTTATACGTTGAGTGGAAAGGAGCCTTTGCTGTAGGTTAGTTGTACGCTTTCCTTGGGACTATTTGGTGAGGATCTATATTCTGGATTGTACAAAACAAGAAAAGAGTGGAGTTTTTGCATTATGTTTTATATGTTGAAGCGACGCATCTTGGGGCCAATCCCCGAGGTGTAGGAGAGTTGCAGTGGAGCCGCGACAATCAACCGAGGGGAGCTTCCTGATGTTTGTGTTACAAGGCACTATGCCTACATGTTATGGAATCTTCCTCTAAGGAGAAGGGTAGGTAAATGTTGGACTATATATTAACTACAAATGCATAATTAAGTCTATTTAGTGTATATCAGTGTATTACAGACGTCCTTGGCTCGTGAGGCCGTGTGGTGGGGTTGTTTGTTGTGTGCATGAGGTCCGGTTAGTGCCATAGCCAGTGCCAGCCCATTTTAGGTCCCATCAGTGGGGATACAAATCAAACACATAATATATGATCAAATCGAGAAATTGTAACTCAAGTGAATTAGGTTCCAATATAGATTAGCTTGGACTCATAAACAAAATCTTGAGTGACTCAAAACTGATTGCACCATCTCATTGAAATGAGTGTCAAGTACATGCTTATATAGCTTTTGGGTAGTACCATTGTTCGTCACCGTGCTTATGGGATTTAGGACCTCTCTTTCTAGAGCATACATCTTTGTCTATCTCTCATACAAAGCCTCTTATAGGTAGCCTCTTTTAGGTATACATCTAGCCTCTTTGGCCGTACATACAAGCATCATTTGCTATTCTCAACACCTTAGACACCCCCTAGAAATCCCATGCACAGGCCACCTCCCCCAACTCCACCACCACCATGCCATCATCGCATCTAGAAGCTAGTGTGAGAGATTATGGATGGCATATTCATTAAGAACAATAGGAGACACTTCCCAAATGGATCACACTTGCAATAACCCGATCGCTAGACTGCCCAAGCCCTCCTTGCACTATAGGAAACTGTCGAAGCTTACCTCATTGACTTGTTTGGAGACTCGGTCTATGCAACAGTGAATGCAAGGAGAGTCTCCATCACCGATAGGGATTTGTGGATAGTGAGGTTCTTCTGATGATGGAAGGATAGTCCTCAATCATAGAGATCAATAACGATAGGGGTGCACTACTAAAACATATATGGAATGTAGCTTCCAAAGAGATTTTGTAAAACCTTGGTTGTAATGGATCCCATGTAAAATGTTATGAATATGAATACAATTTTTTTGGTGTGTCTTATTTTTATTTATTCACTTGTTAATTATTTTATTTATATCTTTGAGTTATCGTTACATGTGTTCGAACGAATACATGTTGCAGATGAACTCAATAAAGCACTACATATTAAATTTAGGATATGAATTGTGTTGCATGTAAATTTGACAAATAAATGTAACATTCAAGTAAAAAACAATAATAAAAGACTTGTATGACAAACTATATTGCATGCAAATCCAACAAACATCGATTTTCTTTACTTTAGGAGAAGATTACAAAGTGCATTACATTGTTGATGAGATATCATTTGACAATAAATAGATCTACTCTCTCCTAGGCTTCTTTGAGCTATACTCCCTATGGTCAGAGCTATTCTTGATCATAGGTAGCAATACATTTTGCCCTAGTAGTTCTTGCCTAATGACATTGGGATCTTAATCACTAGCAACCATGCCATGGGCCACCATGGAAAGAAGTGGCCTAGACCTAGTATTAGAGAATAAGTAGAGAAGCTTCGAATGTCAAAGAAACACTACTTTCTCCAAGATGGAGTTTGTTGTCAGGATGGTCTTGAAGGGCCCAGCTGTCGTTAGTGTCCTCAACTTCAAGAAGTTCTCAGCAAAAGCCAAAGAGCATGTCTTATGAAATAAATAATGTCACTCAGAAGCTGGACAATGTACTCCTTCAATGTCAAGTCCTACACCCTTCCATGGCTACTAGATCGGCCACCTTGTTTAGATGAAAATTCATATATATAGACAATATCCTGCATCACACAAGTTCAACGTTAGACTCACTATGCATGGAGTGTGCTAAAGATATATATATATATATATATCAGATTCATGTGCAAATTTACCAGTAGGGCCTCTAGGGTATCGGGACCATTGGGTTAAGGGATTGGGCCCCTAGAGTATCCCTAGGCCGAAGGCTCCTGTCTAAGGGCCTAAATCTGCCCAGGTTGGAGCCTTGCATCTGGGGGCCTGAATCTCTAGCCAAGGCAGATTTGGGCCCCAAAGGTGAGCCTCCGGCCAGGGCTGCTCTGGGGGTCCAATCTCGGCAAAATTTTATCCTAATGGTCTCGATGCCCTATTGGTAAATTTGTGTGAAAATCTGATAACGTTACCTTCTCTGCATCATCTATCTACTACTGCAATGGAGCATTCAAATCTGCTCTTGCAATTGGGCCATCCTCGTCTCTCTCCTGGGAAGGCATTGTGTAGTCACACCAAAAAGGCTTTCTTGCAACCACTCAAACTCCTCATCTGAGATCTCATATTGTGGTGTCACATCCTCAATCTGCTCTTGGATGCTAAACAATGGCAGAGATGTCATCGACACTCATGCCATCATATCGAGCCACCTCATCAATATGTGTTGGGACATCTTGTATATCAAAATCTATAAAATTATCAGATGCATCATGATGCACCATGATACAGTATAGTTCTTCTTCTCTTAGCTCCAAAATTTCTAATACATCTTGTATGAGTAGATATTCCACCCCCTTGATGGTGATAGCATGGAGAGAAGCGAGGGGTGGCTCATCGCTTGTCAGCGTCTCATTAGGGCAGGGAAGTGGGTGCACAATGGCTAAGCTCTGTGCTGTCTCTATGCTCGAGATATCCTCAGGCTCTCTCTCAAAATACTCTAGCTATGGCCAAGAGGGTGCTCAATGTCTTCGCCACTGTTCTCTTGTACCTCAAGTGCACATAACATATATGGAAAATGCTATATTGTGCTCGATGAGATCCATCGTGACCTGGTCTTGGGATGAGGTGGGTACTACTCTAGCATGGAGATGCTACCCCACATGCACAAGGGCTCCAATTATCACCTTTTCATGGCTCACACATAAACTATATAAGAAATCTATGGGAATCCATCTGAGAGCAAAGTCCAGAATAGAGCAGGTAAGAGGGTTTGCCGTATCACAAAATGATGCCACTATACTAGAGCTAGGGTCTACAGCAGAAAGTGAGCTCTCTAGACTCAAGGTCACACAAAACCTAGGGTATATCTGGTCTCTTATGTGTGCTTAGTGTCTGGAGCTAATCCATGTAGCGAAGGCAAGAGTGGTAGCCATGGCACACAAAGAGAGAAGGAAGGAGAGCGTAAGTGTAGGGAAGTAGAGAATGAAAGTGAAAATGAGTTTGGAGTTATAGCTTTTATGTATCTAGGGTTTTAAATAAAGGTTCTTTTTTAACCCTAAAGTTTCAAATTAAAACTCTTACCTTAGTTTCTTTATTTCAATACTTTAAAGTCACCGTTAAAATTACTCATACAAACAAACACTTAGTTCTACATTATTATATCCTCAAATATACTTGGATCGCTGAGTATATTCAAGTCCAACTAGAGAAAACATAGAAATTTTTTAAGAAAAGAAATCTAAAAGACCTTCAAAATCCCTTGGATCCAATTTAATATTTAAATTTAAGAAATGAGTAGAAGAGATGAGCTACAATACATAATTATGCAAAGTCAATATTGCATAGATTATAGAATTCCAGCTTGCAATTTAATTATGATTTTAATCAGCACAATTGACTAATTACAGTATGTATTATAGCATGCTTGGATCATAGTAAACTAAGATGATCTAAATTGAAAGTACTCAGAAGTTTAAAAAAAGTATGTATTCGTTTTTTTTACAAGGATTCCACTATCTCAAGGATATGTGGAGAAGCACATTGTTTACATGTCATGGATTGCTCACTACAAATCCTGACTTTTCTATTATCTAACTTAAAATAGAATTTGTAGAGGGACTCATTGAACATTAATTGAATTTCTTGTCTCAGAAAAGAAATGGGCCAATGGCTCTCTGTGCTAACCACAAAAGGATTATGACCATTCCACAAGATAACCACATCTATGAGAGTTGTATGTGTCTCATCTCGAGTATTTTGATCTAAGATGATCCACTCTCCTCAGAAAAGTCACCATCTTCTATATCGAAAGCGAATGCACAGAGTTTATCTAGCGATGAAATACCTATAATAAAAATAAAAATAATGGTAAGTAAATGTGACTAACACAACAATTCATCTAAGCAAAACCTATGTCAATTACATCAAGGCATGCAAAGTAGTAAAAAAGAATTACCTTAATGTGAGATCAGATTGGTTGACCTTGCACTTAATCGTCTCATCAAAATGCGTTCTTTTGACTTGCCAAGACTCACCCAATAGTTGACTCATCCATTCCTCGGATGGACACTTGTATTGATAAGTAATCTTTGTTTTCTTCAGAATATCACATGAACCAAACAAATGTGCAAACAATGAGAATGGAATAAACCAACTAAGATGCACATCTTTGGAGCCTATGGTGGATTTCATAGCACTATTGATGTCAGATTTTATCTTGAACTTACATGCTCTTGACAACTCCAAGCTACCAATCAACCATTCACCACTAGATAGTGGCGGGAATGGGACATGCTACAACCTCTGGCTTTCTACTACATACAATGAATGATAAAAAAAGATATTTTGAGTTGCAAGTTAACTTGTAGAGTTATTATCATAGATAAAAGAACCTATGTCTTCATGCCAAACATGTACCTTGGCGCTCCTCAAACATTCCACATTTTGCCATTCATGCAAAGTTGATAGATATAGAGCTATCAATAAAACAAGATTTAATTAGAACACTGCAAAGTTTTTTAAAAACGACTATGATGTAAAAGAATAAACAATGATAAAATTTAAAAACTTACTGTTTTGTTTATAATTTGCAATGTATTTCTCGTCGTGTATAGAGATTTGTTTGTGCGTATAAACATGTTGGATCAACACTTCTATTACTATACTTGTTCCATTAAACACTTTTTTTGAACTCTAAAATTCTAGTGTTTATTGGGATTTGCAACATCCTTACACTTAACCACCTTAAAACTCCCTTGAGTACTTGGGTGCATCAAAATCCAATCCAACTTATAGTACTTATCACAAATCCAATTACCACCACTATCTTTCCTATTGAAGACCTCCACTAAAAGTATGTTACTGATGTTTTTCCTCTATGAAGACATCTATAATAACCAAATAGAAAAGTTACCTATCAGCATATGTATAATTTGCAAATGTTCTCTCCAAATGAAATGAAATTTAAATGGAGAAAAAAAAACATTGTACCTGTAATTCTTTTCACAAAGAAGCCCAGAGATGTTGAATAAGAAGTTGACTTATAAAAAGACCATTGTTCCTTCACTAATAAATTCCTAGAGTACAAAAACAAAAGAAATCTCGGGTCAAAGCATACATATAACTTACATAGGCTTTGTCCAATTGAGTTGAAACTTAACCATGGAGTAACATAAAAAAATGATAATATACTTATGGCTCTCTTTGCAAAGAAGCCCAAAGATGTTGAAGAAGTTGAGTTTTTAAAAAACCATTGTTTTCCACCCTTGGAGACTATTGGAGTAAAAAAACCAAGGAAAGCTTAGTATGCATATAGCTTGCATATATTTTGTCCAAATGAGATAAAAGTTAACTATGGACAAGCAAAAAAACAAGACAACATACCTGTAACTTTGTTTACAAAGAAACCGTAAGACGTTGAAGAAGTTGAGTGTTCAAAAGATCATTGTTCTTGACTATAAGAGACTCCTAGGGTACCAAAACAAAAGAAATTACATGTCAGAGAATGCACATAACTTGCATAGGTTTTGTCCAAACAAGATAAAACTTTACCATAGAACATCCATGGAAGAGAACAATATACCTGTAAAGTTTTGTGAAGAAAATCTTAGGGCTTTGGTAGAACAAGCTTTGCTCTCATAAGACATGTGAAACTCACTTTGTGTTTTTTGTATAGAGAAAATGAAATTTCACAGGGTTACAGATAGGGCAAGTAATAATGAGGCTATAATTTTTTTTAAAGAAAAGAAGAAGTGGGGAAAGAGATATGATAAATTTGAGTTCCACCTAAGAAAGAAGGGGAAACTAAAAAGGGGAGAATTGAAAAGTCAAACATAAAAAAAAAGAAAATAAAAATTCGAGTCACAAACTTTCAGGAAGTGTCAACATTGTATTCCCTACATTTCCCCTTATTTTATTGTTGAGGGAAGTTTTGGGCCAAGATATGGCTAGAAGATTCATGTTACATGAATCTAGAATCCTAGCTCTCTCATTGGTTAGGCCTATATTTTTTAATTCACTCCTTAAGGGAAAAAAAAGAGAATCCACATTTCTCTTGATGCCAAAGACACATTTCCTTGGATTAAGAGCAGTGCACAACCGCCTACACCACTCGAAACATTTTCTTAAAGTAATTAATTGTCTCTCCCTTATGGTGGCTACCCCTAGATCATCAATAAAGACTTTCAACTCCTTTGGGGAAATATTATTGAAAGTTTTATCAGCTGCACATTGCCAAGAACATGGCATATTGCATAGACCAAAAGGCATAGACCAAAAGCCATAACAGGATACGCAAAGGTGCCAAATGTAGTGATAAATGTCGTTTTCAACTTATCTTCTTTTGTGATAGCCATTTGGTTGTAACAAGAAAAGTTGTCCATAAACAAATAGATATCCCTACCTACTACTAATTGATCTAGAATCTGATCAATAAATGGCAGCAGGTAGTAATCTTTAACCGTCTGTTTATTGAGCTCCCTAAAATTTATACGAAGCCAGATTTGGTTATTTTTTTTTCTTGTGATAATTATTGGTGAACACCACTTCGTATGTTGTATAGGGAATAGCATGCCAACCTTACACAAATTTTGTGGTTCCTCAAATAGTCCATCCCTTAGCTCAAAAGGCATATGCCTCACTTTTTGCCGCATAGGATGGCTACCTTTCTTCATGGAAATAGTATGCACAACTAGAAAACTAGGAGGAATAACCCTCAACTCATCATAGCTCTAGGCAAAAATATCACAGAATTCTTGAATTAAGAACCTGTGGTCCTTCCTCTCTTTCAAGCTAAGCATAAATCCCAATTTAGTCGGCCGTGTGGTATCATCCAACGTATCGAGACCTAGCTCAATCACATTTGCATATTTAATTCTAGCTTGAGCTTCTATCGGCTCATTCAGAGTCACTTGGTAGACATATTCTATAGTGGACCCCTCTCTTGATTCATTGCTTGATGAGTTTCACTACCAGAAGGATCCTCTAATGTATCTTATTCTATTAAGGATAAATGTACTCTCTTACTTTTAGGAGATTCTGGATATGCATCCACTATAGCATGTCTTGCACCTAAAAAAAAATAGACAACCAGCATGGGTATATCAACTTGACAATCGGATTGGAAGATCCATGCTCTTCCTAATAATACTTGATAGCTTGGCCGCCTTGCAAAGCTAATCACCCTAAAGTACAAAATGCATTCCATATTAGGAACAATCACGTGGACTTTGGCAATGCAACCTTTTGGTTGTCTTAAACTGTCATTAGCCATTTGGAGAATTGTGGAGACATCCTTTTCAATTTCTAGTCCCATCCTTTCCATTAATTCTGAACTCATAATGTTGATAGAGGATCCCGTATCCACAATGGCACCATCTACTAATATACCATCAATATGTGTTTCCACCCTTGGACAATGCTTTTCAACATGTTCAAACTATTCATCTCCCACACGGGCTATTCCCAAGGGTTCGACGATATATCCAATGCAAAGAATCTTCTTAAAATCTTTACACTCTCATGGAGATAACTTAATCAATTGTAGTAGGTTCACATTAGGTTTTACCTCACAAAGAGAAGTAGCTAAATCAAATTCATTATAATTAGCAAAGGTTCTCTTCTCCCACCAAACCATTCTTTCTCTTGGTCTCGTTGAACAGGCTTAAATGTCTCTTTCTTAGCTTTTACCTTCTCCTTTGATGGCTCCTTATTGGAATCAGCTTTTCCACTAGTAGCTTTTAGAGAACCAACTTCCACATTAGGGTTGAGGGCTTGTGTCCCCTTATCATCTTGTTTAGGATTTGCCTCAAAAGGTTTTACATTATCTCTAATTATTTCTTTAACCTTTTGTTCTCTTGTAATAGCTCATAAATTGGAAGCCTCAGTGGTATCAACACATGTACAACTTTGATAGGGTTGATCACACTCTCACACTCCCTCTCTCAAGCACAAGCTCAAGCAAGCAAGAAGAAGAAGAAGAGGAGAGCTAATTTTGGCAACACACAAGAATAAGCTCTCATTTACTTTTTGAACTTTATATACATTCCCTAAAATCCAATGGGCACCCATCCCCTTTTTTAGATGACTGGACATTGTGGCAAGGTCCTTTTTCCCATTTCTTTCTACTTGGCCTATTACTTTAGTTTATGCCCATCTACCCTTTTACAATTTTCATAGGAGAGAGCTTGGCGCTATTTTACAAAAAATTAGGGGCTCCTTTCACTTAAAAATGCGCTTTTGCCTTTAGCTTGATTTTAGAGGCTATCCTTGAGCCTTTGCTTGTTCTCTATCCTACTTCTTCTACTTCCTTTGTATTTTACTTCTTTTTCTTCTGTCTTGAGTTGGGGTTAACATTACCCCCCTCTTAGTAGAGTGCTAGTCCCATGGCACTGATGTGAAGTGGTAGGAAGGAGGGATGGGGATGGACCAGCCTTTAAAATTGGAGATGAAGTTGGGCTGGGTCCCTCTTTGCTGTTGGCCATGAGGGGATTTGTCATTTAAAATTGAATATCATGTTGGACGGATCCCTGTGTGGAGAGAGGCTAATGGGCAGATCCATCTTTAAAATTAAATATGGTGTTGGACGGATCTGTTGTTTGGCCCTCCACACTTGCCTTCTCCTACACTATTTCAAATGAACTTCTTCATTCACTTTTTGACTAGGCTGCCTTGGTCTGCCTTGTTCGCATGCATGGTGACATTGTCTCATGAGATGACCCCATCCTTAAGTGGGTGGTGGTTCCAGGACACTTGTGATTTTGAGCTGGTGAAGGCTAGATGAGAAAGGGCGGACATGTGAGTTGATGTTGATGGGGTCTTAGGGGAATTGGGCTTGGGAAGAAATGGATCACCTAGTTAAGGTGGTGTGGGCCGGGAGCTCATTGCATGGATGATGGGGCCTCCGAAGCTGGTGGTTGGGACCTTTGTTTGTACAAAGAAAAGAAGGTGCACTATCGGGGGGTGTGCTTGGTTTACCATGTGGTGCATTGTGCTTGTGCTAATGGGACTAGGGGTTGGGTCAAACTAGTTTGGGCATTGTCCCTCACTTGAGGATCTAGTTTGTGCATAAGGGAGGTGCGATGCATGTAGCTTAGGGTGACAAGTCTAACCATAGTCTAACCATAGGCGAGTGTTACCTCCCTAGGTATGTCCTGCCCTTAATGTGTCCCAAGCGTGAAGTGGGGAATTGAAGGAGACTAGGGTGTAGGGACAGAGCCATTCGACCAGAGCCACCGAACACACCTAACTTGAGAACCCCTAGGTGCAGTGACTGTGGCCGATGTGGGGTAGACTGTTGTTCGTTGTGATTTCTTTGCTTTTCATATTTGCTTTTCTTTTCTTTCTTAATTTCTTTCTCTTTCACGTTCTTTTTCTTTTCTTTTCTCTTTTCTCTCTCTTTTT
This sequence comes from Lygodium microphyllum, assembly GCF_053477565.2. Taxonomy (NCBI): domain Eukaryota; kingdom Viridiplantae; phylum Streptophyta; class Polypodiopsida; order Schizaeales; family Lygodiaceae; genus Lygodium; species Lygodium microphyllum. The sequence goes on from NC_141153.1 coordinate 71,153,704, forward strand.
TTTTGGATTACATAGGCAAGACGAGAGCTAAGCTTCATTGTCCGAGACTTATTTAGGAATTGCTGACTTTGCAAGTACCCCTTGAGGTTCAGGCAAACTTGTAGAGTGGTGGTAGAGAGAAATGGATGATTGCAATGCGTAAAGCGGCTATCATTTATATATTCTAGGAGGGATAAACAAAATGAGGGGAGAAAAGCGACACACATTATTAGTCGAGCCATGGCATAGATATCTATGGCATTGGGATCAAAGAAAAGGGGTGGAAGGTTGCGTTCTTGTGGGGCAGGATTTTGCCTAAGTAGGATCCTAAGTAGCCTAAGGTAATTACATGTAGTAATGAATGTAGGGTTGGGGCATAAGGAGAATTCATCTACAAAACAGACTATTGAGTCATCCATATTTTCTGGGGTGAAGCTAAGGGCCTCCTCCAGTGTGATACAATTTGCATTATAGATCACGGGGAAGTTGTACCTGGCCATGTACATTGAGGCCAAAATCCACTCCCATTCTTTGGGGGTATGGCAAGAAGATTAGGTTGCTATGCTCGAATGGGAGGGTATTGCAGAACACCACCCAAGTGCCCATATTTATGTCACAGAGGCACCTTCTCCATAGTTTGATAGTCGTAGCCCGGCACTGATCTCGGGACCTCAAAATTTTTATCCTGCTAGAATTCCAAATCCTCTATGCCCTAGAGGGTGGGGTTCTTCTCTCTCTCTCTCCCCATCACCCATTTTTCCCTGAGCCTGCTTTCGATGTCGATTACCTCTTCAACCACCTTGATCGGTAAAACCCTATGCAAGTTAACAGGCAACTGGAAGTTCATGTCAAAGGGGTTTCTGGGGGTCTCCTATTATTCCCAGATCACCAAATCAACATGGAAGCTTGTTGGGATAGTATCCTGACTTGGTGGAATAGGTGTGGGTGGCACTTGTATCGGTTTGGCATTCAGCCTTCTCCTTGCTTCCTCCACCATTTGTTTTCTTTTTTCCTTGAGTGTAGCTCTTCTTTATTTGGAGGTGTCCACTTGTTATTGGTCTTTTGGCCATGGTGGGGAGGGAGGACGTGGGACTAATTCCTCTTCATGAGGTCCCATGTCGAACTTCAATCCAACCTCTTCCTCTTGTTGGGCTTCCTACTGCACCCCTTTGGCAAACCCTAATGTATCCACCTCTTGTGGGGTCAGGACTACTTGCAACAAATACTTTCTTTGCTCTTTGGAGCTTAGGTGGACTCCCACTACTTGCATCGGCATCTGCACATCTACCTTCAGGGCCCAACATGCAATCCCAAGCTTCTTGCTAATTATCTCAAAATGGCCTCCCTTTCCTTTGTCTGAGTGACATTGAGTAGCGTATTGAGGAAGGCATGCTGCCAGGCCTCGAAACTCATGCGGATGGCCATTGCTTTGCTTTTAGCCAATACTTTGTCTTTCTCCACTTGAACTAGGCAGTGCGCCAAGGGTTTAACTCTTCTTTCATTCTGATTGGCCCATTCTTCCGCTCTCCTCTTCACGTCCTCAAGGCTTTCCCCTTGCATTTGAGCTAGCACTATCAACCTCCATTCTTGATCTTCCACTTCTCCTCTTAACTTCTGCTACTCTTCTTGTGTTGAGGTTGCCTCTTGTGTCAAAATTTTGACCTCTTTTTTGTACCTGCGTGCTCTTTCCTCCCTTAGTGCCTCTAGTTCTTCTATGGCTTTAGTGATCATTTCCATTTCAGCTTGTAGATCTTCATAGAGCCCCGCAATCTCTTCATTGTGTCTTTGTAGGCGCCGTATGGCCCCGGTTTCTTCATCCGATCTTGCCTACCATTTAGCTTCTGTCTCCTCTTTAGCGTGTAGTTGCTCCTTCAGCTCATTAACTTCCCTTTGGGCTATGACTATTTGGCATGTTTTATCCAATTGGAATGCGGCCATGGCCTCTTTTTGGGCTTCTACCTCTGCCACTATGATTTTTTTCTCCTCATTGGCTTTCTCTAGTTGAGAAAGAAGCTCCTTGACATATTCATCGTACTTTGCAGGTAGCCTCTCTATTGCAGGGACGGAGTTTGTGGAGGCTGCCACCTTTTGCCTCTTTGGGTCTTGCCTAGACTTGGCATTTGCTACTGTCGGTCTTTTTGTTCCTTCCAGAGGGGTCCCTTCTCCTGCTCCTTAGCTTATTTCTTTATTCACAAAGTATTGGATCCAAGCCATTAGGTTGCTGGTGTCGACTTGGGTCATAGAACTAGGTGTGGATATGGTGGTGGCACTGGCGGGTGCCAGGAGAGTCGGAATGGGGGTGATTGGAGCCTTGCCCTTGCCTTCTTGCACTGCAAGTGGCATGAGTTCCAGCGCGTGGGCACTTGAGCTTGGCCCTTCATCTCTATGCGGGCTCATGGGCTTTGGGGCTTGTCTTGCCTCTGCTGCTGCTCAGGACCTACGCATTGCAAGGGCTATGTCTTCCTCCTCCTTTCTTCTCACCTCCTCCTCCTCTTCTTCCTGCTTTCTCTTTCTTTCCTCCTCGGCCTTTTTGGAATCCCATTGTGAGCCATTTGTAAGTCCATTTTCTCTTTTTTCTTCCTCTCCTCTTCTTGCTTTTCTTGTGCAATTTTCATCATCATCTTTTTAGCCTTTCCCCGGCTAGATTACTCTTCATGTTTCCTATTTTCTTCATCCTCACTCAACATCCTTTCGTTGGAATGCGCCTCTTGTTCATGGTGAGGTGGCGACCTACTTGTGTCTCATCCACTCCTTCACCTCCTTCCTGCCCTTGCCCCAAGGCTTCTCTGATGATGGCGGTAAGGACCCCACTGACTCCAATGGTTGAGGCCTTTGAAGATGAAGCTTTCCTTTTAGTCTTTGTGGTAGGGGATTCTCCTTCGGTGGGCTATCCTCTTGTTGCCAAAGCCTTTACCAAGCTCTCGATGGTCTTCCTCATGAAATCGTAGAGGTTCACCTCATCCAATGACCATGCTGTAATGCTCTCTAACAAGGGGATATTAATGCGACTCATGATTGTGTTGTAATTGTTGAGGTTCACCTCATCCAATGACTGCGCTGTAATGATCTCTAACAAGGGGACATTAATGCGGCTCATGATTGTGTTGTACCTCTGACTAGAGAACAATGCATGCACCATCTTCGCTTGGATTTGGATTTTGGGATCTAGAATATCTGCCAAGCTGACATTGTCATTGCTGTGGACCTTCACCTTGTCCATTCCTAGCAAGGCATATATGTCTCTCTTAGGCTTCCTCTCTACTTTGTTTGCCAAGCCCAATGCTTTTTCTACCAACTTCGGGGTCAATTCAATCTGCACCCGACGAGTTTCCTCTCCCTCTCGCACAGTCACGGTGCCACGTTCCTATGAAAAGTCCACAAGAACTCTGCACAATGGATATAGTCTACCCCTTGGCTTCCATGTATTTCTGCAAGTTGCATTGCCCAATGATCTGCCTCATAGCCCTTCTAGGTTGCGTTTCCACCAAAAGGCCATATTTTACTTGCTCTTCTTTTGAAAAAGGCAATTTGCCAACCTTTTCTTGGCCTGCCATGGTGGATGCTTGTCATGAAGCCATATTCACCATCAGTGTTTTTCAGAATAATTACAAGCAAAAGGAAACGGCTACATACTTGTTGTGAATTGAAATGCTTGAGTACAGAAGTAGAATTTTCCTCCAAGTAGTCTATTGATTTCAAATTTTATTGACATTTTCCTCAATCACAAGTTGTTTCATCCTACCATTAAGGTTTCCAATGTGTGCTTTTCCTTTATTTTTTTCCTTATGTGTTTGGTTTGATTCACCCTACCCCCTGAGGAGAATCCTTTCTAGGATTAAAGGGTTAGAGGATGGAGGGCCTCTAACACATAATCTTAGTGTTTTACTTTTTCATGAGCCAAGAATAGAAATTCGGATTATATTCTAAATTAGCATAGCTATCCATGTCAAAAGGGCAGATGCGTACATGCGTAATGTAAGTCAGGACATCAAGCAAGAAGTCACCGAAGTCCACTATGCTAGCAATGTGCAGCTCCTCCTTGGTGAGGAGGTGATCTAAATAGGGATGTCCCCTAATGTGTTCTTTTGGGGGTCGATTATAGATGGTAGTCAACACCCTATAGGAAGTTGGAGCTACATAGGTTAGGTTGTATTTCAACGCCTTGATTGCATGTCGCTGCTTAGCATTGGTCATTATTTGGCATCCTTGTAGCTCCCAATTGCAATCAAAGAGTATACCATTTTCGTAAGAAAGAGGAGTTGTTGTCAACAAGTTGATTCAACTTCTTGATTTCTTGGTCTGTGGCTATGATTGTGTTCTTGTTATATGACATAATGAGATGCTGTTTGATTGCCTGTTCTTTAGATATGTCAGTTGCAATTAACTCCTTAGCTGCTTCAAAAGCCTTAACAAATATAAATTTTGACTCCTCCCAAGAGCAAGGGAGTGTACACAATTTTGTTTCTATGGGCTCTTACAACAAATCTAAGTCTAGTCGATCGTAGCTTTTAGCCAGTGTCATGAAAGTAGCATCCAAGTGTCTAAGACAAGCAACCAAAGCATCCCTCATATTTTTAGCTGAGTCCACGACCAAGGTTAGAATCAATCGCCACTCATAATAGGGTCTAAGCTTGGCACGTGGTTGAGGTTTGACAGAACTAGAGAGTTTAACAGCTAATGGTTGCTGCTTGGTTTTCTCCTGAGGTTGTAGCTTGGCTACATGTTTGATGGGTTTGGTTATAACTGCGGGTGTCATGCTACTAGGTGCTTCTGAGGTCTAAGGGGCACTAACGGGGCTAGATGTGGGCGGTTTGTTAGTAGCACGCTTCCATTTTGGGCGATAGATTGGTTTAGGCCCTACTGATCTAGGCTTTAGAGGTTCTATGGACTTAGTGGCCCGATTCTCTTGTGGCATGAGTGCCAGACTTGCCGTGATGGTTCATGTGGCCAAGTTTGTGGGTGGATTTTGAAGAGTGCCTTTGGCCATCTTAGCTTTAGGTGTCCAGACATGGGTGTTACCCTCATAGTAACCTTGTGCTTGCAATAAGGTCTTTGGGATCCATCATGGTTTGTGATTGACAGATGATTTTTGATGTCGAGAAGTGCTTTGAAATAGCCAAAAATTACGAATATCAGGGGAAAAATAGACTTCGTCGAAGGCAGCAGTGGCAATCAGTACGATTTTAAGTGGTAAGTCCCTAAAGCGCTAGTGCTTATTTTCATGGAAATCAAACAATGGCGAATGGCCAAGCTAGAGTTTGCCTAGATGCAAAATGACGTCAAGAATCCAACATAAGTCTCGGATCTCCATTCCAAGGTCGTTTGATCCCCCATTTAATCCCCGCAAGGTTCGGGGTTGTGAAGCAGCTACTGGATTTGGAAGCCGAGAAGAGCATGATAGAGCCCAGCTTTGTAGATTTCGATGTTATGGAACCACCCATCCAGATGGATCTCGAATCCGATGTTGTTTGCCCCTCCAAAAGTGAAAAAACCACTTGCCGGAAGTGTGAAAGCAAAAGGCATGAACTAGATAATTGGGGTTTTTAGCTTAAGCTCTTAACAAAGAGCTTAAAAGAAGCCACGATTTGAAACATTGGGGGGGCGTCAGTTTTTTTTGCGCCCCATTTCCCCCCCCATTAATCATTATTTTCTGATCGGGCCAATGGAGAGGAACCCTCCTGGCTGTGGGATGAAGATTCTTTGCGCCTCCGATCACTCCAGACCACTCCAGGAATGATGCACTGAGCAAAGAGATAAAAAATCAATCTTTCTCTCTCCTCCCTCTCTCTCCTACATAGAGGCAATTCACGTGCAAGAGATTAAGACGAAGAGGGGCTGAAGGATGCTTGTCTGGCGGATTGCTCCAAGCTGAAGAGGAGGCTGAGGAAAGAGGTTTAGCATTGAAGAATGGTTGCTGGTCAGTCTGTGGGCTAATAGGAAAAAATAGCAAAAATAGGAAAAATTAGGATTTTCGTGCTAAAAAAATATGGAAAAATAAGATTTATGTGCGTCAATGTTTGGTGAGGTTAAAGCATGAGGTCAAGCCTCAGTTTGGCCTCGTCCTTTGTGTTATAGTATGTGTTTATTGCTTTTTACAAACAAAAATGATACAAAACAACCATTTACACCTATGCACTGCAGCAACACCTAAACGGTGAGGGGGGGATGAAGTTTGTGCGATGATCTAATTGCTGAAAAGATTCAAAATCTAATTTTTCTCTTTGTGCATAGCATTTAGGGATCATTCCATAATTAAATATAGGTGACTAGTAGCACAGAAGTTTCGGTGCTAGTCCCTAAAGCAGCGCAGTATGTAATGCTTAGTTAAAATTCATGAAAGGGTTGTTTTTCGCACCTCACATGGCTGGTTTTTTTCAATCATAAAATGGTTGTGCACAATTGTTATACACCTTGCAGCAAGCATGCCACGTGGTATCTCCTGGAATGCATTGCAATTGATTGATAAACTTTGACCAACGCTGAGAGGATAGGAAACCTAAGCTGTGGGTTTAGACGGGTGTTTCTGTTGGAAAAGTTTTGTGAGGCAAATCAAAATCTCCTGGAACGCTGAATTATGAAAGAGTAGAGTTTGTATGAATGTTATATGTGTTATCAACACATCTTGAGGCCAATCCCCGAGGTGTAGGAGAGTCGCAGTGGAGCCGTGGCAATTAGTCGAGAGGTGCTTCCCTGTGTGTGTATTACGAGGCATTATGCTTATATGTTATGGGATCTCCCTCTAAGGAAAAGGGAAGATGAACGTTGGACTACATATTGGATACAAACAAAAAATCGTCATAAGCATTTAGTGCAAAGTGAGTCTTAGATACTCCTGGCCCACGAGGCCGTGTGGTGGGGTTGTTTGTCATATGTATGAGGTCTGGCTAGTGCCATAGCCAGTGCCGGCCCATTTTAGGTCCCGTCAATGGTTCGTTTGCTGGGAGTTGTCTATAAGTGGCGGTCTCCGAATCTAGGTTGTAAAGGGATCTAAGTTTATAATTTCCATTAGGAGTATGCTAAGCTAACCATAAAATGGGGTTTGTTCAAGGATGGAAAACCTTTGCTTTCCCTATAGAAAAATTAATGATGAACTTAGTTAGTTATGTAGAGCACGAGTCCTCTCTATAGAAGATAATTTAGGTGATGAGAAGAGTAATCGATTAATGGTTACCCCATCCTCTAATGCGATGGGATGGGCCGAAGTTTGCCTTGGTGCTCTACCCAAGAGAAATCATGTATAACCATCCATCAACCTAGAGGGCATGGAATAAGTATGTTGGAAGCTATGGCGGTCATGGCATCAACAAGTGATTATGCTAAAGCCGTAGTGCCATGGAAAAAATTCGACACACAGTGGAGTGCAATTATGGATGAAACATCCCATGTGGTGGGGCATTATGCCAAAATTTTAAGTATCACAAGGATGTTAGAAGGCCTAGATGTAAAGGGAAAACCATTGCTTAAAAGACACGGCCCCCAGGTCCTAAGTGCTAAGGATAAGTTTGCTTTTGATGAGGGGCAGAAGCTCCTAGATAAAGCCATCATGGAACTGCCTAGGAGGGGGCAAGATATGGAAGATCCTCTAAGAAAGGATCGGAATGAAATGCTAAGAGCTATAGGTCTCCCTAGACCACTTTATGAGTTGGTAGACAGGGACATTGAGGATAATATTAACCTCCCTACACCAGTAAAGGTGGAAATGGAAGAGGTTGGAGACCCTAAGACACTAGGGTTAGGCCATGATTACGAGGATTTTAGTGGCCCAGTGCTTATCCTGAAGGAAAGGACTAAATGGCTGTAAAATATTACACGGCGCAGCGAACAGAATCTGAGAAAGAGATAGAGAGTACACAACAGATAAGAGGAGAATCAGTAAATTCTTTAACTCCAAACAATTGATACAAAGATGGCTTTGTCCACCCGTGCGCTTCCACTGTGTGAAGCTTAGATGGCGATCTAGACAGAAGATAGGTAAAGAGCTTAAGGCTAGCTGGAACAACAACTCTGACTGGGTGAAAGATGAGTGTGAGATGGCTGCGAAGGGGTTTAGCTTTTATAGCCCGCGAAGGTCGTTAGGTCGGCCTGCTGACCGACCTACCATATGTGCCTCCACTAGTCGGCCAGGGAATATTCCAAGGAATATTCCCTTTACCATCTACCAGCTTAACTACTCCGTCTAACCCAAAGATTAGACCCACAACAGTCACCTTTTTGCCATCCGGTCACATAGACCTCATCTGATCTACAAGTCAGGACTCAACCAATGTCCGGGCTCACATTTGGCTTCTCCTCATAATGGGGGCCTTACAACTTTGAGCACCATGGATCATTGGTAGCACCTAATGAGGGTGGGGCATTGATCATATCTAACACCCCCCCTCAATGTCCACCCATAGGTGAACTATCTCCTCGGCCCAATGCCGAGTCTCTGAAGATGAACTTGAAGCAGATCCTTCGTAAGTGCTTTGGTGAAGATATCTGCTCCATTCTCCTCTGTTGGACAGTAGACCAATTCCACTATCCCATCCTCCATCAAATCATGCACATAGTGATACTGGATCTCTATATGTTTGGTGCGTGCATGAAACACTGGATTTTTGGCAATGGCGATGCAACTCTGATTGTCACATCTCAGCACAGTTGGTTCTTCATCCTGCACTCCCATATGCCATAGAATCCTTCTCAACCATACGGCCTCACATGCAACAAAACAAGCTGCCTTGTAGTCTGCTTCGGTAGAAGACAATGCCACTGTTGGTTGCTTCTTACTAATCCAAGAGAAAATTCCTGAACCCAAAGAGAAACAATAACCAGAAACTGACTTCCTGGAATCAATGTCTCCTGCCCAATCTGAGTCACAGTTCCCCACAAGAGAAGTTCCGAAACTGTATGTGATACCATAGTCAAGAGTTTTCTTCAAGTATCTGAGCACCCGCATCCCAGCCTTCCAATGACTCTCATGAGGTTTGTTTGAGAACCTGCTCAAAACACCAACAGCAAAACTGATATCTGGTCTGGTGTTACACAAGTAGATCAGACTGCCGACCAACCTCCTATACCTCCCAATGCCTGCTAGTGCTGATGTATCCTCGACGGATAACTTTGCATTCACCTCCATAGGTGTAGCTATCTCCTTGCACTCGGTCATGCCAAATGCCTTCAAGATCTCCCATGCATATTTCTTCTGAGAGATGAAGATCTTTCCTGGCTCTTGCCAGACTTCAATCCCCAAACAATAGTGTAGCAAGCCCAAGTCTGTCATTTCAAACTCAGAACTCAAAGCCTTTCGAGTTTGGTTGATCATATCTTCATAGTCACCTGTAATAAGAAGGTCGTCCACATATAGGACAATCACTACAGACTTTTTACCATCCCTGTAAACATACAAGTTAGCATCTGAGGCACATCTTTTGAAGTTTAGGTTTAAAAAGAACCTATCTATCCGCTGGTACCATGCTCTGGGGGCTTGTTTCAACCCATACAATGCCTTCTTCAGTTTACACACTTTGTTCTCAGAATGGGGGGCCTCAAACCCTGGTGACTGAGCCACGTACACCTCCTCCTTGAGGTCACCATTTAAGAACGCTGACTTAACATCCATTTGGTACACTGGCCACTTCTTATGGGCAGCCACTGCAAGTACCGTGCGAATAGTGGTCATTCTGGTAGTTGGGGCAAATGACTCTTGAAAATCAAACCCTTCAACTTGTGAAAAACCTTGGGCAACCAGTCTAGCTTTGTACTTTTCTAAGGTACCATCAGCCTTATACTTTACCTTCCAGATCCACTTGGTGCCAATAACCTTCCGCTTTGCTGGTCGATCCACTAGCTCCCAAGTGTCATTCTTCATTATGCTGTCATACTCCGCCTGCATAGCAGCCTTCCATGATGGATCTGCAAGTGCTTCTTCTAAGTCAGTTGGCTCCTTTACTTCTCTCATAATCTCAACCATCAAGGCCATATTGACTATGTGAGCAGAAGCCCTCCTTTACTCCTCTATTCTCTGAGACCTCCTTGGTCCGTCTGCCTTCTCCTCAACAGATGCAGGCATAGGATTATTGTGGTCATAGAGCTGCTTCACCCAGCGCGGCAATGGCTTTTCCGGTGGGGTGATGTCAGGTTGGTGAACTTTTTCTTCATCATCTGAAGATGATGCTTCCTCCTCCTTAAGGATAGGGATAGCTCTCAGGACAGGTTCATAGTGGACTACTTCTTCGCTTGATGATAAAGTGGAAGAACTTGCCTTCTCCTCCTCCACTGTATGCGGCTCCTCCTTGAACACCACATCACGGCTCGCGATGATCTTCTTTGCCTCTTGGTCATATAATTTGTAAGCCTTCTGCTCATCACTATAACCCAAGAAGATACATTTTCTGCTTTTTGGTTGTAACTTGTTTCTCTTCTCATCTGGAACATGTGCATAACATTCACATCCAAAAATTCTGAAATGTGAGACAGATGGTTTCTTACCAGTGTAAGCCTCATGAGGTGTTTTTCCCTTGAGAGCCTTTGTATAGCTCCGATTTAGAATGTAGACTGCAGTATTAACAGCTTCAGCCCAAAAATGGTTAGGCAATCCCTTGCCCTTTAGCATGCATCTTGCCATCTCCACAATGGTGCGATTCCTGCGTTCCACAACACCGTTCTGCTGAGGTGTGTGAGGCGTCATCAATTGACGGTTGATGCCTTTGCTCTTGCAAAAGCCTTCAAACTCCTTTGAGTTGAACTCACCACCACCATCTGTTCTAAATTTCTTTACACTTTTCCCTGTTTCATTCTCAACAAGTATTAGCCATTCTTTAAACTTACCAAAAGCTTGAGCCTTATCACGAAGGAAGTACACCCACATCTTCCTACTGTAGTCGTCGACAATCAACATAAAATAAGAAGATTCCCCCAAGGCCTGTGTAGGCATCTTACCACACAAGTTAGCATGCACCAACTCTAGAGGAGCCTGTGCTCTATTCTTGCTTTCTTGTGGAAATGCCTTTCTTTGTTGCTTGCCCATCATACAAGGTTCACATGGTTCCTTCAATTCAGTTATTGTAGGTAGGTAAGCAACCATACCTTGCTTTTGCATCTCCTTCAATACTGGAAATCCGATGTGTCCAAACCTTTCATGCCAAAGCTTACTTGTGCCCACTCTAGCGGTGGCTGTAAGAGCACTTAGCTCATACAGGTTGTTCCTTCTTTCTCCTTTGCCAACAATTGTGCCAGCACTATCAATAATTTCTGCACCTGTCTTCTTGAACCTCACTTCATGACCAAGATCAGTTATGGCAGCAACTGATAAGAGATTTCTCCTGATTTCGGGAACATACAACACATTTGAAAGATTTTTGACTTCACCATTTGCAGCAACAAAAGAAATAGTACCTGTGCCCGCAGCAGGGCATTTAGCATCATTTCCAACCGTCACAGTGATGGATTCTTGTAGAGGCTGCATAGAACTGTATAGACCTTTCTTGTTGGTCATGTGACGGGAGGCCCCACTATCCAACACCCAAGAGTCAGTGGTAGATTCTTCTTGCGCCGAGGAGCACACTTCCTCAATGGTCGCCATGAATAATTCCAACTCTGCTTCAGCTGTATTGGCTGTCTCTTTCCCTTTACTTTTAAGGGTACCATTCTTTTCATCTGCCTTCTTGACACGACAATCTGCAATTGCATGTCCTTTCTTCTTACAGTAGAAGCACTCTCCTTGAAACTTCTTCTTTCCGCCCTTCTTCTTTTTGTCACCATCATTTTTGGTGGAGGAAACACCTTTGCCTTTTGCATTGGCAGAGAATGCAGCATCTCCATTGTTGCTTCCTTCTCGCGCTTTCAGCCTCAACTCCTCCTCCATTAATAATGCACAAAACTCCTCAAAAGTCAAAGCTTGAGGTCTCACCTGAGTATTAAGGGCAGTTACTAGTCCATCAAACTTTTGTGGACAAATCCGAAGACACCTCCGAGCTAGCTCTTCGCTAGTCTTTTGTATCCCAGCGCCAGCCATCTGGTCGCGCAGATTCTTAATCCGAGTGATGAATGCTTCAACCGTCTCTCCTTCAGCAAACTTCTCCGCTGCTAGTTGATTCTCCAAGTTTTGAATCCTTGTTTGGTTTCGTGTTTCGTACTGACTCCTTAGTACATTCCAAGCCTCTGACGCTTTGGTTGTATGCTGAATCAGAGTCAAAACACTGTCAGAACAGCTTGTAACTAAGGCACACAATGCATCTGCATTCCTTCGTTTCCAAGCTCATAGAAGATCTACATTCGGAGGAATCATCACACTAGGATTTGATGGGCCGGGGGTAGGCTGTGGTTCTGCGTCAGTCCCCAACACAGTCTCCAGAAGCTCATAAGAATCAAGGATAGTTGTAATTTTGAACTTCCACAAGGTGTAGTTTGTACCATCTAACTTGCCTTCGCTGAAGGTTGGTGGACGAATCCTCAGTGTTTGAATAGCCGGTACAGCAGCACCACCTCTTGCACCGCTTCCTGATGTGCCAGAACTGCTTCCCGGAGTCGACATCGTTTCTCTTTGCTGTTGAAGCCTTTGTCTCTTGCACGCTCTCCAATCTCTAGAGCCCCCTGGGCTCTGATACCATGTAAAATATTACACGGTGCAGCGAACAGAATCTGAGAAAGAGATAGAGAGTACACAACAGATAAGAGGAGAATCAGTAAATTCTTTAACTCCAAACAACTGATACAAAGATGGCTCTGTCCACCCGTGCGCTTCCACTGTGTGAAGCTTAGATGGCGATCTAGACAGAAGATAGGTGAAGAGCTTAAGGCTAGCTGGAACAACAACTCTGACTGGGTGAAAGATGAGTGTGAGATGGCTGCGAAGGGGTTTAGCTTTTATAGCCCGTGAAGGTCGTTAGGTCGGCCTGCTGACCGACCTACCATATGAGCCTCTACTAGTCGGCCAGGGAATATTCCAGGGAATATTCCCTTTACCATCGGGCCGGGGGCGCTGCCCCCGGACCCCCGCTTGGGGGGCCGCTGGCCCCCCTGGGACCCCCCAGCCAGGGGCTGCTTCCGCAGCCCCCGAACCCCACAATAGGGGCCCCTTTTAACTCCCTTACCACGTAACTCAATGCAATGTGCCTCGAGTTGCTACCAGCTTAACCACTCCGTCTAACCCAAAGATTAGACCCACAACAGTCACCTTTTTGCCATCCGGTCACATAGACCTCATCTGATCTACAAGTCAGGACTCAACCAATGTCCGGGCTCACATTTGGCTTCTCCTCATAATGGGGGCCTTACAACTTTGAGCACCATGGGTCATTGGTAGCACCTAATGAGGGTGGGGCATTGATCATATCTAACAATGGCCTCCTCCTTATAGGGATCTCCCAGTGTTTCATGGGCTGGTTAATGAGGATTCGATGGTGCATTTACGAGAATACGGCCTAACTTGCCTTGCAAGTGGGTTCAATGATATTCATTGGATGCTCGTATTCTCAAGTACCCTAAAGGGAGAGGCTAGAAAATGGTACTGGAGCCTCCCAAGGGGGTCTATTAAATCCTTTGAGGAGTTGAGTGATCGATTTTTAGATGAATATGAGAAGAAGGTGCCTATGACCCAAGTTTTAGGGCAGCTGATGTAGATTAGGCAAGAGTCCTATCCTTATTTTAAAGAATATGCTAGAGCCTTTGATGATATTCTGAGGCTTTGGCCAAGAAGAGCTACTGCATTGCTAGGTGATGTGCTATGTGAGCTCTTTTTGAGTGGCTTAGAGATTAACATGCAAATCCAAGTGGGAATGCGGAATCCTAAGTCATTAAGGGAAGCAAAGATGCATGCCATTGATTATGAGGGACATATTCAGAGATGTTGGGGAAACTTTTGGAGTTTTCCCCGCTTAGTACAAGTGCATCCTAGCTTTCGACCATTTCTACAAGGAGACAGCTCACTTGTTGATACCAAGGTAGTCTATGAGAGGAAACTTGGTAGCCAAAATCTCCAAGCAGAAAATGGCAATAGTAGGGATAATATACCCCCTGGGGATAAAAAGATTCCAAGCCCAATAAGTCCCATCAAGGGTTGCAATACTTCCATGAGAGGTAGTTGTGACGGTGGAATTGATAGAACCATTAGGTCTACAAGCTTAGATGAGCATTTTATGGGTGGTTCTAGTTGTGCTCCTAGTAAGGCTCTTGAGAGACCTTTCCAATTTATAGATGAATCATGCTTTCCAGTAGATGTTATTCCTTTTAGTAAAAGCATGGTTCCTATGGCTAAGCAGTTTGCAGAGTGGACAAAGAAAAGGGAAGACATCTCATATGAAGAAGATGCGGCATGCCAAAGGTCCACCTATACTAAATAGAAGCCATAAGGCTGTGAGGCCATTTGGTAATGGTGATAAATCCACAGTGAGTCCATTGGACCAATGTGGGCATATGAGGCAATCTAAGAATATGAAAAGGAATATGAGATGGGTTTGGAGGCCCAAAATCCCTAAAAATACTGTTGTTGTGTCAGATGAAGGGCCAGGAATTGCATGTGAACATGCTTTGATGGATTGCCAAGAGGATGTGACTAAAGGCCATAATGCAACATCTAACAATAGGGACCGCCGCCCCGAGATGCATCTATGTGATGGGTCCAGTATTGAAGCTCTGTCTAGTTTGGGTCGTATTATTGACATATGTAATGGTCCAATTAGAGAAGAGTTGAATGATCATAAATCCATGATTCTCCCTATAGGAGGAGTTACTAGAAAGTTGGGACAAGTGATCCGTTTGAATGACGACCAAGAGGATGAGATATATCAACCTAATGATGTCATTCATTCAGCTTATAGTACCCAAGAAGAGATAACCATTATTACTGAGATATCAATAGAAAGGCTTGGGCTAGTGAATCTACAAAGAGCGTAGATCAAGCTTTTAGCTGACTCGCATGAGTAGCATGAGGCTAGTCCTCCTATTTTATGCTATCCTTGGTATCCTGATTAGTTTGATAGGATGTGCTGTATATGCCAAGGAGATCATATATTGCATGGATTAGAATGAGCTATCCATTTTAGGCCAAGAGGGCCCTATCTCTATTTGGTGCAGGTATGTTTAATGTTTTGTTGTTTTAGTGATTGCACCATACAGGTTGACGAAGTCGCTAGAGGGAGCCTTTGCTGCGAAGAAGCTTCTTGTGGCCATTCTAGGTGGGTTCGTTCCCTTTTCGAGTTTTTTCCTTAAGCAATTAATGATATATGTGCGGGTGAGGGTTACTTTCTTTTGTTTGTTAGGGACCAGCAATCAAGGCATGAAGTCCCAGGTTTAGGTTCTGTATGTTTGAGAGAGGTCTGAGTAGTCCTTGCCTGCTGTAAGGCATTGTTAGGCATTGTAAGACCTTTTTTAGATGGGAGTTCTAGTGACCCTATTTTGCTGACCTGCTAGGCGGCCGTTTTAGGAGTTCCTGTTAGTTGTGAGGCAATTAGAGAAGCCTACTAAAATAATGATGGAAAGAGACAAAACCCTAAAGATTTGAAAGATAATATATATATATATATATATATATATATATATATATATATATATATATATATATATATATATATAGGGAGGTGTGTAAAAAGGGGTTCTAACCCCTATAAAAATAGAAAAGGAAAGAAAGAAAAATCCTTGAGTTGTTGTTTATTGCCTTGTGAAGGCTTGGTAGGTTCCTGGGGATGAGACAGGACCCGGGGCTGATGCCTTGTCTTCCTAGGGGTGGCATCTAGTAGAAAAATAAAGAATATAAGAAGGTTGGAGTGAAAATAAAAGTGGACGTTAGAAAAGGATTAAGTGTCACCTTGCGAGGGCTTGGTAGGTTCTTGGGTACCGAGACAGGACTTGAGGCCGATGCCCTGTTCTCCTTGGGTCACTATACTCAGCTCCCTCCTTTTTACACTCCCGAGTATGGATAATTAGATGCTAAAAGAAGAGTAATGTGCTAAAAGAAACTATTTCTTGATCAGGCTATAGGAGTTCTCGCCTAGGAGGAGTTCCTGGTTGAGTTGTCCTTAGTTAGGTAGGTGTTTAGACCACCACTTAGGGCAACCTCTTTGATAGATCTTTTTAGCTTGACTGTGTTGGAGCAGTTGGTTAGTGACTAGCTTTGGGCCTTCTATTAGATTATGATGGGCCTACTCCTCGTGGATTTCATGTCTTGGTTTTGTTAGGGGGTAGGGTATGAGCTGTGATGTGTTGTGTTGTGTATTTTTTGTATCAGCTTGATGCTCCTTTTTGTTGTTTATGTGCAGATCTCTTCATGGGATTCGATGGGCTGAGTCGCCCTATCTCGTGGTCACCAATGACAGATGATTTTTGATGCCGAGAAGTGCTTAAAAATAGCCAAAAATTACGAATATTAGGGGAAAAATAGACTTCGTCAAAGGCGGCAGTGGCAATCGGTACGATTTTAAGCGGCAAGTCCCTAAAGCACTAGTGCTTATTTTCATGGAAATCAAACGGTGGCGGATGGCTGAGCTAGAGTTTTCCTAGATGCAAAATGACGTCAGGAATCCAACGCAAGTCTCGGATCTCCATTCCGAGGTCGTTTGATCCCCTATTTAATCCTTGCAAGGTTCGGGGTTGTGAAGCAACTACTGGATCTGGAAGCCGAGAAGAGCATGACGGGCCCTAGCTTTGTAGATTTTGATATCACAGAACCACTCGTCCAGACGGATCTTGAATCCGATGTCGTTTGCCCCTCCAAAAGTGAAAAAACCACTTGCCGGAAGTGTGAAAGCAAAAGGCATGAACTAGATAATTGGGGTTTTTAGCTTAAGCTCTTAATAAAGAGCTTAAGAGAAGCCACGATTTGAAACTTGGGGGGGGGGGGGGGGGGGGGGGGGGGGGGCGAGGCATCTGTTTTTTATGCGCCCCATTTTTTCCCCCATTAATCATCATTTTTTGATCGGGCAAATGGAGAGAAACCCTCCTGGCTATGGGATGAAGATTCTTTGCACCTCCGATCACTCCAGACCATGCGAGGAATGATGCATTGAGCAAAGAGATAAAAAACCAGTATTTCTCTCTCCTCCCTCTCTCTCCTACATAGAGGCAATTCATGTGCAAGAGATCAAGAAGAAGAGGGGTTGAAGGATGCTTGTCCGACTGTGATCGAATTGCTCCAAGCTGAAGAGGAGGCTGAGGAAAGAGGTTCAACATTGAAGAATGGTTGCTGGTTGGTCTGTGGGCTGCCCAGAATAATGATTAAAAAACCCGCAACACGCAAGATACGCGGTATGCTCCAATTTTATGAAGAAATTTTCTTGTTTTTGTTGTTTCATGGTCCAAATGTTGTTCATATGCGGTGAATTTTTGTTTGAACCTTGTTTGCATCATGTTTGAGGGCTACAACTACAAAAATGCAGAACCCATAATGATTTAGAGCTGTTATTAATTCTTTAAAACCCGCAAAATGTTATTTTTAATGAAAAATAGCGGTTTTTTTAAATTGAGTTGGGAAAAAGGGATGAAAATGGGATAAAATTAGAGAAAATATTAAGTTTCAGTCAAAATAATAAGCTAACACAAATAAATCAGAAAATACCTATTTTTCATAAATAATAAATAGAAAAAAATAGCAAAAATAAGGAAAATTGGGATTTTCGCGCTAAAAAATATGGAAAAATAAGATTTATGTGCGTGAATGTTTGGTGAGGTTAAAGCTTGAGGTCAAGCCTCAGTTTGTCTCGTCCTTTGTGTTATAGTACGTGTTTATTGCTTTTTACATACAAAAATAATACAAAACAACCATTTACACCTATGCATTGCAGCAACACCTAAACGGTGAGGGGGGGATGAAGTTTGTGCGACGATCTAATTGCTGAAAAGATACAAATTCTGATTTCCCTCTTTGTGCATAGCATTTAGGGATTGTTCCATAATTAAATATAGGCGACTAGTAGCATAGAAGTTTCGGTGCTAGTCCCTAAAGTAGCGCAATATGTAACGCTTAGTTAAAATTCATGAAAGGGCTGTTTTCCGTACCTCACATGGCTGGTTTTTTCAATCATAAAATGGTTGTGCACAATTGTCATACACCTTGCATCAAGCATGCTACATGGTATCTCCTAGAATGCATTGCAATTGATTGATAAACTTTGACCAACGCTAAGAGGACAGGAAACCTAAGCTGTGGGTTTAGACGAGTGCTTCCATTGGGGAAATTTTGTGAGGCAAATCAAAATCTCCTGGAACGCTGAATTATGAAAGAGTGGAGTTTGTACGAATGTTATATGTGTTAGCGATGCATCTTGAGGCCAATCCCTGAGGTGTAGGAGAGTCGCAGTGGAGTTGTGGCAATCAGCAGAGAGGTGCTTCCCTATGTGTGAATTACGATGCATTATGCCTATATGTTATGGGATCTCCCTTTGAGGAGAAGGGAAGATGAACGTTGGACTACATATTGGATACAAATGCAAAATCATCATAAGCGTTTAGTGCAAAGTGAGTCTTAAACACTCTTGGCCCACGAGGTCGTGTGGTGGGGTTGATTGTCGTATGCATGAGGTTCGGCTAGTGCCATAGCTAGTGCCACCCCATTTTAGGTCCCATCAGTGACCATTCGTCTATATCAGTAACTTCTTCTATGCCTCCTAGGTTTCGAGTGTGGGTCCTTAGCTTTGTGATCGAGTGGGTGTTTACTAATAGGTGGCAGTCCTTGATGTTTAGGTACCCATTTGAATTGGGGTTCATGGGCTTTAGCATTGGGTTCAACGGTTTGCTGGCCTTGAGGCTTGGTGGGTTTGTGATGAGTCACAACTCCCCATTAGTCTTGATGGTGGGTTTCTCTACTGGTGGCTTTGCGGACTTGGAAGGAGTCACGCCGCCCTTGTTGAAAGCTGTAACTATGCAGATGTTGCCTATGGCTAGGTAGATACGCTGTGACTGGTAGTCGACATTGCAACAACGAGCTTGCTTCTTAAAGGTTCTTCCTAACAATGACTCTGTGCCTACATCTTTGGTGTTGGGCAACATATAGAAGATCATCGGCATGCTTTTAGACTCGATAGAAACTACAGCCTTGCACTTTTCCAAGAGTTCATATGATCAGCCCCCATACAGGATGAGCTTAGTGTTAGTGGGCTATAACTGCGGTTTACCAATTTGGGTCCAATGGTCATGAGTTAAGACATTAAAGTCAGCTCCCTCATCGGTCAATGCATTGATGGTGCATGTGTGCTTGTTGGCAGTGATTGTTATGCTTAGGTAAGTTGGTTCTACAGTTTCCTCATCCTCATCATCCATCTCACTGATAGTGGCTATTCGTACTTTGAAAGGGGACACTAGCAATGGAGGCTCATATAGTGGGTGTGTGGGAGGAAAATAGTTCTCGATGCGACTACCATTGAAGAAGCCTATGCCCTCACCTTCTAGGGTTTCGAGTTCTATGTTGCCAGTTTGGTTGATGGTTTGAACTCTGAAAGGACCTAGCCCCCAAAACTTCATTTTCTATTTATGTCCCTTGATTGAGTACAACAATACTAAGTCGCCCTATTCAAAGTCTGGCTACTTGACATGCTTGTCAAACTAGCTTTTGCATCTTTCCTTCTTGCATATTAGCACATGGGTGGCTAGAAGCCGAGTTTCCGATAAGCATTCGAGCTCAACCAGGCGTTCTGCCTATGCCTCCTTCCCATCCTATCTCTCTTGAAGGGCTATCCTCAGGCTAGGAACGAAGGACTCTAAGGGTAGAATTGCCTCAGTTCCATAGGTGAACCTAGAGGGAGTTTGACCTACAGCTGTTTTATAAGCCGTGCGATAGGCCCACAAGGCCGCCATCAACTTGTTATCCCAATCACTGCATGAAGTAGAGACTACCTTGGTCAGGATGTTCACCAAGATTTTGTTGAGATATCAAGCTCCACTCGTGATATGCCAGGGTGACCGTTGTGCATTTATGTCACCGACTTGTCAGTTTGCAGATGCGGTTGGTTCACTGCCCGTGAATAATGCGGTTGGTACACCGCCCATTAATAATAGCTACATGATAGCTATCCTTATCTACTCTAGTTCGTGGCTCAGCTAGTATGCCACCTTAGTTAGTTGAGTTTGGTTTGAGACCCATATATAGGGTTCTTCTATTTCCTTGTACTAGAGTTCTTTTTTGGCTTACACAACTAAGAAGAGGAAAACTGTTTTCAGCCTCCACCCTTGTGTGTATTCCCCCATTGTGCAAGCAAGAAAGCTACAAGTGAGACTCCTTCCTTCTCTCCCACAATCTTGACATGGTATCAGAGCCTTGTTTGTGGTAAGGAGCTCAAGAAAGCAAGCCAAGCTCGCGGTGTTCTAGTAAGAGGAGCAGTGTTGCTTTCATTTTCTGTTTTGGGAGCAGATCTCTCTAGGTAGCACAGCCGAAAATTGCAAGAGTGCATTGTCTTAGGTTGAGACGCCCTTTGCGGTGAAGCAAGAGGGCAGTATATGCTCGGGGGGAAAGGGCTATAGCCCTTGGCGACCCTGTTTTTTTGATTTGAGGCCATTTCGGGGCTTGTTTTGGAGGCGGAAGTTTTCTGCACGCACTCAGGAAAAGGCCCAGTTTTATGTTGTGCGACCACTATTCTATAGGTTGGTGAAAAGTTACTGTAGAAATTGCATCGTATGCCTGTGCGCAGAGACATTGGGAGTTACAGAATTATCCTTGTTGCTTGTTGATGCAAAATGGTCACTAGGAAGTGACTGTGTGGTTAAATACCACTTTTGTCAGTTTTGCAGATTTGCCCTTGTGAGGCTGAAGCTGTGTTCTCTGCAGTGACAGAATTTTTTGCAGTATTCTGTAATGGCGTCCGATTCTCTTTCGTAGATTGTAACTGAAAAGCTCGACAAGAACAACTTCCAAGCATGGAAGTTTAGAATGACGAATTTCCTTATGGGAAAAGGATATTGGAAATTTATTGCAGGAAATGAAGAAGAACCAGTTCTTCCTGATGTTCCCAATCAACAGCAAATGCAGGCATTCAAAGCATGGCATGAGAGAGCCATGAAAGTTATGTACTGACTGTCTATCAGTATTTCAGACTCTATGATTGTGCATATTCAGGATGCAAGTACGCCAAAGGAGGCATGGGATACTTTGTCAAAAATGTATAGCACAAATACGCAAGCCAGGAAAATGCAGCTCAAGCAAGAGTTGCATAATGTGCAAAGAGAAAATATGAGCATCAATGACTACCACATAAAGGTGAAGAAGATTGCAGATGCACTTGCTTCCATTGGGTCGCCAGTGGAAGATGATGATTTAGTTTCTGTGACCTTGAATGGTCTAGGAAAGGATTATGCACAGTTCCGAACATCCATTTCCATCCGTGAAAGATTTCCTGATTTTGAGGAGTTGATTGCTCTTCTAATTTCTAAGGAGCAGAGAAATGGTGGTGCATCTTCTTCAGGAGGAAGTTCAAAAGAAGCTATCTTCTACTCAAATGCTGGAAGAGGTAGAGGCAGAGGTAGAGGAGGCCGATTTGGAGGCCGTGGTAGAAATCAGAATATGCAGCAAACTCAAGAAAACCAGTCTTATGGAGGAGGACGTGGTAACTCTAGAGGCAGGGGGAGCCAAAGAGGTCGTGGTGGATGGCAAAGAGGCCAAAATGCAAACAGTAATGTTGAATGCTACTACTGTGGTAAAATGGGTCATATGGCTAAAGACTGCTATAAAAAGCAGAATGACATCATGAATGGGAAATTGCAACAAGGGAATTATGCATCTTCTAGTAGACAGGGTGATGACAGAAATGAGCATTTGTTTATGGTGCAGCACATGAACAATTCTGTGACAAGTGTAGAAGAAAGCAACGATGTATGGTATGTTGACTCAGGTGCATCAAACCACATGACAGGTCATGCAGAATGGATGGAGGATGCAAGGAAAATGGAAAAACCAGGATTTGTGGAGATTGGTGATGATACTGCACATCCTATTGTGCAGATTGGAAAAATTCCTTTGTCTATGTAGGATGGGAAAAAGAAATACCTGTCCGATGTATTTCATGTCTCGAATATCACCAAGAATCTGGTTTCTGTTGGTCAAATGGTTGAGCAGGGCTTGTAGGTCAGATTTAATCCTCATGGATGCTTTGTTGAGGATATGAAAAATAAAGGTCGCTTGATAGCAAAAGGAAAGAAGAAGGGCAGAATGTTTACGTTGGATGCAGACATGCCTGAATTGAGTGCAGCAATGTTTGCACATGGGACCGGTGTAGTTGCAGATATTGATATCTGGCATAAATGCATTGGTCATGTTAACGTACAGCGACTTAAATCAATGTAGGCCCAAAATATTGTTGCAGGATTGCCTAAATTCAAGGTTGCAGAAATGCATAAGGTATGTGAAGCCTGTCAATTTGGAAAACAGGCAAGGAAACCATTTCCTAGACATGTTCAAGAGAGTGAGAAGCCATTGGAATTAATCCACTCTGATGTGTGGACTACTAAAGCTGCATCTCTTGGAGGCTGTCATTATTTTGTCACTTTTATTGATGACTATAGCAGAAAAGTTTGGGTGTATTTTATGAAAAAGAAAAGTGAAGTTTTTGGGCATTTCAAAACTCTTAAAGCTATGGTTGAAAAAGAAACAGGCCTGCAAATAAAATGCCTAAGGTCAGATGGAGGGGGAGAGTACCTCTCAAATGAGTTTGCAAGGTTCCTGCAGGAGCATGGCATAAAGCAGCAATATTCATGCAGTCATACCCCACAACAAAATGGAATTGCAGAAAGGAAAAACATGCATATTGGAGAGGTATCTCGTGTCATGCTCAACGAAAAAGATTTGCCAGTGGGCTGAAGCAGTTGCTATAGCAGTCTATATAATGAACATGACTCCCACTGCAGCAATACATGGGATGACTCAAGAGGAGAGGTATACTAGTAGGAAACCAGATATTTCTCATTTGAAAATTTTTGGTTGCATTGCCTATGTACGTGTGCCAGATGAGTTGAGATCCAAGTTGGATCCAAAAGTTGAGAAGTGCATCTTTATTGGTTACTCTCTGCAGCAAAAAGGGTATAGATGCTATAACCCTTCTACTCGTAAGTTTACAGTGAGCAGAGATGTTGTTTTTGATGAGATGAGTAGCTCGTATAAACTAGTAAATGTGATTGATGATGTAGATGCACAAAATGGTAATGCTGCACAGAATTCACAGCAGTAGTCACAAAATATTAGTGGACCTAGAGCGTCCTCTAGCAGTGGTTCACATTCTTCGCCATGGACAGGCAGATTGAGATCAGGAGAATCTTCTCAAAGCAATGCAGATAGTGGTATGCATGTATCACGAAAAGGAAAAGAGAAGGTTGATCAGCCTATATTTGATATGAATACAGGTCACTCTTATGTGGATGGTGAATCCAGTGGCTCAGAACAGAGCATTGATGATGAGTTGGGTATTCCTTCTATTGTTACACTTGGAGTAAGGAAGATCAGGGATGTTTTGAGAGCACCTGGGAGTGAACCTATTTTGCGCAGGTCTACGAGAGCTAGGTATCCTGTGGATAGGTTGAAATATGATGGATTTACAGCCATTCACTATGCATAT
Organism: Lygodium microphyllum; assembly: GCF_053477565.2. Classification (NCBI taxonomy): domain Eukaryota; kingdom Viridiplantae; phylum Streptophyta; class Polypodiopsida; order Schizaeales; family Lygodiaceae; genus Lygodium; species Lygodium microphyllum. Next base: position 71,177,190 of record NC_141153.1, read on the forward strand.
ATGGTCAAAGTGATACAGGAACCAGAACCCACTTCTTTTGAGCAAGCCATGGGAAAAGAAAAATGGGAGAAAGCCATGGATGAAGAAATGGATGCCTTGGAAGCAAATGCTACATGGGAATTGGTACCTTTGCCTAAAGGTAAGAATGCAATTGGCTGTAAGTGGGTTTATAAGGCGAAGCACAATGCAGATGATTCTGTGAACAGATACAAGGCAAGATTAGTAGTCAAGGGGTATGCACAAACACATGGCATTGACTATGAAGAAACATTCAGTCCGGTTGCAAGGATGGCAACCGTAAGAGCAGTCATTGCTATGGCTGCATCAAAGGGATGGCCTTTACATCAAATGGATGTAAAGAATGCCTTCTTGCATGGTGATTTGCAAGAAGAGGTCTATATGGAGTAGCCACTAGGTTATGTGCATGCTATTCATCCTGAGTTTGTTTGCAAGTTGAAGAAAGCCTTGTATGGCTTGAAGCAAGCACCTAGAGCATGGTCTGACAAGATAGGACATTATCTTGTCACTATTGGCTTTCATATTTCCAAGGTAGATTTCTCACTTTATGTGAGAAAAACAGAGAAATGTATTATGCTACTTGTCATTTATGTTGATGATTTGATTATGACAGGTGACAGTGATGAATATATCCTTCATGTGAAAATGCTATTGAAGCAGAAGTTTGAGATGAAGGATTTGGGAGAGCTGCGTTATTTCTTGGGCATTGAGGTGATTAGATCACCAAGTGGGATACATCTCTTGCAGAGACAGTATGGATTGGACATGTTGTCCAAATATGGGATGACAGGCTGTAAGCCTATTTCAGTTCCTTTGGAGCAGAATGTGAAGCTGAGCGCAGATGCAGGTGAGCTTCTGAAAGACCCTACTATGTACAGACGCATAGTAGGAAGCTTGATTTATATGACTATTACCAGGCCAGATTTGAGCTATGTTGTTGGATTGGTAAGTCAGTTTATGCAGGCTCCAAGGAAACCGCATTTGGATGCGGCTAGACGCATACTCACGTATGTGAAGTCCACATTGTAGTATGGACTATTTTATGAGACTGGGGTTCAGATATAGTTGCATGGATACACTGATGCTGATTGGGCTGGTAGCATTTCTGATAGATGATCTACCAGTGGATATGTGTTCTCTTTTGGGAGTGCTGCAGTCACTTGGAGCAGTAAGAAACAACCTACAATTGCCTTGTCCAGCACAGAGGCTGAGTACAGGGGTGCAGCAATGGCTGCATGTGAGGTAGCTTGGTTGCATAAGCTACTTTATGATATGCATTAGCCTACAGATGGGCCAGTTGTCATTTATTGTGACAACATGAGTAGTATACACTTGGCAAATAACCCAGTCTATCATGCTAGAACAAAGCACATTGAGGTGCATTATCACTATGTGCGGGAGAGGGTTTTACTAGGTCTTATTGATCTAGTTTATGTCAGCACAGAGGATCAGGTAGCTGACATATTTACGAAGGCATTGGGTGCAGAGAAGCTGCGCAAGTTCAGAGACCTTCTTGGTGTGCAAGAATTGGGATTGAGCTCGACTGCGCAAGTTCAGAGACCTTCTTGGTGTGCAAGAATTGGGATTGAGCTCGAGGGGGAGTGTTGAGATATCGAGCTCCACTCGTGATATGCCAGGGTGACCGTTGTGCATTTATGTCACCGACTTGTCAGTTGCAAATGCGGTTGGTACACCGCCCATGAATAATAGCTACATGATAGCTATCCTTATCTACTCTAGTTCGTGGCTCAGTTAGTATGCCACCTTAGTTAGTTGAGTTTGGTTTGAGAGCCATATATAGGGTTCTTCTATTTCCTTGTACTAGAGTTCTTTTTTGTCTTACACAACTAAGAAGAGGAAAACTGTTTTCAGCCTCCACCCTTATGTGTATTCCCCCATTGTGCAAGCAAGAAAGCTACAAGTGAGACTCCTTCCTTCTCTCCCACAATCTTGACAGATTTTATTTGTGGATTCAGCTTGGCTATTTTTCATGAGGGTAATAAGGCGAAGATTTTTGATGGATGATTAGAAAGGTGGATAGGAGATGAGCTATCACTTCGTTGATGAAGTGTGTGCCTTGGTTGTTAACAAGTTTGATGGGATAGCCGAATGGTGAGATCATTTGCTTCCATAAGAACTTGGCGGTGGTCCTAGCATCATTTTTTCTTCTAGTTCGTGCTTCTGCCCATTTTTTTAGATAGCTGGTGGCGACAATGATTTATTTAGCTTGTGAATATTGTGCCACAGGACTAATGGGTCTGATGAAGTCAATCCCCCATTTCTCGAAGGGTTGTTGTGTAATGATTGGGGTTAGCTCTATGCAATCCTTATGAATAGGGACCTTAGTCCATTGGCACTCATCACAATGCTTTACAAATTGTGATGCATCTCGAAAAGAGTAGGCCACCACAACTGGCATTGCAGCACCTTGCGAGATGTCATATCTATGTTGAAGTGTCCTTTTGTGATTATGCCATGTGCCTCTATGAGTATGTCATGTATCTCATGCTCGCACATGCATTCACGCAACAACCCATCTTACCCCAACCTATAAAGTTGACATGCTATCAACTGATAGGGTTGGATCTTCAAGATGAGTCACCTAAGTTGGGCCTTTTCTATTGGTTGTTTAGGTAATCTATGCTCAAGCACTTGGACTATGTCATCTACCCAATACGGCATCATGTTGACTCTAAACAAATCTCTTTCACTGGATAAGCAAAATAGATGCGCGCTTGGTAGTTTGTCTACAATGCCTTGTCCAGCAGCTTCTCCTGTGGGGATGTGAGACATATGGTCAGCCATGTAGTGTTACTTCCCTTTACGTACCACCATGGAGAAGTCAAATTCTAAAAGCAAAAGTAGCCATCAAGCGATGCGTCCTATAGCACAAGGTTTATTAACAAGATATAACAGGGCCTGATGGTCAACAAAGAAGGTAAAAGGTGTAGCCAAAAGATAATGCCAAAATTTCTTTACAGCAAATACCATGGCCAACAACCCCTCTCTCTCCATTGTTGAGTAATTTATTTTGATCTCAGTGAGTTTTCTGCTAGTAGATCTCACTGGGTAATCTAGGTTGTCTTCAACAGGCTGGCATAACACAGCTCCTACGACGAAATTCGAAGCATCAATGTGCACATGGAACGTGAGTGTCTAATCTGGGGGTTGTAGAATTGGTGCTGATGTCAGAGCATTTTTCAATTCCTTATACGCATGTTGGCATTCCTCAGCCCATTCGAATATGATTAAAAGCTTGCATAGAGGTCTAGCAATCAATGCATAGTTAAACATAAATTGTTGATAGTACTCTGTATGGCCTACGAAGTAATAAGTTGGGGGTGGAAGATCGACAATGACCCTGACCTTTGAGAAGTATGTGGCAATACTGTTCTTCGACACTTCATGCCGTTGAGAGTGGAATTTTGGTGTCGAGAAGTGCTTAAAAATAGCTAAAAATTATGAATATCAAGGGAAAAATATTCAACGTCGAAGGCGGCGGCTCACGATTTTAAACGCCAAAGTGCTTTAAAGGCGCCTGAGCGACACTTGTTGATTTTTCATAAATTTTCAGACAGTCGTGCGGATTGACACGATTTATTGGCCAATACGGGATGCCAAGCTAGACGCCCAGGAGTTTTCAAAGCTCAATCCCGAGTCTGGACGGGGAAATGGCCAAGAATTGGTCAAGATTTAAAAGGGTGGCCACAACATGGACCAAAGGGGGGGGTTCCCTTTGGGGGAATTTTAACCCCCCAACCAAAAGGCATGCATTATGGATGAAAAATCGTGGGAAGGAGAAAAAAACGTGGAGGAAGAACAACGCCGTTTTTTGAGCCATGAATGGATGGAGGGCATCATGCAGCTTACACATACCCTGCCTAATGGATTATGGGGCTTCATTCCCCTTTGTCTGTGGACTCTATCGCCTGTCTTCGCTCCTCCATTGGTGGCCTGAATGCTGAGATGGAAATCTAGTATTTCTCTCTCCTCTCTCTCTCTCTCCCCTAAAGACAGATTCATGTGGTGAAGAAGAGGAAGAAGAATGGATGATGGATGCTTGTCCAATGAAGACCGGATTGCTCCATGGTGTAAGAAGATTGAAGATTGTTGATTGTGGACTATCATGAGCATTAATGGTGGTTGGAAATCAATCCAGAGAAATGGCAAATAAAAACCCGCAACCCGCAAAGAACGGTAATCTCATTTTTACAAAGGAAAATGGTGTTTTTAATGCAATTTGCTTCATGAATACTTGTTCCCATGAGATGATTGTGCATTATAATGTTGTTTGCAATGTCTTTCAACTGTTTATGATCAGGAAATCAGAAAATCATAAGTGTTGTGGATGAAATTAGTAGTGAAAAATTCGTAAATATGCAAAATATGGGGAGATTGGGTGTTTTTGAGATATCAACGGAAAATATAATAAGACACACCAACTAAACTGGTCTTTTTGTTGTAAATGAACCTAAGGGCCACAGCCCATAACTCATTTTGAATTTTCAGTCATTTAATATTGTAAAAAATACAAGAAAAATAAGGAAAAAATAGGGGAAAAATAGAATTTGAGTATCGAAAATTAAGGAAAAATAAGATTCATGTTTGTGGATGTATGGGGGGTCTAAAGTATGAGGTTTAGCCTCAGTTCAGCCCTACCTCTATGCTTTAGTGAGTTTTTATGGCTTTTTGTACAATAAAAATGTGGAAAATGAACCCTAAACCTATGCACTATGCACAATCTAAACGGGTGAGGGGTTAGAGTGTATGAAAGGTGTTTAAATGCTGAATGAAATGATGAAAAGCTTGCTGGTTTTTTATGCATACCATTTAGGTTGATCGATAATTAAAAATTAAGGACCTAGTAGCACGAGGGTTTCTCGGTGCTAGGTTCATGCAACACAGCATACGAGCAATAGTCAAATCCATTGAAAGAAATGTTTTCCACATGTGCACCAATGCTAATTTTCCTTCGTTTGAGCACGTGGACATTCACAATTTGCATGAAGCATGAAATTTAAAAGGTGTCAGACAATACCTCCTGGATGCATGGCAATTGCTTTCTAGAGGAATATGACCAACGTTGAGTGAGTAAGGTTGTCCTACGCTATAGGCTAAGCATTGGGTCTAAGGGAAAGAAAGTGAGGAAGCATGGTACATCTCCTAGAAATATGCGAATCATAAAAGAGAGAATTTTGTGTGCATATGTTATATATGTTTAGCGACGCATCGAGGGGCCAATCCCCAAGGTGTAGGAGAGTCGCAGTGAGGTAGCGGCAAGGACCTCTTATCTTTGTGCTTCGTGCTATTTGGCAATGTGCTGGGACGCCCTCTGAGGAGTGTTAACTGGGTTAGAGTTGGACTATAAAACGTAATACAAACACAATATGTTTAGGAAGATGATGTATGCGTCATCCACACTCCTGGCCGCAAGGCCGTGGGGTTGTTGAGCGCATGATAGAGGTCCGGCTAGTGGATGAGCCAGTGTCGGCCCATTTTAGGTCCCATCAGTGGTGCATTTGACAGGAGCCACTTAGAAGTGGCGGTCCTCGAATCTCGGTTGTCTAGGGGCCAGTTAGCCATTTATGCTGAAGGATACTGAGATTGAACGGTTATTCATCGATAAGCATCGTCTAGTCGAAATCCAAAAGCAAGAGAGAGTCAAAAGAGCTAGGTGACGTGCTGAAATTTTTAGGAGATATTCCCCTAAGCGTAGCAGTGCTGAACCCTTACGAGGGAATGGATCTAGTGGTCTTGGTGCCACAAGCAGTAAGTTAGGAGAAGGAGGAAGCTCTAGTGCTGCCCTTCCTTCCATAAGTCAGTGTACATCAAGTGCGGGAGGTGTAACCCCACCGTCCCCTATTCCTAGTGCAAATCCAATTCTCGTTATGGCGCAGCCCATAGCAATTCCTGCAGGAACGACGGATTTTCCAGCTCTAGGTTACCCGCTACCCATTTTTAATGGGCTAGCTGAGGAAGATGCGGAGGTCCATATCAGGGAGTTTCAAAAGCAGATGTTTAACTGTCGCATCCAAGAAGAAGGACATTTAATGATGTTCTTCAACATGACTCTCAAAGGAAGAGCTGCCATACGGTATCATGGTTTAGAAGCCGGAACCATATTGAATATTGATGCATTTTATGGAGCTTTTCGAAGGGAGTTTGCTCCTGAAAGGGGTGGACAATATTGGTTGCGTGTACTTAACGTGACCCGCCAAGAACCACATGAGGATATTCGTGTGTATGCGAAGAAAATAAAAGAGGTTTTCCGTAAGTTGGACACCTCCATTCCTATCCCCGCAGTTGCCCAATTGCAATATTTCCTACATGGTTTGGACTTTAATATTCAGTTGCAGTTGAGTAGTGTCCCTTTGGGGGATATGAATACTGCCATTACAAGAGCACAAGAAGTGGAATCCCGACTACAAGTAGCCGATGCCTCTCGAGGCAATTCGAATATGGGTCTAGCATTGGGAAATAATATGGCGACGGCCAATGGCAGTAGTAGCCAAGGGATAGAGATGGCTAATCCTAATGGGAGAGGGAACATGATGCAGAATGTGCATTTATTACCAGCTCCCCCTAGCATGTCGATGCCTATGAGTAGTCAAATGGCTCCAAATGGTGGAAGCCAGGCGGTTAACCCTAATACCATGCCTGTGGTTCAACAACCAGTGCCTAATCGAATTGTTAGGCCGATGGAACGACATGGTAATGATCAAGGCTACGAGTCGAGTGCTTCCAATGTTCTTGGCGAGGTTAAGGACATGATGAACCATTATACCGACATGATTACGGAGCAGTATCGACAAATAGCCATTGATGTCAACTTTCTTAAAAAACAACAAAATTTGATAGGAAGTAGATACCCAGATGAGGGTGCACCTTCGAGGTTTAGCTGCAAATGGTGTGGTGGGCAACACTATCCAAGAAACTGCCCAAATGTCAAGTGCGACATTTGTGGAAAGTCCAGCCATTTAGCAACCACTTGCTGGAGTAAGATTAGTTCCCTCCAACGAGGTAGTCGGCAACCAGGGCCTGTTAATCATCGTGTGCAAGGAAATGATTCCTAGCGAGAAGACGGGCCTAAATAAATACTCCAATGACCAAAGACTACAGTGGAGGAGCTGCCTAGTGGTAGTGGGGTTAGTTTGATTGAGGCTGTGCGCGTTAATGACGCTGAAACCTCTAATCTGAGAGCGGTCCTTACAAGAGGTCAAAAGAGTAGAGAGGCCAACAAGGATAAGCTTGTCGACGGAAACCCTAAACAAGGCGACAAAGGAACGCAAGTTCTAGATCTTGCCATGGAAGGGGGACCTCTGAAGCCCGTGGAGAGTAAAGCCGATGCTAAGAAGGATAAGGAACCACCGAGGAAGAAGGTGAAAGTTAAAAAAGAAGCAATAAAGCTGGTCCAGTGACCTAAAGAGCGGATGGTTTGGCATGAAAAGCAAACTCTACCGAACTATCATGAATTCGATTTGAAGAGCTCTCTTTGCGAAGTCAGGCCGGATGTGAACCTTTTACAGCTTATTAAGCTTTCCCCAGGAGTACGTAAGGAATTTAGAAAGATCCTGCGTACCGGGTATATCATAGAACCTTTGGGTATTGCGCGAGTTGGTGATGACTTGTTCGAGCATGCTGAGAAGCATTGCCCAAGGGTTGCAGCCTATGTCGATGGGATATTAGTAGATTATGCCATTGTCGACACGGGATCATTTGTTAACATTATGAGTTCTGAATTGATGGAAAGGTTGGGTCTTGCGATCCAGAAAGATACCTCCACAATTCTCAGAATGGCGGATGATAGTTTGAGACAGCCGGAAGGTTGCATTACTAAGGTCCATGCCATTGTTGCAAATGTAGAATCCCTGCTGGACTTTAGGGTAATTCGTTTTGCAGGGCATCCAAGTTACCAAGTATTACTTGGACGACCTTGGATCTTGCAAGCGGACTGTCAAGTAGATATACCTACCGGTCGATTGATATTCGGCAGAGGTGCTCAGCGTGTGGTGGTTGATGCCTATCCTAAGTCCCCGCAGAGTGAGAGAGCTCCTCTATCTTCCACAGAATTGGAGACATTAGAGGATTTATGCGCCAGTGAGACATCATCGAGTGATGAGTCCAAAGAGGGATCCACCACGGAAGATGTCTATTAGATCACTTTGAACGAGCCAATAGAGGCCCAAGATCGTATAAGAGATGCAAATGTTATCGAGCTAGACCTTGGCACGCCAAATGATTCACGGCCAATTAAATTAGGTTCTATGCTCAGCTCAGCAGAAAGGGAGGACTATGTGTCCTTGATTCAAGAATTCCGTGATATCTTTGCTTGGAGTTATGATGAGCTGAGAGGCATTCCTCCCAGCCTGGCCGTTTATACAATTCCGTTGAAGGAGCGCAGTCGTCCTGTGCGACAGAAAGTAAGGCGTATGCATTTTGAACTGAGGGACGGGCTGTTTGAAGAGTTACAGAAGCTTCAAAAAGCGGGTTTGATTTTTCCTGTGCAATACACAGAATGGTGTTCACCCATTGTTATCAGAAAGAAGAAAAATAATCAGATCCGATTATGTGTGGATTTTAGGGAGCTGAATAAGCAAACAGTTAAGGATTACTACCCACTGCCATTCATTGATCAGATTTTGGATCAATTAGCGGGTAGGGAGATATATTCGTTTATGGATTGCTTTGCAGGATACAACCAGATGGCAATTGCAGAAGAGGACAAGTTGAAAACAACTTTTATTACTGTCTTTGGTACTTTTGCATACCATGTGATGGCCTTTGGTTTATGCAATGCGTCTGGTTCGTGGGAACAAACGGCAGATAAGACATTCGGTGACATATCCCCTAAAGAGTTGAAGGTGTTTATTGATGACTTAGGGGCCGCCACCATGAGAGAAAGGCAGTTGATCATTTTAAGAAAATGCTTTGAGCGCTATAGACAATTTTGTATCGCTCTAAACCCACGGAAGTGTGTTTTTGGTGTACCTTATGGGCTATTGCTGGGCCATGTGGTCAGTTCAGTAGGAATTGCGATAGATCCTGAGAAGGTCAAAGTCATAGTTGCCATGGATCCACCACGCACTCCGAAAGAAGTTCATAGCTTTCTATCTTCGGTTGGTTATTATCGTAGATTTATAAATGCCTTGGCAGAAAGAACGTTACCGCTTACAAATCTTTTTTCCTTTAGCTGTTTGTTTGTATGGGTTGACCCCTGTAAGGTAGCTTTCGAGGATGTGAAGCAGGAGCTAGTCAAAGCTCCCATTTTAAAAGCACCTAAAAGAGGCGAGGTATTCTATATATTTTCAGCAGCCACCATGCATAGTATCAGCTGTTGTTTAGCCCAAATTTGGGAAGGAAAGTGGTATCATCCGATAGCCTTTGCTAGTCGAAAATTGGGCATTTTAGAGATCAATTATACCTACATGGAGAAATTTTGTCTTGAGATGGTCTTTGGGACCAAGAAATTCAGGCGTTATATTCTCTATGAGAAAGTTGTGCTTTATACGAAGGCGGAGGGGCTTCGATTATTGATGAATAAGCTGTAGCCGCCTGATCATCTAGCAAAGTGGTTAATCACTTTGCAGGAGTTTGATTATGAGATCAGGAGTAAGCCACCAAGGTTAGAGGATATTGTGGAATGTCTTGTGGACTTTGGGGAGCCGAAAGAATCTGTGGGCTGAAGGTACTGACATGAAGTTGTTATTTAAAATAGATACGGCGTCTATTCCCTCCTGGTACGCTGCAATAACGCATTATTTATCGACAGGAGAGGCTGGATCCTAACTTTCTAAAGCTGAGAGAAGGAAAATTAAGCAGCAGGCATTAAAGTTTGCCTTGATCGCAGGTACATTATATCGGCAAGGGGTTGATGACATCTATCGCCGATGTGTGATGCCTGACGAGGTGCCATTCATTTTGGAAGAGTGCCACGATTCCGCATGCGGAGGTCATTTTGTTGGACGGCTTACAGCACAAAAGGCTTTAAGAGTAGGTTACTGGTGGCCTGCCATCTTCCAGGATGCGTTCACGTATATTAAGAGATGCGATATTTGTCAACGACATGATAGTTGAGAGAATAGAAAAAGACCACTCACCCCTATTATGGCGATACTTCCATTTGAGAGTGGGGAATAGACTTTGTGGGTCCTATTACTCCATCGTCGACTGCACAAAAGAGGTATATTATTGTAGCAACTGACTATTTCACAAAGTGGTCAGAAGCACGTGCAACCAGGAAAGATGATGCCAAAGAAATTGCTAGTTTTCTTTTAGAGCAGATAATATGCTGTTTTGGTCCACCGAAAGAATTAGTGTCGGACCGTGGAACCCATTTCCTGAACAAGGTGATCAAAAGCTTGATTGAGGCTTGGTAGATCAAGCACAATAAAACGACTCCTTATAATATGCAGGCAAATGGGCAGGTTGAAAGTACCAACAAGCAGCTTGTGGGTATCCTATCGAAAGTCGTATCTGAAAAGAAACGCGACTAGGATAAGAAGCTATATGTGGCAGTATGGGCCTATAATACCACGTTCAAGCAAGCCACTGGCCACATGCCGTTCAAACTAGTTTATGGTGAAGAGTGCGTTTTACCCTTAGAAATTGAGTTACCGACTATTAGATTCGCAATAAACCATTCTTTGGGTAATGAGGACGCCCTATTAGAGCGATTTACGACTTTAGTACATCTAGATGAAATTAAGTTGCAAAGTCTATTACATCAAGAGGTGGCTAAACGTTGCATGACCTAAAAGCGAAGAAGTACACCTTTAAGAAAGGGCAACTGGTTTTATACTACGATGCGCGTAGGGAGCTTTTCCTAGGAAAATTGGAACCTAAATGGGATGGACCCTACAAGATTGTTAGGTTAGGGAAGAACAGGTCTATAGCCCTATTAGCTGGTCTACAGGGAGTAGAGTTTAAGAATAAGGTTAATCTTAATAAGATTAAACCTTATTACTTCTAAGTATGCTAATACAAAAGAAATGCATTGCAGGTCCATGCTAGGAATGATCTGAGACCTGCGGAATAGAGCTTGAAAGCTGGTGGATGGGTCAGTTAATCCCTTATTTGGAGCACCCATATCTAGAGTAAAGATACCATCAGGGGAAACTCATCTGATGGAGCAAAGGATATAAAGTGATTGAGCAGGAAGACGGAACCTTTGTGTGGGAGATCAAAGTCTTTTGCCATCACTGCTTATGGCTGTTCACGAGTATCTCTGTTGACTTCAATGAAGAAGGTGGGATGGAGCCGTCAGTTCACCCTCTCAACATGCTAAACTTCGATTACCATAATTACGAGTAGAGGAGTTTGTGATGGCCGGCTGTGTAAACCCATTGTGGACGTATACACTATATATATTTTGACAGCGTCCATGGGCCCTAATAGAAAAGGAAGTGTGGGAGTAGTAATCCGAGATTCCCGACGTAGAGTGACGATGAAGTTAGTTGCTTATCTCGGGGTAGGATTCACTAACAATATGGCTGAGTATAAAGCCTTGATTATGGGATTGCATATTGCCAAGCAAGGCGGTATTCGTCGATTGTTAGTGAAGGGGGATTCCTAGTTGATCCTGAATCAGCTAGATGGGACGTACACAGTGCGGAATCCCATTCTTTGTATGTATCATTGGACTGCTATGACCCTACTAGAGGAGTTTGAGAGAGTGCCTTTTCAGCTGATTCCACGTTACTGGAATCAGTTTGCGGATTCATTAGCAAATCTTGCTTATGAAGAAGATCTCTTCTTTAATTGTGGTCCTAGTCTGGATATTGTTATCAATGATGGAATAGGACCCGGTCATTTGTGGGGTATGTTATTAGAACATGCAATATATGGCAGATGATGGTTGATATGGGTGATGCAAAGAGTAGCCGAGACCAATCTACCGTTATTATCTGGGACCCATAGGTTGATTAGACGACATATTATGCGTACGCCTCTTGCTATCTATGCAGGAGGGATGGGTCATAACCTTATGCATTTAGTTTAGGGCTACGAGCCTGTTTTTCCTCCTTGGAAAGGAGCTTATGATCGTATATCTGGATTCTTCCAGGGAGGGATGTGTGGATGTTATTTTGTTTGATCTCGTTAGGCCAAGAGGGCCAATGTTGCGAGGTTTTGAATGCTTTATTTTGTTAGGCCAAGAAGGCCGATTCAGTTTGGTAGTGAAGTGTTTTATTTCATTAGGCCAAGAGGGCCGGTTGTCTATTTAGTGCGGGTGCAGTTAATAGTTTCTTGTTTGAGTTCTGTGCTAGACAGGTTTGAAGACGAGCTTGGAAGGAGCCTTTTGTTGCGTGGAAGATTCTTATGGCCCTATCCAGGTGATATTTTTCCTTTATGAGTACTGTGGCTTTTATGATGTATGTGTTTGTGTACTTGTAAAAGGGGTTTTTCGTTTCTTGTTGGGGACTGGCGTCCAAGGCATGAAGTCCCGAGGTTTAGGTTAAGTATGTTTGAGGGAGGTATGCGTAGTCGTTGCCTCCTATGAAGACATTGCCAGGCATTGAGAGACCTGTGTTAGAAGGGAGTTCTAGTGACCCTGTTCTGCTAGCCTGTTAGGCAGCTGTTCTAGGAGTTCTTGCTAGTTGTGAGGCAGTTAGAGAAGCCTGCCAGGAGAAAACTGATTATGATAAAAAGGGAAAGAAACCATGAATATATGACAAGATAATAAATATAGATACGAACGTGTGTAAAAAGGGGTTCTAACCCCTATCAAAAGAAGAAAAGAAAAGGAAAAGTTATAAGCAGTTGATCATTGCCTAGCGAAGGCCTGGTAGGTTCCTGGGGACGAGTCAGACCCGGGGCCGATGCCTTGTCTTCCTAGGGGTGGCATCTTGCTGAAAAAGAAGAAAATAAGGAAGGTTGGAGCGAAAATAAAAGTGAGCGTTAGAAAAGGATTAAGTGTCGCCTTGCGAGGGCTTGGTAGGTTCTTGGGTACCGAGAAAGGACCTGAGGCCGATGCCCTGTTCTCCTTGGGTCACTACGCTCAGCTCCCTCCTTTTTACATACCCGTGTATGTCAATAAAATAAAACCCTAAAACAAGAAATGTGCTAAAAGAAAATACTTCTTGATCAGGCTATAGGAGTCCTCACCTAGTAGGAGCTCCTGGTTGTGTTGTCCTTAGTTAGACAGGTAGTTCAGACCACCACTTAGGGCAACCTCTTTGACAGTTCTTTTTAGTTTGGCCATGTTGGAGCAGTTGGTTAGTGACTAGCTTTGAATCTTCTATTAAATTATGCTAGGCCTACTCCTTGTGGATGTCATGCCTTGGTTTTGTGAGGGGGTAGGGTGAGCATTGTGCTGAGTTTTATTATATATTTGTTTTGTATCAGCTTGATGCTTCCTTTGGTTGTTTATGTGCAGACATGTTCGTGGGATTCGACGGACTGAGTCGCCCTATCCCGTGGTCGCCAATGAGAGTGGAACTTTTGGTGCCGAGAAGTGCTTAAAAATAGCTAAAAATTATGAATATCAAGGGAAAAATATTCAACGTCGAAGGCGGCGGCTCGATCCTAGGACGATTTTAAGCGCCAAAGTGCTTTAAAGGCGCCCGAGCGACACTTGTTGATTTTTCATAAATTTTCAGACAGTCGTGTAGGTTGACACGAGTTACCGGCCAATGCGGGATGCCAATCTAGACACCCATGATTTTTCAGAGCTCAATTCCAAGTCCGGACGGGGAAATGGCCAAGAATTGGTCAAGATTTGAAAGGGTGGCAACAACATGGAACAAAGGGGGGGGGTGCCCTTTGGGGAAATTTTAACCCCCCAACCAAAAGGCATGCATTATGGATGAAAAATGGTGGGAAGGAGAAAAAAACGTGGAGGAAGAACAACGCCGATTTTGCGCCATGAATGGATGGAGGGCATCATGCAACTTACACATACCTTGCGTAATGGATTATGGGACTTCATTCCCCTTTGTCTGTGGACTCTATCGCCTGTCTTCACTCCTCCATTGGTGGCCTGAATGCTGAGATGGAAATCTAGTCTTTCTCTCTCCTCCGTCTCTCTCCCCTAAAGACAGATTCATGTGGTGAAGAAGAGGAAGAAGAATGGATGATGGATGCTTGTCCAATGAAGACCGGATTGCTCCATGGTGTAAGAAGATTGAAGATTGCTTATTGTGGACTATCATGAGCATTAATGGTGGCTAGAAATCAGTCCCGAGATATGGCAAATAAAAACCCGCAACCCGCAAAGAACGGTAATCTTATTTTTACAAAGGAAAATGATGTTTTTAATGCAATTTGCTTCATGAATACTTGTTCCCATGAGATGATTATGCATTATAATGTTTTTTGCAATGTCTTTCAACTATTTATGATCAGAAAATCAGAAAATCATAAGTGTTGTGGATGAAATTAGTAGTGAAAAACCCGTAAATATGCAAAATATGGGGAAATTGGGTGTTTTTGAGATATCAATGGAAAATATAATAAGATACACCAACTAAACTGGTCTTTTTGCTGTAAATGAACCTAAGGGCCACAGCCCATAACTCATTTTGAATTTTCAGTCATTTAATATTGCAAAAAATACAAGAAAAATAGGAAAAATAAGGAAAAAATAGGGGAAAAATGGATTTTGAGTACCGAAAATTAAGGAAAAATAAGTTTCATGTTTGTGGATGTATGGGGGGTCTGAAGTATGAGGTTTAGCCTCAGTTCAGCCTTACCTCTATGTTTTAGTGAGTTTTTATGGCTTTTTGTATAATAAAAATGTGGAAAATGAACCCTAAACCTATGCACGATGCACAATCTAAACAGGTGAGGGGTTAGAGTGTATGAAAGGTGTTTAAATGCTGAATGAAATAATGAAAAGCTTGCTATTTTTTTATGCATACCATTTAGGTTGATCGATAATTAAAAATTAAGGACCTAGTAGCACGAGGGTTTCTCGGTGCTAGGTTCATGCAACACAGCATACGAGCAATAGTCAAATCCATTGAAAGAAATGTTTTCCACATGTGCACCAATGCTGATTTTCCTTTGTTTGAGCACGTGGACATTCACAATTTGCATGAAGCATGAAATTTAAAAGGTGTCAGACAATACCTCCTGGATGCATGGCTATTGCTTTCTAGAGGAATATGACCAACGTTGAGTGAGTAAGGTTGTCCTAAGCTGTAGGCTAAGTGTTGGGTCTAAGGGAAAGAAAGTGAGGAAGCATGGTACATCTCCTAGAAATATGCGAATCATAAAAGAGAGAAGTTTGTGTCTGTATGCTATATATGTTTAGCGACGCATCGAGGGGCAAATCCCCAAGGTGTAGGAGAGTCGCAGTGAGGTAGTGGCATTCAGCCAGGACCTCTTATCTTTGTGCTTCGTGCTATTTGGCAATGTGCTGGGACTCCCTCTGAGGAGTGTTAATTGGGTTAGAGTTGGACTATAAAACGTAATACAAATGCAATATGTTTAGGAAGATGATGTATGTGTCATCCACGCTCCTGGCCGCGAGGCCGTGGGGTTGTTGAGCGCATGATAGAGGTCCGGCTAGTACATGAGCCAGTGCCGGCCCACTTTAGGTCCCATGAGCTGTAAGATGCATTCGCGCTTTATCCAAAACTGGCACTTCAAGGGGTGCAGCGAGAGATGATATAGTCGAAACCGTTCAAAGAAAACTGAGAGTTTGTCTAAGTGTTCCCTCGAAGTGGAGTGAACACATAGGTCATCTATGAAGACCTCTATCCTTCCTAAGCATGTCTTTGAATATAGTGCACATATGTCATTGAAAAGTAGCTGGCGCGTTAGTCAACCTAAAAGGCATGACTATGTAGGCAAAGATGTCCCACTTAGTGGTGAATGCGATCTTATGCCTATCATTAGGATGCACTTGCACCTGATTGTATCCAGAGAAGCCACCCAAAAAATTGTAGGCCTCTTTTCCAGCCACTCTCTCGAACATGTGCTTGGTGTAAGACAATGTATAGTTATCTCTCTTCGTAGCAGCGTTTACCTTCTTGTAATTGATGCACACTCTAATATTTCCATTCTTCTTCAATACAATGACTGGGTGAAACCCAGTACGTGTGCTCAATTTCGTAGTTGAATCCTACTGTCATTAGCTTGTCAATTTCTTCCTTGACAGCATGGGCATGCCTTGGATTCATTAGGATACAGTCATTGCTTGATCGGCGTTGCGTTAGGTGTCATGGATATGTTGTGAGTCACTATACTCGAGTCTACCCCTTTGAGCTCTTCTAGGGACCAAGAAAAGATGTCTATATACTCTTGTAGGAGAGCAATGAGACTTGCTTCCTCTTCCTTAGTCAGGTCATCGACTATAAAGACAAGTTGATTTGTTTTCCCTTCCCTAGCTAAATTGACCTCCTTAACCTTGGCGGGTCCTTCGATTGGTTCACTTGCTTGCCCTTGTTGTTTGGCTCCTAGCAAGATCACTATCCTATCCCCTTTTTTGAATTTCATGAATTGCTTTGTTAGGTCTTGTGGATTTCGCTGCTCCTTTGTCTACGTTTCCTTAGGTAGCTTCCTCGTTTCTCCCTTAATCGTCAGCATCTTAGGTGGACTGGTAGGTCCCCCTCAGTGCATCTAATCTTGGAGGTTGATGTATCTTAGGATCTGAGCTGACTTCCAACTCAGAATCAAACTCTCTGTCTTTACTGGAAGAGGGAGTCTCTCTTGGTGGTCGTAGCTTGGAAGGTGAGCCCATTCTTAGTAGTGGAGTGTCACTTGGTTAGGCTAAGCTTGCTTGCTAGTAGTCAATTGCTCCCATGTGCTCCAATCAAGTTCAATTGCAATTCATGCACATCGCTCCTTTCTCTACCCTAAAGGAATTCTACTTGCATGGTCTGGAGTCAACTCATATTTGTTCAATTTCACGCCCCCTAGTGTCGTATTCTATAGTGTCTACTTCCCTTTGACTCTCATCACTGAAGGAATAATAGTCTTCATATTTGTCGTTAGAGATATGCTTGTTTGGCTGCTCATCTTTTCACAAGTTCTCATACGTCTCTTCTTGTTGGTCAGGGATTAGGGCACAATCGTACATCAAGTTTAAATCGTGCACCTTGGATCAGTACCATTCAGGCTCATCCAGGAGATCTTGAAGTGGCTTGAGATTCATCGCTGGATTTCTGGCAGTCAGATATCCTAGGATCTTAATAAGCTCTCGTCTATTACTTGGGACTTGGAATGTGCAGGGTTGGGTCTTTCTCATAGGCTTTTAGCCATCATGCAAACTGATACTGAGGGTGTGTCCTTGGGCTTGCCAGTCGTCTTGATGGCTTGCTCGTATTCCTCAAAGTTAGAAAATGGCAAGTTGATGGTAGTGCGAATGTGCATCCAGTCTCACTCGTCCTCAGGACATGGAATATACTTGGTTAAGGGCCCATAGGATTTCCTAATTTGGCCACCGTCGCCCTTCAGCATGGTGGAGATGGCATCTAGGTCAATCGGCGTGGCCATCTAGGTGTCCATCTCTACCCTTACGCCTCCGTTCGATTACCTAAGAAGATGAGACTGTTGGCCTAGTCTTCTATGACTCTCACGTTGCGCATCTAGGGTCCTAGCAGCATATCATAGTCCACTCTCTTCATGACTATAAAGTCAATAGAGATTTGGATTCTTGCGATCTTCACTGGCCAAATTTTTAACACGCCGAATGATTTCACCTTCATTCCATTAGCTAGTGTGACGTTGAACCTAGCAGTCTTGACCGGTGGGTTACCCCAAGTTTGGAGTACTGCATGGCTTAGCACACTCACTCCCATCTCCTTGTCTACGATTCCGTTTCTTGTGACATCTTCCAGGAGCTAAGACGGGCAAGACTGCATGTATCTCTGTGCCTTCCCAAAAAGCATTGGCGTGCAAGGATTTAGGCATGGAGTGAAGCGCCAAACTTGGTACTTGCATTTTTGTGTCATGCTTGTGCAAGTCTGTGGCAACTTGCTCATTTGATTATTCGATCCACTATTTTATCTCTTGCCATAGCATTGGATGATGCCTAAGTAGGTTGCCTAAGCTTAGAGTCATAGGGGTGGTCACCAATGTAAATCGGAGGTTGCTAGTTGCTTGCCTCTCTCCTAACTTTGCACTTTTTAGCCAATGGCCGTGATTGGTTTGCTGGCCCATAGCATTTAGAATTTGTCTACATGGCACTACTTGTGGTGCCATCGCATCCCTTGATTTTGGTCATGGGGGAGAGACTAGCATGTTTATACTTGAGAAATCATCGATCTCATCTTCTAGTATGCGGTCAACATCTTTTAGGTACTCTTGGGCTTCCTTCACCCACTCCTTCACTTTCTAGATGGCTTTGAGTTGGCACTTTGGATTGGGGTACTCCCTAACCTTAGCACTTCTCTTTTCAACTATCCTTGGAGTCGACATTTTTACCTCTGCGTCAGTGACTTTCTTTCCAACAAGTAGTGTCGTGGCACTTTTAGTTTTGAGAGTGATCTTAGCGTTTGGCCTTTTCTTCCTCTGTCTTTGACTCTTCTTTTCAATTGAGGTTCCATCAAGGTTGCTAGGCTTTGGCAATGATATGCCAGCCTGCTTTGTCTACGTGCGGGTCATGACATGTAATGGGATAGGCGTGGCCTCCCCATCGAGTGTCTCGACACCAAACAACCCCAATGGAACCGATGGCTCATTTGTTGCTGCCGATGAACTAGAAGATGGCTTCTATCTATGGAAATCAACAAAGAGATGTGAGTAATTCCACACTCAGTGCATATTAGGTCAGCCTTATCTCTATTTGCTTGCTCCCTCTTGGGGCAGCGCGAAGAAACGTGTCTTGAGTGACCACAAGTCCAACACACGATTGGCTCTTGGGTGTACCCTCCTAGGCCTCTACCTCTCCCTCTACCTAATGCCATCACTGGTACTGGTCAATAGTCCATAAGGATTGCATTGGCTTCTTCGTCATATGATACGTAAGTGTGTACATAAGGCTCATTGTTGTTTGGCTTCTCCACATAGTGGACTGTAGTGTCACTCAATGGATGGGTTACATAGGGTCTAGGTGATCTAGGGATGCATGTAGGGTTTATCTCCATCCTAGGGATGGTAGGCTTAGCGTCATTAGATGCTGGGAGGGCCAATGGGGCTCTCCTCCAAGGAAGTTCAATGGCCTATTCATAAAGTAGGGTTGACCGTAAGGTTGCGAGTATGGGAGTCTTCGAGGTAATCGACAATGCATGGTGCCATGGCCGAACCTACCACAATTAGTGCAAGGTTGTGATCGGGGCACACTCGACTGGTAGGTGGTTTCTGCCACAATACATGTGTTGGACGTGTGGGCGCACTAGTCGTGTCATCAGCTCCTAAAATTTGGCTATGTCCATCTTCATCTCTGCTAGCTCTTGCCCTGAATCAGTGCCCTTCCCTTTATCATGAGCATGGCCAAACCTACCACAATTAGTGCAAGGTTGTGACTGAGGGCACACTTGGGTGGCAGGTTGTTTCTGCCACAATACATGCGTTGGACATGTGGGTGCACTAGTCGTGTCATCAGCTCTTGAAATTTGGCTATGTCCATCTTCATCTCTGCTAGCTCTTGCCCTGAATCAGTGCCCTTCCCTTTATCATGGGCACTCAAGCCTGATCTCTTGGTTGGTGTTGAATCTCTCTTGGAATTCCTAGCACTAGACTCTTCTTGATTAGAGCTTCTCCAACTTCTCTCCTTGAGTTGGTTGTCCACTCTAATAGCTTCCTCAAAGACCCTTGCCAGTGCATCTCGTTGTAGGCTTGAGTTGCCTACCAAGGCTTTGTAGAGCTCTTCACTTCGTATTCCGTTAATGAATACTATGGACACCACTCTTTCAGTTGGTCTCTCGCCCATAGGGATTCTCTTAAAGAGGCTCCTCACATGGGTTACATAATCTCGGATCCTCTTTCTCTCTCTACTTGATGTTCATGAGTCGCACTAGTAGGTTGTCGGAGTATCCTGGTTCAGAGAATCTTTTAATGAAGAGACTTTTCAAGCCATTGAAATTGGCTCGCTTAGCAACATCTAGACTTGTGTACCAGGTCATCCTACCCTTATTGCCTAAGTATAGACCGAAAGGTTGCAAGCATTGAGTGAGATCAGTGAGGCCGTTGGCCTCATAGACCTACTCGAATTGCTCCATAAAGCTGTACGAGTTCTCATTTGACTGGTATTTGTCTAGCCGCTTTGCTACAATGGGAATTTTTGATTGGCTCTTAGAGCCTTGGTTGATTCTTAACCCTGCCAGTAACAATGTTGCTAATGATGCAACATTCTGCTTTGCTACAAGGTTGTCTAGCAACCTCTTTGTTAGAAGCTTGCTTAGCATGAGGTCTCCTTCTAGTGCTTTCTCACTCTCCGTCCAATTTTTGCCTGCTAGGGCTAGCACTCTCTAGATCTCTCACATTTTCATGCTCTCATGTAAACTCCTAGTTTGCTGATCTTGGTTGTATGCAACTATGCCTTACAGGGCTTTGCATGTTAGCTTCCTCTCCTCCTCAAGATCTGCTATGATGTCCTCCGCAGATCTACCCCGGTGTTCTAACCGGGTTTGAGCATCATGTTTGCTCACTAACTGTTGTATCTGTTAAAATATACGGGATCTAGAGCATGGTAGATGCTAAATCTATGGAGGTTGAAAGAGGATGACAGATGATTTTTGATGCAGAGAAGTGCTTAAAAATAGCCAAAAAATTTGAATTTCAGGGAAAAAATAGGCTTCATCGAAGGCGGCGGTTGCAATCCGTACGATTTTAAGCGGCAATACCCGAAAGTGCTTAAAAGACCCACTAGATGATAGTTGGTGGATTTTCATAAATTTTTGGCATGTCACATGAGACCCTGGGAAATTCTTGGCAGTGGAGGACTTCAAGACGGATGCCTAGGACTTTTCAGACTTCAATTCGGGTACTGGATGTAGAAATGGGAGTACCTAGGAGGCCAAGGTCAAAGAGCAAGGGAAAGGACTTAAGAGAGCCCAAAATATGTGCCTTTTGGGGGCTCCCTTTGGGACCCCCTAAAAAAATGAAAATCGTGGGGGGGGGGGGGGGTCCATTTTTTCTGGGTGCATCTCTGAGAAGGCATCATTTTTTCATTGGATGGAGAGATAGGCTATGGGGCTTGCAAAAAACCCCCCAACTGATCTCATGCTTGAGATGCATTCAATCTTCACTCCCTATTGCTTTCTTCCACTCATCAAATGGCTACTTGGTTCTGGAGATGCATTTTCAGTATTTCTCTCTCCTCTTTCTCTCTCCCATATAGAGGCACTTCATGTGGCAAGAATCAAGAAGAGAATTGTGACTCAATCAAGAGACCATACTTTGATGATTTAGATTGTGCACCAAACAAAGTGTCAAGTCTCTTCCATGTATCATGTGAAGTCTCATAGTTATCCACATGGTGGATATAGCTATCGTCTAGCTCCAATTTGATAATGGCCTGAGTCTTATTATCGTTCTTTTTCCAAGTGACAGCAAGGCCAGCATCACAAGGTTTCTTTTCTTTTCCAGTGGTAATAGCCCAGAGGCCCTTCTTTATCAGGATGAGTTTGATGCGAGTCTACCAGGTGTGAAATCCGACTCCTTTGAAGCGAGCAGTTGGAGAGTCTTTGAACATGTTAGACTTGTGGGAATAGTAGAAAATTAACTTCAAAATTATCATATGTGAGTAGCAGAAGAGTTGGTTGAGATGTATCAAAAGACACAAGTGCTAAGAGCACTAAATGAGTGTCAATGGACACTACGTTTCTTCCTTGAGTCTTCCAAATCAGCTAAGTCCTTCAAGTTCTTTCAAATCCAAATATTCCCCTTCTTGATTTGATGTTGGGACCTTCAAATTTGAGTGACAAGACCTTCAATGTGTTGGAAGCAGTGAGTAGATGAAGTAGAAAAGGAGCTTCAGTGAAAGTGAGCCTAGGTACTGCCTGGCTATGGAGGCCATAGAACAGACCCTGAGAAAATTGACAATGCTGAGTAGTGTCAAGGTCAATGTCTTCATGAGTTTTTTCTTTCTCTTTCAACCTCCATAGCTTCAGCATCTGCCATGCTCTAGATCTTGCATATTTTAACATGGTATCAGATCCCAATCGGGCATGGCACAACCTCTCTTGGTCCTTCTTTATCGTTCCTAGCTCAGCTTGAGTTCATGACTTCAACTCTCAACTCTACCTTCACTTAAGCTTCCATGGCAGCCATAGCCAGTTGCACCCTATCAACTTGAAGCTCTTTTATCTCACTCCACAGGCCAAATCTTACGAAGCTTCCTTTTGGAGAAGTGTTCCCTCGCTACTGATGCTTCTCTGTATCATCTTAGAACTTGACATTGCCCCATCCACTACTTAGCATTGTCAATTTTCCTAGGTTCTATTCTGTGGCCTCCATAGCCAGGCAGTACCTAGGCATCTTGGAGCTTATGGATCTCACAAAGTGTACAGAGGCTATAGTACAAGGCTAATTGAGGAGTTTACAAGTTTATGTCTAAAGCATTAGGGCTAGGAAATACAAAGCTAAAAAAGTCTATCTGAATAGAAGGACTGATGAGGTTTGTCCTTCTCCTGGTGGTCTTCTTCTTCTTCTTCTTCTTCCTTTGTTCCATTTTCTTCTTTTTCTTTGATTGCAACTAGATAGGCCTTTTGGGACCTCTTTCTAGTGTGGCATAACTTCTCGGTGTATCCAATCCTTTTGTAGAAGTTGCAGAAGAGTTGATCCCTCTTGCTAGAGCATGGAAGATGCTGAAGCTATGGAGGTTAAAAGAGGAAGAAAAAACTCATGAAGACATTGACCCTAACAAAGACAAATTGTCACACAAGTAAATTAGGTTCCAAGATTGAGACTTGGACTCATAAGAACAATCTTGTGTATTGACAGTGACAAGACACTTTACTAGAGTGAAAATAGTACTATCATTGCATTAGAAAAAGAGTTCAAGTACAATGCTTTATAGAAATTGAGTGGTGGCACTTTCTTCTACTGTGCATATGGGATTCTGGTCCTAAGCCCTCATTGCTCCTTACAAAGGGATTGAAGTAGGTGTGATTGCAAATATCTCAACAGTATCGCCTCAGGAATGTCTCATAGTTCAAGTTCTTTGTTGTTTCTATGGCATGAGCTACCTTCTTTCCTCCCTAAGATTTCCTATTTTGCCAGGTTATTGATTAGGTTGATGAGGTTAGGTAGATCCACTTTACCGATAGTGTCAGTCCTTGCTGTGTTAGGTTTTCCAATCATGTTTTTCGCTTGGTCCTACCTTTGGGGTTCCAAGTGGGCCTCAAGTACTGGAAAATAGTACAAGTGCAAATACCAGATGACTATTTATCTTTCGTACTCCCCCTTGTGCTCGTGGCTAGATGGGGTGCTAAGCTCAGTTCCTAGCCTTCCTTGCCGCTAGTTAGGGTCTACGCTATGTCGTTTAGTATGTTTGGGGTCAATTTGGGGTCTTACAATCAACCTACAACACTAAGAATGTCAAGGTTATGGAAATGTGATGCCGGACAATTCGTGGCTATTTGATCACGATTTCTAGGCCTTCAACTATCTGTAAGGCATTCAGTGAGTTCTTCCAGTGCGGGTCACACTCTTCGATGTG
This sequence comes from Lygodium microphyllum, assembly GCF_053477565.2. Classification (NCBI taxonomy): domain Eukaryota; kingdom Viridiplantae; phylum Streptophyta; class Polypodiopsida; order Schizaeales; family Lygodiaceae; genus Lygodium; species Lygodium microphyllum. The sequence continues at coordinate 71,200,753 of NC_141153.1, forward strand.
GTCAGGGTTTGTCAAATATCTAGATTTTCTCTCTCAGGTTGCGTTCGATTTACCAGAGTCCGATTTACTAGTGTTCGATTCTAGGAATCAAACAGGGTCAAGTCCGATTGTCACAATCGGACAAGATGTGTCCAATCGGACAGCGTGGGTTGGTCCGATTTGAATTAGTTTGATTATCAAAATTAGACAAGGGCGCTCTGTACGATTTTGCGGTCTGATTGTCAAGATTGGATGGGTCGGACAAGGTGTGTCCGATCGGACAGTGTAGGTTGGTCCGATTTGAATTAGTCCAATTATTGGAATCGGACAAGGACGCTTGGTCCGAACTTGTAGTTTGATTGTCATGATCGAATGGGTCAAATTAGGCGAGGTGGTGTGTTTGATTTCCTCTGGTTCGATTCTCAAAATCGGATAGGGGTGGGTTGTCTGAGCGGTGTGACATGGTAGGTTCGATCCTAAGTGTTTGATTTTTTGAATCGTACAAGGTCTTTGGTCCAAGCATTTGATTCTGTGAAATCTAACGTTTGATTCTAGGAATTGGACATTGAAAATCCCATTCGATTCCGTTGGTCGAAACATGCGTTGACTACAATTTGACGAAAATATCCATACTCGAGCTTCAATCACCTACAAGACCTTCTAGAGTTCAATTAAGGGTGTCGGCCAAGGGTCTCATGTACATGAATCTTGTAGAAAACTCTGGCACGCTTCGATCTCTCCGATGTAAGCTTGTGGCCTGCAAGCTCTCTCTCTCTCTCTCTCTATCTCTCATAAAGCTAAGACTGCAAATGAGGCTTTCGCTTGTCTCCTGGGGTCTCAAACCCTTGCTGGACACAACCTTAAATCTTCCCGATCACTCCCCTTGTGATTCCAACACATCTAAGCACTCCTTTTTTCCATTTTTTTCCTGTTTCCTGTTTGGGCCTATTTTACAGCAGCGAAACCTAAGATTTTCACTCTGATTTCTTGATCTTATCCTATTCTAAATGCAAAAAAAAATCAAAAGAAAAGTATTAAAATGATTTCTCCTACTTAGCTAATCATAAAAAACTAAAAATACTTATTTGTAGCACCGGGTTAAAAACCCAAAACCTCTTATCTATCTTGAGCTTTGATTCGGGGATGAAACCCTTACTTCGATGCTTGATTTGAAGCGTGCAAGTGCTTAAGCTTGAATCCGTGGTCCCGACAATGGAATGAAAATGTAGAGGCGAGAGCTCATGCTCAACCACCAAGATCCATGGACTGCTTATTCATTCAATCATTTCAAGCAAGCACCTATGGCTACCTCTCACCTAGTTGATGCGCCTTCGATCCTACCGGGGTGTAGTGAGCTTACCTCGATGCTGCCCAAATGAGTCGCCTCCTCCCTCAAGTACACCGATAACTCCACGATTTTTGATGCAAGCTCAAACATCCTCAAGCCTCCACCTTCAAGCTCCATCCTCCATAGCCGCACGTGAGACAAGAGAAGAGAAGAGAAGAGAAGAGAAGAGAAGAGAAGAAGAAGAGAGGAGATGGTGAGCTTCTTCACCATGGTTCCTCACCCTCACACACTCACTCCCTCATACTCTCACACTCCCTCCCTCAAGCACAAGCTCAAGCAAGCAAGCAAGAAGAAGAAGAAGAAGAAGAAGAAGAGAGCTACTTTTGGACACACACAAGAATGAGCTCTCATTCACTTTTTGAACTTCATATATATGCCCTAAAATCCCATGGGCACCCATTCCCTTTTTTACATGACCGACCATTGTGACAAGGTGCTTTTTTCCATTCCCTTCTATTTGGCCTATTTCTTTAGTTTATGCCCGTCTACCCTTTTACAATTTGCACAGAAGGGAGCTTGGCACTCTTTTACAAAAATTTTGGGGCAACTTTCACTTAAAAATATGCTTTTGCCTTTAGCTTGATTTTAGAGGCTATCCTTGTGCCTTTTTTGTTCTCCATCCCGCTTCTTCCATTGCCTCCATATTTTACTTCTTTTTCTTCCGTCTCGAGCTGGGGTTAACAATTCCTCTTCCATTGGCATTGGTCATAGGTGTACTAGTCCTACCTTGACTTCCATTGGTGCCAAATTATTTCCACAAAACACCTCTTTCAGTTTCTTGGTATAAACTGGAGCATTCTCATGAGGCTCTTATTGTGTTATATTCAAAACACGTAGCCAATATTGATCGCCTCTCTCAAGGGCAAACTCTCTTTGAAAGGCTACAAATAATAAATTGATTGTGGTTATGGTTCTAGCTTCCAAGCCATGATACCACACTGTAGCTCTTCCTTTTAGAGTCATGTTGAAAAACATCATGATATGTCCTTCATCCCCTGAATTTGACAATTGAACATTAATGTTTGAAACTCACTGATATGAAGTCTCACATCTTCATTTGTTAACCCATTAAAATGGGTAGAGGAAAATCTAGATCTAGCAAATCTAACATTCCTACAAGGATTGTAATGGGTTGCGCCATCATGACGACTGGGTTTACTTTAGGAGTTTGTATCGGTGGGGATATATTCCCACTCAAAGTAGATCAACTTCTCGGGGAAAGGGGAACACTAGAGATTCCTCCTTTCCTTGACGAACTAATTGGGATATTAAGTGGGTCAACAACACCTCTCTTTCTCAAGGATATTAGACTACTATGCTTATGATAATATCTTCTAATGATATTGGCTCACCATCTAGCCCTTTTAGCTCTTTTTTGACATTGAATCTCAAATTGATAGGGTCTATTAGGAAATAATGGATCTATTTCAATACTCTTTGATATACACTAAGCAAATAGTCTCTATAAACCAAGATTAAAAAATCACCACTTATTAGTAGCTCTTGGAAAATGCACCACCTGTCTTTGGGACCTAAGACGGGCCTGACACTAGCTCTAGGGCTCTAGCCAAGCCTCCTATGCTGACCAAACCACCCTTACGACCTTGTGGCCAGGAGCATCTAGAGGTCATATACTACTCTAAATAAATCATGCCTTTGTATCAATTTGTAGCCCAACGTTTTCTCCCTTCCCAACTCTAACAGAGTGAGTATCCAAACATACATGTGATCAACACCTTGATTCACATGCACAAATAGCTCTCCCCACCAGTAGAATGTTGTGGCCCCTGCATGGCTCTCCTACACCCTGGAGATTGGCCCTATGATGCACGATCTTACACATAGAAGACAAGCATAATAGATTCTCATCATAATATAAATGTAACGATCTAGGAGACCGTGTATGTTCCTCACTTAATTGATTTTCCAAGTTATCATATTATCCTACATCAAAGGGAAGTCTTACACTCTCAACGTTGGTCATCACCTAGATATACAATTGTAATACATCTAGGAATTTAACCTCTGATACCATATTTAAATTGAATATACAAAGTGTATGGCATTTTTTCCTTAAATAACTTAACTATAAACTAGCCAACGTGAAGTGCAAAACCAATCTTTTCATGATTTATTTCTACTAGCGTTGTGCGGTGTTGCCAGGGAACAACACCGGGCTTACCCATACTATTGAATCTCTTAAACTTATATAAACCATGGTCTATATGCTAACATATGCAAATAAATCAACAACTTAATCAAACATATTTTCATTTTAGTTCCATAGCCCTATCGTTTATATTTAGATTGCTTGCACACATGTAAGGAGATTTCGTGACAAATTTTCGTAGAAACAAGCTCTAAAACATACACTTTAACATATGAATAAAGGAAAGCTGAGACAAATCTTAATGATTCACCTTCACGATATATTCACAAATATTCTCTTAATTTTCATAACTTTTAACACACAAAACTAATTTTCTTAAATTCTCTCATTTATTTGAATTTTTTTGTAAATTTTTTCTTTTATTTCAACATAAATTATAGATTTTTGAGTTTTTTGATTTGTATGACTTGTGTAAAGTGTGATCCATTAGCGTATTCATTTTTACGCCATACGAACATCATTTGAGTCCCAAAATCCAAGAATAACCCCATTTTTCATTAAATCCCATGTTTCGAGTTTTGTAGTTTTATTATTTTCAATATATGAAAAGAAAAATGCATTTCTAAAATTGCAGATTAGTAAACATATTTCATCCATTTGCAACTATCTTCTCATTATATGCACTAGCAATTCATCATAAAAACTAAATAAAGATCACTTACTCAAAAATTCACATATATATGTCTTATATTTTGAGAAAATGGAGCCACTAATGCAACTTTCCAGCTCCGCTGATGCATCCAAAATATCCAATCTAGGTGCCATTATGCTTCCTCAAACCATTGTCTATCACTGATTCATCAAATCGGCCCTCCCTCTCTCTCTCTCTCTCTCTCTCTCTCTCTCTCTCTCTCTCTCTCTCTCTCTCTCTCTCTCTCTCTCTCTCTCTCTCTCTCTCTCTCTCATAAACAACATATGAACAAGGAATAAAGAGGAGAGAGAAAGACTAAATTTTGATCTTGTTGATTACTATACATTCTTCATGAGAATTGGAGAGCAAAAAAATGGTGGATCTTAGGCCTAAGAGCAAGAGAGGGGGATGATGACATACATAAAAATTTCATTTTTAGGGGAAGGAAGGGGCACCGAAAAAAACACATCCCCCTTTTTGTGTGAATTTTTTTGGGTTATGCCCTCTTTAATCAAGCTAAAACTAACCTACAACTTATCTAGTTCAAAGTTGGCATTTCACATTTATCCAAAGTGGTTCCATCCTGGTTGGAGGGGCAAATGGCCTTGAAATCTTGATCGGATTGGACAAGTATCTTTCTGGCATCAAAATCTATTACTTTGGCCTCCATCACATGTTTTTTGGCTTTTAGATCTAATAGCTACTTCATAGCACCAAACTTTGTGGCCACCATTAAATCGGGGGCCAAACAGACATCGGGGGCCAAACAGACTCTGATTGATGAATGGACACTTGCGTTAGATTTTTTGGCATCGAAATGCATCTAGGAAAACTCCAACTCCTTGATTCGTAACTGTTTTATTTTCCACCAAAAATACATCTTTTACGAGTCTTCGACTTTTTTTACACTTGAAGTTCGACTTTAAAATCTACTTTCATGGCACCTTTGTGTATCATATTATGGCTTTTGGATTATACAATGTGCTTAAGGTCTTGGCAACGTATGGCTGATAGAACTTTTGGTGATATTTTCCTAGAGGAGCTGAAAGTCTTTATTGATGACATGGGGACAACTACCACAAGGGAGAGATAGTTGATTATTTTGAGAAAATGTTTTGAGTAGTGTAAGTAGTTTTACATTACACTCAATCCAAGCAAGTGTCGAATTGCCCTATGGATTGTTGTTGGGCCATGTGGTTAGCTCGGTTGGTATTGCAATCGCCGATCCTAAAAGGATAAAGGTTATTGCCACTATGAGTACACCACATACTCCTAAAGAAGTGCATAGCTTTTTGTCATCAATCGAATATTATCAAGATGATTCATTAATGCATTGATTGAGAGGACATTGCCATTGACAAATCTATTATCCTTTAAGTGTTTGTTTTTTTGGAGAGATCTGCGTCAAGTATCCTTCGAGGTTGTGAAGCAAGAATAGGCAAAAGCACTAGTCCTGAAAGCACCTAAAAGAGACAATATATTTTATATATTTTTAACATGTATAGTATTAGTTGCTATTTAGCCTAGATTTGGGAGGAGAAGTGGTATCATTTGATTGCGTTTACTAGTGGCAAATTGGGGATGTTCGAGATTAATTATACCTATGTGGGGAAACTATGCATGGGGATGGTCTTTGAAATGAAGAAATTCTGGCGCTACATTCTATATGAAAATGTAGTATTTTATATGAAGGTGGAGGAGTTGAGGTTATTATTGAATAAGTTCTAGTTGCCTGATTGCCTAGGGAAGTGGTTGATCACTTTGTAAGAGTTTGATTATGAAATTAAGAGTGAGCTTCCAAAGTTGTAGGGCATTGTTGAATGTCTTGTGGATTTTGGGGAGCCAAAGGCAGTCTTGGATGAAGGAAGTGACCTGGAGGTCTATTCAAAATTGATACGACTTCCATTCCATCTTGCTACATTGCTATAATGCATTATCTATCCATAGGAGAGGCTAGAGTCCCTTTGTCGAAGGCTAAAAAGAGGAAAATTAGGCAATAAGCCTTGAAATTTGCCTTGATTGTAGGAACACTATATCGGTAAGGGGTCGATGATGTTTATCGTTGATATGTTATGCCTGATGAGGTTCCATTTATCTTGGAAGAGTGTCATGACTGCTTGTGGAGGGCACTTTTCTCAACGATTGATTGCACATAATGCTTTGAGAGCCAGATATTGGTGGCCATCCATTTTCCAAGTTGCCTTTGCATATGTCAAGAGATGTGATACATGTTAGAGACATGATAATAGGGTGAATAGGAAGCGCCCATTGGCTCCTATTATAGCTATACTACCATTTGAGAAGTGGGGCATTGATTTTGTTGGATATATACACCCTTCATCAACTACATGAAGGTGTTATATCATTGTGGCAACATAGAATTTTACAAATCAATTGGAAGCCCATGCTACGATGTAAGGATAATGCCAAGGAAATGGCTGGTTTTATTATGGAATAGATTGTTTGGTATTTAGGTCCACCTAAGGAGCTTGTGTCTGATTGTGGGACATATTTTCTAAATAAAGTGATTGCAGCTTTGATGGAAGCTCTAAAGATCAAACATAATAATAAGACCATGCCTTATAATCCTCAAGCTAATGGGCAAGTAGAGAGTATTAATAAGTAGCTTATGGGGATTTCATCCAAGACTATATCCAAAGGTAAGCGTGATTGGGATAAGAAGTTGTATGTGGCTATTTGGGCTTATAATACGACATTCAAAAGAGCTACAAGCCACACCCCTTTTAAATTAGTATATGGGGAAGAGTGTGTTTTACCTTTAGAGATTGAGCTACCTACGGTAAGATTTATTCTAAACCATTCTTTAGGTGAAGAGAAAGCATTGCAAGAAAGTTTCACTTGCCTTGCACATCTTGAGGAGATTAGGTTACAAGCCTTGTTACATCAAGAAGTAGGGAAGAAGAAAATAAAAATGCTTCATCATCTGTGGAATAAGAAGTATAAATTTTCTAAGGGTAAATTGGTTTTATATTATGATGTCCATTGGGAGCTCTTTCCAGGCAAGTTGGAATCCAAATAGGATGGTCCTTAAGATTTTTTGTATAGGAAATAATGGATCTATAGTCCTTTTAGCAAATTTGCAAAGGGTTAGAATTCAAAACTAAAGTAAATTTCAATAAATTGAAGCCCTATTATGTATAGGGATTGATGTCGGACTTGGTGCCTTTGTAGGTCCTTTCATGATCTAACTTAAACTTGCAGAGGGTACCAAGACTATTGGATGGAAAAAATCATTTCTTATCTTGATCATCCATATTTAGAGCAACATTACAACCAAGGCAAAGTGATTTGGTCGAGTAAGGCTTATCCTATTTACTGAGTGGAAAGATGGATGTTTCACATGGGATATTTGAGTTTATTGCTAGCGTTGTCACAGGGTTCTTACTAGCATCCCTATTGAGTTTAGTGAAGGAGGGATTGTACTTTTTTTACACCCCTTGTCTCTTGGTTAGATTTTGACTATCATAAGAACAAGTAGGTTGATTGCCATGGTAGGTTACATCAATGAAGCTATGATTTACATGCTATTTTTTGATGGAGCTTCTCGAGGACCTGCTAAGCATGAGAGTGTTGGGGTTATCATTAAACATCCTTGTCGTTGAGTGGTTTTTTGGATGCCCTTTAGATCTTCAAGGAAATGACTTGCCAATAGTGGAATTACTTTGCAAATTCCCTAGCTAATTATGCTTTTGTTGAAGATGTCTTTCTTAGGTGTGGTCTTGAGGGGATTTTATAATTGCCTCATAATGTTAGTCTAGGCCTATTATGGAGATTGCTTGCTGACATGATCTATTTGGGCTGTCGATGATTTGTATGGTTTATGAGCCAGGTAGTGATTGACCATCTTCTTATTCTATCATTGACACATTGGATTATTCAATGACATATTTGTAGGACACCCCTTGCCATTTATGCAAGGGGTTAGCTAATAATTTGATGCATTTAGTGTAGGGATTGAATGGCCATCCCCTTGGTCTAGTTTGATGCTTTAGTATGGTTCGTATATGGTCCAAGGGTTTGCTTTTAGTAGGAGGTTGTTGAATGGTGTGGGTTATAACTATATTTTTTAAGGCCAAGAGGGCCATTTATTTTACAGTGAAATGGTTTATCTCATTAGGCCAAGAGGACCATTTGTTTGTTTGGTGCAAGTGTGATTAATGGTTCTTGTTTTAGTGCTACACTAAATAGATTCAATGGAGCACTTGGAGAGAGCTTCTTGCTCCACAGATGCTTCTTATGGCCAAGTCTAGGTGATGTTTTCCTTTAGAGTTCATTTCCTTTATGCTTTATGCGTATATATATGTGGGGCATTTTTCTTTTTTTAGGGATCGACATTCAAGGCATGAGGTCCTAGGCTTTGGTTAGATGTGTCTCGCGAGGTTTGAGTAGTTGTCCCCCGCCTCCTATAAAGGCATTGTTGGGCATTCTAAGAGCTATTTTTTAGGGTAGTCCTAGTGACTCTATTTTGCTAGCTTGCTAGGTAGTTGTTTCTACGAATCCATGCTAGTAGTGAGAGATAGGAAAGCATGCCAAATAAAAGAGAGAACAAATGATGAATATACTTGAAATATATAAAAATATGGAGGTGTGTAAAAAGGGTTCTAATCCCTTTTAAAAAAAGAAAAAAAATTCAAAGAGTAGATGATCATTGCCTTGTGAAGGCCTGGTAGGTTCCTTGGGGATGAGTCAACAAACCCGGGGTGGTGTAGACTCGAGGCTGATGTCTTGTCTTCCTAGGGGTGGCATTTAGTTAGAAAAATAGGGATGGTTAGACCGAAAATAAAAGTGAGTGAAAGAAGAAATGGATTTAGTGTCACCTTGGGAGGGCTTGATAGGTTCTTGGGTACTAAGATAGGACCTGAGACTGGTGCCTTATTCTCCTTGGGTCACAATATGCTCAACTCCCTCCTTTTACACGCTTGATTATAAAATACTAAAGAAAACATGTGGTTGAATGGAAAAATATATGCCTTTTTATAGACTAGGCTATAGGAGTCCTCACCTAGTAGGAGTTCCTGGTCCAATTGTCCTAGGTTAGGTAGGCATGTTAGACCACCACTTAGGATGACTCCTTTGATGGTCCTTTTTATCCGTTCTGTGTTGGAGTAGTTGATTAGCCACTAGCTTCGAATCTTTGTCAGACTATATTGGCCTATCCCTCGTGGACTTCATGCTTTGATCTAGTCAGGGGGGTAGGGTAAGAGCTATGTTTGTGTTCTGTTGTGTATTTTTATTTATAGAAACTTGATGCTCTTTATGGGTTTTGTTTTGTGAAAATCAGTTCATGGGTTTGAAAGGCTGAGTCTTCCTATCCTGTGGTCGCCAATGAGAGCTGATTTTAAAGCCAAATTTCAAGAGCAAAGGTGGATCGAGACCCATGAAAGAGGCGGTTTTTGTGAAAAATGGAACGATCATGGATCGAGGAGTTGGAGTTTTTTCTATATGCATTTTGACACGAAGAATCCAATGCAAGTATCTTTTTGTCAACCGGAATTTGTTTGACCCCTGATTTAATGGCCGCACAAGGTTTGACGTTATGAAGGAACTATTAAAACAGAAGCTGGAAAGTATGTGATGGAGGCCAAGGCGATAGATTTCAATGCTAGAAAGCCGACCTTGTAGTCATCGAATCACAATTTTGAGGCCCCTTACCCCTCCGTCCGGCTTGAAACCACTTTCGGTTAAGTGTGAACATGCAAATGTGAACTAGATAATTTGGAGGTTATAGTTTAAACCATGCTTAAGAGAGCCAAGGTTTCAAAAATAATATGAGAGGGGGGTGTGTTTTTTTTGGCGCCCCTTCCTCATTAAAAAATTAATATTTTGCACATGTTGCAATCCTCTCCCATCTTCGGGCCATGAGATATTGGTTTTCTTTGCTCTTAGATGCTTCAAATTGCACAAGACATAATGCAATTCCAATCTTTCTCTCTCTTATTTCTCTCTCCTTTTTGTTTCTTATTCATATGGATGTGTATGAGAGAGAGAGAGAGAGAGAGAGAGAGAGAGAGAGAGAGAGAGAGAGAGAGAGAGAGAGAGAGAGAGAGAGAGAGAGAGAGAGAGAGAGAGAGAGATGATTCAATGAATCGAGGATGGATAATGGTTTGGAAGCATAATGGCATGTAGATTGGGTGATTTGGATGCATTAATGGCTAGAAAATAGCATCAATGGCTTCACTTTCTCGAAACATAAGACGTATATATGTGGATTTTAGAGTAAGCGACTCTTTTTTAATTTTTATGACAAATCTTTCATGCCTATGATGAAAAGATAGTTGGAAATTGTTGAAATATGTGTGTTGATGTTTGTAATTTTAAAAATTCACTTATTTTCCTTTATGTATATTAAAAATAATAAAATTGCAAAATTCAAAACACAAGGTTTAGTAAAAATTGAGATTGTTCTTGGATTTCGGGGAACAAATAATATTCATATGGTATGAAAGTGAGTATGCTGATGGATTCCACTTCACATAAGTCATAAAAATTAAAAACTAAAAAAAAGTTGAAATAAATGAGAAAATTCATGAAAAATAGTCAAATAAAGAGAAAAAATAAAGAAAAATAACTTTTTATATGTTAAAAATTATAATAAATTAGGACAATGTTTGTGATTGTGCAATGAAGGTAAAGCATGAGGGTCTGCTTCATTTTACCTTCATTTATATGTGAAAGTGCATGCTTAGAGTTTGTTTCTATGGAAAAACTCTCATGAAATATCCCTATATTTGTGGAAGCAAGTAAAACATAAACCATAGGGGGTGTGGGGCTAAAATGGAAAGATATTTGATTAAGTTATTAATTTCATTGCATATCTTAGCATATAGGCTGTGGTTTATATAAGTTTTAAGGGCTTTAGTAGCACAAGTTGGCCCAATAATGTTCCTTAGCAATGTAGCACGATGTTAGTAGAAAGAAATCATAAAAAGATTATTTGTGTACTTCACATAGGTTGATTTTTAGTTAAGTTGTTTGAGTAGAGAATGCCATACACTTTGCATATGCAATCTAAATATGGTATTAGAAGATAAATTCCAAGATGTATGGCAATTGCATGCCTAGGCATGACCGATGTTGAGAGTATAAGATTCCCCTTTAGTGTAGGATGGTGCGATATCTTGGGTAACAGATTAAGTAAGAAATACATATAATATCCTAGATCATCACATTTATATTATGAGAGGACTTCGTTACACTTGTGTTTTATATTGGAGAGGGTGCATCCTAGGGCTAATTCTTGGGATGTAGAAGTGCCGTCGAAGCCACAACACTTTGCCAGGGGGCACTCTCTTTGTGTATGTGAATTGAGATGTTGATCCCCCAATTGTTTGGATACTCCCTCTATTGGACTGGGATGGGGAAAAATCATTGGACAACAAATCAATACAAATGCATGATTTACTTAGGGTAGTATATAGCCTCTAGATATTTCCATGAATCTTTATATTCTCTAATCATTTTTGTGTTGACATGTGGCCTATTAGATTCAAGGATATTTATGTTTTAATAATCAAACTAGTATGGATGCATGCAAGGAAACTTCACCCTCTAGTAGTCTCAAGAACACATCCCATTCAATAGAGACTATAGGAGCATACATTGAATAAATCCATCTCACCATTAATATGCACTTGCATAACCCCACTTCATGTCTAGCCCCTTCAATCCAAACATGAGGAGGCTTGAGGCTCTCTTTTACAGGCAACAACATGCCAAGACACCCTCTTTCACTAACATCAAAGAAGCACTTGTATGTATCAAACTTTAACGAGGAACAATCAGAATTCCAAGCTTGATCTCTAAAACACAGTAATGTTAGGTTTGCAGTGCCACAATAGAGACTTGAGAGAAATAAAGGCCATGAATATTCCACAACAAGAAAATAAGTTTTCTAGATGTTCTATTCAGCCCTAGCATAGGAAAGTCAAAGTAGTCATCAACATCTCTAAGGTCGCCTTGTGGGCCAATTTTTTAAGTGAGTCCTTAGGCTTCTACTATAAGGAGTTTCAGCCATAAGTTCTTTACCTTTGGCAGTTGCATGAATATTCTCTTTACCTTTTAGTGACTCCTTATTGGCACAAACTACATGCATGTTGAGATTCAAAGCTTTCTTCTCCACTTGTAGCTGCTTGTTGGTAGTAACCCCCATATTTGAAATCGCCCTTTCACCACCACTAGGAATTGCATCAAATCTTTTTCTTGTGTTAGGGATTCCTTGAGTTGCCATCTTGTGGACCACCATTTTAGTAGACTCACCAAGATTAGAAGCAACATCATCCTATATGCATACAACTTGTGAAGTCTCTTTGGTAGCACACAAGCCCTTTAGGAGTTAGTTTTTTGGGACAATATTTGGCAAAGTGACCAAACTCCTATATGCATGCAACTTGTGAAGTCTCTCTAGCACACAAGCCCTTAAGGAGTTAGTTTTTTAAGACATGCAAGACTCTACCTTGAATTACTGTGATGGTGGAAACTTGATTGTTGAACTAGTGTAGGAGAGAAAGAAATGATATCCAAAGTGGACTATAACATGCCCGTTGTCTAGGCACATTTTTTAGTGGTCCAGTGAGAAACGAAATCTAAGCATCGCTGCGTGCCTGGCACTCCCATGGAATGTTACGGGTTTTGTTGCCTAGGGTCTCCCGAGTCCGCCATGCACTAGGATCGACTTGAAATCTAGGTTTCTAATGGACAAGGTCTCCTGACAGCCTTCTAGCATCGGGTCTTGGATATCCTACTTTATGCAGAGATACCCAAGCCAAAGCAGACCCATGCCACAATTGGTTCAAAGAGAATGGAAAATGAGAGGGATGCGCCGCTCAACCTCTATGCTCATAGGGATAAATCCAGTTTCGGTCCCCTAAAACGGCATGAATTGGGATTCTAACCTAACAATACCTAAAGGTCAAATGTCGGTAAAACTTTATGAGAATCCTCCTAGTTCTCTGGGAGCACCTTGCCGTAGGACAGTCCCGTCACCCACCCGCTTCCCTTGATAGCTTTAGTTTTCTAATTAGGTCCTATCACATTTATGTGTGATATTCAAAATTAGCTTAATTAATTAACCCTTTTAGGGAACAGGGTTCATTCGCGTAACTTATAGCACAGACACAAAAATAGTGCAAGCAATCCTTTTTGACAAAAAAGTTCCATAACTTATTTTCCAGTTAATCTTTGTCTCCTACTCGTACAAGAGAAATTATGTATCCCTTCTATCCAACAGAAGTACCTGGTCCATATCACATGCCACCATAATTTCCATCCAATATCTAGAATAGAATCGTCCAACACCCTAGGCATTGGGCTCACGGCAGTCCACAACTTTGTTCCGATCTAGGCAAGGGGTGTACAGAGCTCCATTGACCCCAAGCGACCTAGGAGTGAGGCACAACTTCTGTGGTTGGCCTTTTCACCACTCGACCTTTGGCGCGTGAATCGAGTAGTGCCCTCTTGGGGTAATCCGCGGTGCGATCTTGGAGATGATCCACACATGCCAAATATCCTTCCTTAATTAATCCATTTTAGGAATCATGTACAAACAAGGCATTCAACCCTAATATCATCTTCCAAGAAAAGCATTCCTTTATTCCCATGGCAACTTGTCATCATCAAAGACCCCTGCCATGCATTTACCATCAAACACAAGCACTTGGAATAATCAACGAATTCACATCCCACAATTAGTTTAATGCAAAAGCATTTAGGACTTTATTCGATCAATTAACAAAAACCATGGTATCCTTTTCCAAATATTGCAAGAATAGTCACGATAACCTTTCCATCGCGTATTTGCTCTCCCCCTTGGGATCTAAGCGATTCCATGTAAAATTTACTTAACACTTCCTCTATTCGGCTAGGACATATGCCAAAGTTTCAACATTGCTCAAGACGTGAGTTCTAATAATCCCTTACTTTGATTGATAACTAAACCTTCTTCTTAATGAGTACAAAAACATCGGTCTCTCCTTTGACTTAGGGTTTGCTAACCCTTGAGCTCTTCATTTGCCTTTGAGGCTTGGAGTTATTTGTATCTATTGCAGTCCCTGAATAGGATTGATAACATCATAAATATCGGACGGATCTCAAGACATCTCAGTTTTAGCACTTATGATCGCTGTTTGTGTTAACTATGCACAACATCAAGACTCCCAATCTATCAAACATAAGCTATTAACAAGAGCTTGGACAAAGGTCTAGAGCTTTGATAATGAATATTTTCTAGACTAAGCTACTTGCCATGCAATCCTTCAGGCATGCAAGTTGCAACATATACCTTCAAAGGGAGGGAAACACACCTTCTATTGCGAGGACATGCTTGAAGCCTTAAATTTTATTTATGAATTCATTGCATAGTGTCTAAATCCAATTAACTTCTCTTGATACATGCATTCGGGGAATTCAATCCTTCAAATACTTATGATGCAATTTATCATTTTCAAAGTCGTATTCTTGCATGGCATAATACGGGTATAATGATCCTCATGTGGGAAATCAAATCAAGCATCTATTAATTTGGAAATACATTACTTACGATCTGTATCACATGCAGATTGGCAGTGATGCCCTTGCCTGAGGCTTCGTTGCTTGTTGAGGGATTGCCATCTAGGTGTGACAATTTCCTATTGGGTGCCATCCCTCATCTCTTCTCTTTTAGACATGCTTCGCACAGGACTTCCGCATCTTGTACTTGATTAGCGAGGGCCTATGGGGAGTGAGATGATCTTTCGGTCAAAGGATAATCATGCAAAACAAAGTATGGGTCCGTGGCCAATGGGAGAGAAGGAAAGCATGTGGACACCCTCTTAGGAGGGGAAAGGAAGGAGAACCCTCAGAGAGTTTCTCTCTCTCCCTCTTCTTCTTCTTCTTCTTCTTCTTCTTCTCCTCCTCCTCCTCCTCCTCTCTCTCTCTCCCTCTCTCCTCTTCTCCCTCCCTCTCTCCCTCTTCTTCTTCTCTCTCTCCCTCTTTTCTTCTTCTTCTTCTCGTTCTTCTCTTCTTCTCTCCTCTCTTCTTCTTCTACTTCTTCTCCTTCTCTTCTTCCTCTCCTCTCTCTCTCACTCTCCCTCTTCTTCTTCTTTTTCTTCTTCTCTTCTTCTTCTCTCTCTCCCTCTTTTCTTTTTCTTCTTCTTCTTCTTCTCTTCTTTTTATCCTTCTCTTCTTCTCTTCTCTCTATCTCCCTCTCTTCTTCTTCTTCTTATTCTTCTTCTTCTCTTCCTTGTAGCGTCCTGGCTCCTCTTCTTTATTGCAAATTTGGGGGGGGGGGGGTGTTGAGATGGCAAGCTCAACACGTGCGGACATTGATGATAGACTACCTAGTTAGATGGGTCCGCACGTCTACACTTAGTAGGTTGGTGGTCATTATGATACTCACATGGCCACTGACTTATCACTTATTATATTTAACTTGTTACACCTACCTTCAGCTGCCAAAGACATAGCGCCAGCCGATTAGTGTAGTTTTGGTTATGCACTGTTTGATTTAATAGGCCACTTTTCTTTATGTTGTATCTTATCTATACTTTGTGTACATTGTATAGTGTGTGAAAGAAGAAGAAGAAACTAGCAAGAAAACGTTTTGGCCTCCATCTCTCTTCTTGTGTTCTTGAGTGAGCTTCCTCTTATGTATACAATGTGTGTTTGGCATAGCAGCTCAAGCAAGTCCCCCCACCACGCGATTCTTGACATGGTATCAGAGCCATGCCACTGAGAGAGGCTGATTTTGAAGGGGCTGAAGTGAAGGAGAAGAAGAAAGGTTTGAGCAAGCAAGCAACGGGTAAGAAGTTCTCTCATTCTTCCACTCTCTCTCTTGGATAGTGCCTGTGGAGGCATCGAAAGCAGGGTCGAACAAAAATCTCAAATTGCTGTGAGATTTGGTGTGTGAGCAGATCACTGTATATTCTGCAAATAAGTCCTTTAGGGATTGCCTGCAGTTACTTTGGGCGTCTGAGGCCGTTTCGGGCCCCGTTTTAGAGCCTCAAGGTTGCGAACAACAGTTTTAGGGTACACTGTGATTTCAGCTGTTTTGACCGAAAGTGGGTGCACATGTTATAGATTTCGAATCTGTAATTTTTGAGGTTTTTGCAGGAAGCAAACACAAGGTTATCTGCAAATAGGTTACAGATTGCATGTACTATTGGGCAATCAGTGAAAAAGGTTGCTTAGTGTAGTGCTGTGCATGTGTTGCAAAAGATTGTAGAAGACTAGCTTGCTGTGCTGTATCCTTGTTTGTGATAATGGCAGAGAATAGTGGAAATCCCATTATTGAGAAGCTCGACAAGAACAACTACCCTTCATGGAAGTTTCGTGTGACGAACTTCCTCATTGGAAAGGGCCTTTATGAATTTGTTTCAGGTGAAGAAAAGGAGCCAGAGCTGGGTATCCCTCTGACTGCAAATGAGTTAAAAGCATGGAAAGAGTGGAATGCAAAAGACAAAAAGGTGATGTACTGGCTATCTGCAGTCATTGATAATACTATGTTGGGACATATAAGGTGGAATGTAGAAACTTCACATGCAGCTTGGACAATTTTTAAGAGCATGTTTTCAGTTAATACAAAGGCATGAAAGATTCAACTTAAGCAAGGTTTGAATGCCTTGAAGAAAGGGAAAATGTCTATCAATGAGTATGTGTTGAAGGTGAGGAGCATCGTAGATGCTTTAGCAGCGATTGATGCAATGCTAGATGATGATGATTTGGTTTCATCCACTCTGAGTGGCCTTAACAATGAGAATGCATGGAAATCATTTGTTACTTCAGTATATGTACGGAAGTCATTTCTAGATTTTGATGAGTTGATCTCTCTCATGATTACTGAAGAGATCAATATGCAATGTGACTCATCTGAAAAAAATGGTGAACATGTTCAAGTATTTTACTCAAGTTCAAGAAGAGGACATGGTAGATCCTCTTCGAGAGGCCGTGGTATGGGACGTGTTGGCGATAACCAGCAAAACAGGTTCAATCAACAGTTTGGTGAAATGTAGGTTTCTGGAGGTAGAGGAAACTTTAGAGGCAGTGGAAGCTCTAGAGGAAGAGGTGGATGGCAGAATAGAGGCTCTGGAAATTCTACTATTGTTTGCCATTATTGTGGCAAAACATGCCATATTGCAGCCCATTGCTATGCAAAGAAGGATGATATTTGCAGTGGTAAATTGCAACAAGGAAACTATGCATCGTCTTCACGACATAATGAAGACAAAAATGAGCATCTATTTATTATGCAGCATATGATGAATGCAATTACAAGAAAGGGGACACATGATGACATATAGTATGTCGATTCAGGTGCATCTAATCATATGACCAGTCATGTTGAATGGTTTGGAGAGATGTAGGACTTGCAAAACCTAGGTTATGTGTAGACAGGTGATGATTCATGCCACCCAATTTCACACATTGGAAAGGCTCCCTTGTCCTTGTATGATGGCCAGACAAAGAGTCTGACAGATGTATTACATGTGCCATCAATTACAAAGAATCTAGTATATGTTGGCCAAATGGTAGAGCATGGATTGCAGGTCCGATTCAATGCAAAAGGTTGTTTTGTAGAAGACTTTAATGATAAGTGTAGGTTGGTCGCAAAATGAAGTAGAGTTGGCCGAATGTTCACCTTAGATGTTGGAATTCCTACAATGGATGCTGCTATGTATGCTAAAGGAAAAGGAGTAGATACACACAAAACCCACCCACCCCCACACACGCCCTCTTTCCCCCCACAGACACAAAACCCACCCACCCCCACACACACCCTCTTTCCCCCCACAGACACAAAACCCACCCACCCCCCATCCAAGCCCCTTTCCCCCCCAAGGCACACCCACACCTACACACCCCGCAAACCCGCAGAACCCCTCCATAAGTACTGTTCCCCCGCAGATAACCCACCAAACCCCTCCATAAGCACTGTTCACACCCGCAGAACCCCACACCCCTGTAGAACCGCAGAAAACCTCCCTCCAAGCCCTTGTTCCCACCCGTAGGAATCCAACAACAGAACACCACCCATACGCCCCTTTTCTCAGCCCGTGACACACGCGCGTGTGGTTGATTGTGATTGCTCGTGTTCGTATGCGGGAGACCGTTAGTGGATGTTCAAACGCGAGGACGCGCGTTCGCTGGTCCATGAGGTGGTGTGCAGCCGGCTGTTCACACGTAGCTGCCACGCAGTCTATTTCTGGGTATATTCCCGGATTTTTAATTCCAAAACCCGAAAACCCTCAAAATACATTGAAAAATTAAAAAAATCATTAAAAAACACTTAAAATTCACCCAAAAAATAATAATTACAGAAAAATCTTGAAAAATCCTCAATATTTTTGCAGCAAATTGCCATACCATTTTAAAATTAAAAATTCTTTTTAAAAATATCCAAAAAATAAAAAAAATCATTAAAATTATAAAAATTTCCAATTTCATTGCCGAAAAATTCCTAAAAATTCAATTAACATTTTTACTTATTTTTGGCATATTTTCTAAGCTGTCAAAATACTTCATTAAACACCTAAATTCATTAATTTTAAAAAAAATCCTCTTTTCTTCAAACCACACACTAAAAATTCTAAAAAATTCCAGATACCTTTCTGGATTGAAGAGAGCGCATTCATTGCATTCACATACACCCACTACCAGGTTTTTTTTTCCTTTTTTATTTTTTTCGGCTATCCCAAAATTCACGGTTAATTATTAAAATGAACCCTAAACACCACCATGGCACGCGCGTTCGCGCTAAACCCACCATTTTTTAATAAAAATAAACCATCCATCACAAAAGCACGCGCTGGCAAAAAAGTGCTCCACATCACCTTAATTTTTAATAAATGAATTTGCATTTAGAGACCCAATCTGGGTATCGAAGTCCGGGATTCGGATTAAAGCACCGCTCTAACCTAATAATTGGTAATTAAAATTTTAAGAATTAAAATTTTAAGAAGGAACCGCCGTTTTCTTGATAAGGTTTGTCACTCAATAAAATTTCACCCATTTCTTAATAATTTCATAAAATGAACATTTCATTAAATTAATTTCCCCCTCACTGCACTTAATTCTCCTTTTTAATGAACTCGTTTCGTGGGATGGGTACGCGAAGTCTTCGGAGTTGTCTCCATGGTCACACTTGATTATCAAAGTTGTGGTTTTGATATGCGTGGGTTGTTGTGATGTTTTGGTTCAATTTCTTTGTTACGGTTAAGGGTACGGTGTGTAATTTTTTTCTTTATTGCCTGATACAGGGATTTGGGTGTTTGCATGTTGCATAGCATGAAGCTTTCGGTCGCATATGTCTAGAGGTCATGTCGAATTTTTTCTAGGCTATGGTTTGCTTGGGGATAGTTGGTCGAGTTATGTTTTACCACCTTGGTTGATATCTTATCCTTGGTTTTTGTCTGTTGCTTTGCAAGCATTCTCTTTGTTTGTCTATGTTTGTGGTGTGTGTGTAACCATCTGAATGGCGCCTCACGCTCCTCCCCCTATCCAGTATGTCCCACTAGTCAGTAGGGATTACTCTTCCCTACTCACTTTTGAGTCTCTCACGAAGGCAGGACTCACGACTTTCGTGGCTGCCTCCTTTCCATTGCTTCTAGAGGATCCATCGATGTGTGACGAGTTTCTAGCCTCCTACAGTAAGAAGTCTGGACTGGTCCAGGGTACTTCCATGACTTTGACACCTCGAGGCCTCGGGAAGGCTCTGTCTATTCCCTCCAAAGGTGAACCCTTTGTTACAACTCGCCAGCTTTTCTCTAACGAAGAGTTTTTGAAGCTGTTACAAAAACAGACTAGGGAAATTCTGGATGTTAAGAAGGTGATATACTCTTCAGGAGTTTCCTTTTCCATGATCACTGATCCTGTGTGGAAGTTGGTCTGCCAGTTTCTCCAAGACAGGTTTATGCCTGCAAAAACGCCATCCCATTACTTGTCCAAAGAGCTCTTTACAGCTTCAAGGATGGTGTTAAAAGGAGTAGCTATTGATTGGAGCACTTACCTACTCACTAAGATGGATCAACATTTCGTCAAAGTCACCAGGGGCAATGTTACCAATATCACCTATGGATCATACTTGTCTGCCTTCTTGACTTACTTAGGTTTATAGAAGAGTGTGCCTCCACCTCCTCCATCTGATCCTGTACCTCCTCCTCCACCTTCAGATGAGTCAGAACCAATTGATATAGAGGATTTGGATTCTCCGCCTCTCCTGGTCATACAGCGCAAACACTTGAAGCGGGTAGCAGATAAAGCTCATTCACTTCTTCCTTCAATGCTCATTCCTGCTACCTATGGCAGTGATCTCCTTGGTTATCTCACATGTAATAACCTATTCAGAGCTCATCGTGAAGGTTCGTTGGATATATCAGTCCATCACTGAACAGTCTAGTCTTGGGAGATGCCATTCCTTTCCTATGTAATGGCATTCAGAGTTCCATTGAACTGTCAGTGACAGCCTGTGTTCAACATCTGTACTCTTCCTTTTATGAAGAACTGATGCAGTCTAAGGACCAGTTGCATAAGGCAACATCCGAGTTAGCCTCTGCTAAGGATACCCTAGTAGATTTATTTAAGCAGATGGAGCAACAAACACACCTAATTCAAACCCAAAGAGATGAGATATCTTCTTTGAAGATTCAGTATAAAGGCTCAATCCGAGGTTACTAGCCTCTCAGAGGAGAAGGAGGGGATGTCCAAAGAAGCGCAAGAGTTCCAAGCTCTTTTAGATGTCAAACTTTTAGCCTTACAGACTGCTAATAACACAGTGGAATCACAAGCTTCCCAAATCAAGCAGTTGCAAGATTAACTGGCCAAGTCACGATCTGTTCCTCCAAGCCCTCATGTTCCCTTGATCCCTTCTCTCTCACAGCAGGACTTGGCAGCTCTTCAAAGATAGGCTACCTTATGTCCCTTATTCTAGGCCAAGGTGGAAAGATTGCAATCTCGAATGGATTTGCTATGGTCTTCATTTGAGCAATTCCAAGAATATGTTCCACCAGACCATTCTTTCTTTGTCCACTATCAATTACAGAAGTTGGCCTTCTACATGAAGCTTTCCACGATGGATTTACCTATTCCAGAGGATGGTTGGAGTGGGGCTTGGTCTCCTAAGTTGCTGACAGAGGTGGTCCGCATGGTGTTTGAAGATTCTGTCACGACCGATACCATGTTGATGTCATATATGTATCTACGAGGAGACTTGTTGATTCCCGATGAAGTGGATATGGCTTGGTATGTGGGAGACATGGTTTTACAAGCTGTTTTGTATGTCAACCATTTGGAGTTGCAAATACATAACATGTTTCAGAGTTACTCCTCCAAAGTGGCTACTTGCCCTGATAATTCCTGGCATACCATGATTGATTATATGGTCCTGAATCAGCGACAGAACACAGCCCCTACCTATGTCTAGAGCACTAATCAACTGAGGGTGGATCTCTTAGCTTATCTTTCCAAACATAATCCATTTGATTCTACCTTTTTTGATGCCTATCAAAGAAGATCTATCTTAGGTCCTTCTGTTCCTACCCTACTGTATTACCAACAAATGGCTCACCGTTATGATATATATTTTTCCCTCTATCAAACCAATTCCACAACCATCTTACCCCTTCTTTTCCAACCTCAATCTTTTCCTCAAATTCCCATATTTACATACTGCTCTTTTATCAAGGATAGAGTATTTTCCCCTTCTCCACCATGTCCTTCTCCATCCATTCATGTACCTTCTACCTTTCCTATTTATCAGTTAACACCCTTCCTAAGTGATTCCCTACAATTTTCAGCCACTCCTTCTTTAAATTATTCTTCCTTTTATGATTTTTCCTACCCATCTCTTCATCCACTTTTCCTTATTCCATTTCCATCTCCTGCCACTTCTATATCTCAACCACCTCAGTTGGTTAGTGACTATGACGGGTTTGATCATCAGATTTCCAGAAGAAGGGGATGGAGCTCGAATGATTCTCTTACATGACCTTAGATAAACTAGCCATTGATCCTAGGAGAATGGATAAGTGCCAGTCATGCATATCAGAATTATCTTCATTTTTCTCGCAGTATTCACAGTCTGTAGATCCTTCGGTGAGATTGACAGCTCATTTTGCTTGGTACTTGGCGTATATGCATAGGCATTCTCATAATGATTCAAAGCCTATTCCAAAGTTGTGCATGAATGTCAATGTGAGCATTGATTCCTAGCAATTAGATGTATTATACTTTCATGCCCTGTGTTTGCCTAGCAGATACCTTGTCATGTTGGAAAGGATGTGCTGCCTTCAGTTTTTTCAGAATCCTCCCAAGACATTTGTAGATGAATCCTTGTCTATGGATCGTTTTCGAAATCACCAATCTTTTAAGAGGGATCATCTTCATTGATACCTTTGCCATGTATGGTGAATGATTTAACTCTCTTTTTGGAGGAGTCATTCAGGTCGTTGTGTTGTGTGTAGTGTGTAGTGTTGTGGGTTAATTTATGTAATAAGATCGTGGTGGTTGCCTATTCGATTGGCTTTCGTGTGAGCTACATTTTTGGAGAATTGTGATGATGGGGTCGTGGTTGGATAGTTGAAGATGCTAATGCAGAAGAAGAAGAAACCTCTTATATCCTTTATAAGTTTGTTGTGATTTCCAGTTTGATAAGAAGTGTTAATGTATAAAGGGTTTTCCTTTCGTTGTATTTTTATATCAGATACAGGTTATTAGTTGGGGTCGTGGTTGGATGGAATGTTTTTGAAGATTTATTGAAGATCAAAGTTGAGCTTTTGAATGAACTTGTATTCCCTTTTTCCTGGGTCGCGAGGACGCTTCCTTATTAAGTGTGGGGATATGTTGAGTGTTGAAATGACTTGTTTTTTGGCTGATTTTTGTTGTTTTTGAGAGCTGAATGTTTGATTTTATGAGATGATTGATTGGTTTGGAAGTGTTTTGAGAGTGTTTTGGATAGGTTGGAATGGTTTTATTAAGTTCATGATGATTTTCAGTGGAGATATGAAGTTCTGATAGGTTCTGATTGGTTTTGTATACCTTCTCTATAGCTTCTGTTTTGTTCTGATTGTCTTCTGTATGAAGCATGGATTGATGGATTGATGAAGATTGAGATCTTGTGAAAGCTTATTGAATAGTTTTTGATGGTTTGGAATGGTTTGAGTATGAGTTATGAGGTTTTGATGACCTTTTGTAGACCTTCTGTAGAGCTTCTGTCTCTGTTCTGTAACTGTACTGTAGCTGTTCTGGTACTGTACTGTGATTGTTCTGTAGACCTTCTGTGTGCTTTTGTATGTGTTCTGATGGATGAGAGTGTAGCTTGGGAAAGTTTTCTAGCCTTGGAAAGAGGTGAATACAAGTGTAAAAGAGCTAAAAGAAGTGAAAGAAGTAGCTGCTGAAGACTCAAGTAAAGACTGGAGTGAAGTGACAGTGGTGAGCTATGAAATGACACCGTGGTGGCTCTGGTGACTCTTCATATCAGACATACCTCTTGGGAGGGGTATCCACGACCTAAGAAGGATTATTGTGAGTGATTATGAGAAATTGTAGTGAGGATATGATGTATTATTGATGGAGAGAGAGAGAGAGAGTCAGAGATAGTCAATTCTACTGAAACAGAGTGATTGTATATGAGAGATTGAGAGAGAAGACTATGAAGACATTGAAGATGAATACTATGTGATGTATTTCCATTCAAAGATGGTGTATTCCTTTGCTTTCTTTGTTATATTGATGTATTTTATTAA
This sequence comes from Lygodium microphyllum, assembly GCF_053477565.2. Classification (NCBI taxonomy): domain Eukaryota; kingdom Viridiplantae; phylum Streptophyta; class Polypodiopsida; order Schizaeales; family Lygodiaceae; genus Lygodium; species Lygodium microphyllum. The sequence goes on from NC_141153.1 coordinate 71,224,611, forward strand.
GATATTGAAGACCATGGTTGATTCTATCAAATCCATGGGAGATCTACATGATGCCGCATGAAGATTTGTTTTGCCTGGTGTTCTTTTCTTCATTGTGATCATATAAAACCTAATTTAAAAGCTTGTTGATGTTGCAAGATAGATTTTCTTGCAAGAGAATTCTATTTTCCTTGGTGTTCCTCTTGGGGATCCAAGCAGATGAGATCCCAAACAGGTCGCTAACCCATCAAAAAAGGGAGCAATCGAGTGACCGGACAGAAACCAAAACAAAGAAGGAGGAGTGGGAGGCTCAATCCAAATGAAGAAAAACAAAGGAGTTCACTGGAAAGGCAACTCAGAGGAAGAAATAGAAGGAAGGCAAGAAAAAGGAAGATGAAGATCTGGAAATAGCAAAAAAGGAATCCCTGAGAGAGGTGACAGAGTGGAAAAAGAAAGAGAAGGAAGAAGCTGAAAGGTTGGCCGAGGAGGCAAGGAAAATAGAAGAAGAGAGAAAAAAAAGAGCTAGGGAAGAGGAGGCAGAGTTGAGAAGACAAGAGGAAGAAGACATGGCCGAAGCAATTCGCCGGTCGATAGAACAACAGAGCCGACTCGATGGCCTAGGGACCTTAAGTCTGCCTAGGGAAAATAGACATGGCTCAAGTGCACAAGTACCTGAAGCCATGCCGTCCATGATCATTGAGGACAAGAGTAAGGCTCCCCTCCATCCCATCCCAACCCCCTTGGAACCCAACAACAAAGCCACCACTACCATCCCCAACATCCCGGCCAGCACCAACATGGACAACTTTGTGACATGGATGCAATACTTTATCAATAAGGAACTAGCACAAGGAAGGAGTGGGGAGGCCACAGCCACCGGGCACAAAAGGCCAACTACGAATGTCGAATCCAGGCAAGAGCCAAAACACAAAAAAATGGAAGCCTCAACCACCCCAATCCCCATCACCATGACGCCGCATGCAAATCATGACGAATATGTCAATGAACTGCTCTCGTAGTTAGAAAGGGCAAGGGAAGAAAGGAGGATTGCGGTGGCTGCAAAAAGGGAAGCGGTAGCGGCCTTCCAGCTCAAAAAAACAAAGCAAATGGATGCGCAACAAAATAAAATTCTTGACGTGAAGAGGAACTGAAGACTAAGGAAGAAAAGGAGCAAAGCTGGCGGCGACGACATCTCATAGATGAAAATCAAAAGCTCGAGAAGATGCAAAAATCATATGACCTGCTAATCCTGCAATAAGAGGATCTAGCAGTGAAAATAGAGCGGATCGAGCAGGGCATGAAGGAGTTTAGCACAGGGGAGAAAGGGAGAAAACAAGAAGAGGAGCAATTCTCCTAGGTAGTGGGACAATCTATACTCTTACGAACCACGGTCCACCATAGAGATGCTCTATCCACTAAATGATTAGTGACACGCTTGATTTTATCTTTTTCTGCATATGTTTCCTCATGAAAGTAATCATCAAACTGACTGATGAATGCAAGAACAGTTTTTCCATCTCGAGTGCCATTGAAAGTACGGAATTTGAAATTACTTTTACTTATCTTTGTTTCCTTGCAGGATGGATTGAGCTTCGAGAGTCACGTCGATGGTACGTCGAATAAGATCTTCAGATTGTGGTTCTTCTTTGTCGGTAGTCGATCTTTGTAAATTAGCCAATTGAACTTGTAATGCTTGCCTAGATCGTCGTTCTTCATCCAACTGTACCATAATTAAATCCAGCTTTTGCTCCATCGTAGGTTCAGGTAGATCGCCTTCAGTCGTTAAATCATCCATATGTGATTCCGTCATCCTGCAAAACTTTAAAAAACCTCACACTCTCAAAATTCAATTAGCGGGATGAGTGTAGCTCAAGATCGGGTATATAAGGCTTATATATTTTTGTGTGTGGCTTTCACAATCTTCGTCTTTGGCTATTGCGGGATTTGTAATCTTTGAAAAATCTGTGTTTTGACCTTCTGTGTGTGCTGAAAATGGTTCAACAAACCTGCGTATGCGAACAGTACCTTCCAATGAACAACTTTGCAATTTGGAGTTTCTACGCAGAAACAGTCCTTCTATGAGTTTTGAACAGAAGTCAGTTTTGACTTTAGGTGACTTGTCTGACTTGCAGAGTTGCAGACTTATGTGACTTGCAGAGTACCAAAACTTGCAGAACTTGAGTGATTTAGCAGACTTGTAGAATAAGTAACTTTGTAGACTTGCAGAACTTGGGAGATTTTGTGTGATTGGAAGCTTAGGAGACTAAGCTTTAAGCTTAGTGAATTAAATCGTCGAATTGTAGGGGGGGGGGTTTCAGCCGGCGGAAATTTCGCGGACATACTCTGATATGCCGATTAAAAGTCGTGAAGCTTTAAAGATTCTTTAAGCTTTATAAGCTTTGTACTAAAGATTATGAAATTTTTGAGACTTATCTCTATAACTCCACGACTTGTATGAGAGGATGTAGGAGTGGTCCTCCGCTGTTGCAGGCCAGTCCTTCGCGATTTGATGATGGAAACAGAGGTTCTTGACCGCCAGGAATCCACCCGTATCGACCATTCACGATGAGATTGACCGTAGAGCTCGATCGTTCCAGGAGCTCCGCCTTCGCACAAGATGGGTAGCGATTGGAAGCTCTTGATCTCAGCTTTGCTCTGATACCACTGGTGCGCAGATCGGATGATGTACGCTTGCATAGTGAATGCCGAAAGGTCCCCAAGAACAAAAGAACTCTACTTTTTGCACAAAACTCAAGGTAAAAACCATGCATGACATGAACAAGAGACCAATTGGGTACAATCTCCCCCCATGCCTTGTGTGAGCGCTCCACAAAGCATGTATTTTATGTATTAATCATCTTCAAGCTCAAATAATAGCCCAAATTACAAAATAGCAAGCTTTTGGCTTTTGAGTTCGCTTTAGCACAAAATAGAAATAAAGCTAATGGGCGGTGCCCAAAGAGTTAGGCATACCCAATACAATGTCCAAGTACAAATAACATAATCATGTGTCCATGCACATACAAAATAATAAATAAATATCCTACGCCTCAATAAATAGGCGCGACAAAATATAGACGCCATGCCTAAGGTATGCGCCCATCAAAATATAAGTGATAACTCGAATACTCGCTATCCTTCAATGCTTTCCTCTGCCACTGCTGTTATCTCTACACATCAACTGAAGCATTCACAATCGTTAGTAAAATAATACAATTAAATCGACAAAAGTGAATACCTAGCAGTCTTCAGCTACATAAATAAATCAACTGGTTAGAAATCAATCCTAACCTTAATTTATTACGAGTGTGCACTCTAAACTCATAAATGTTTATTAATTTAATATGCATTTTACGGAATCATCCGCTATGGAATCACCCATGTACACACTAAATTAATGAAACGCCCGAAAAGGATAGGCGTCCCCATCAACTTCTCGCACAAAGAATCCACTTTGTGTATGAGCCCCGGTCATCAAAGTTTACGGAATCCACCGTAAAACCTCACGGAATCCACCGTGAAATATGCCTCCTGGCATCAGGTGTAGTACCAAATGATGTTTCTGGTCCACTAAGACTCCATGATTCTTATTTATCTTTCTACACATAGCTCTCTTGATCATTATCATCATCCAAAACATCACCAACATGTGTATACCAACTTTCCATCTCATCAAAGATAACATTCCTACTCACTCTGAACTCACTTGTAACAGGGTTATAACAGCGATACCCTTTCTTCTCTAAAGAGTATCCAATAAAAACACATTTTTCTGCCTTTGGATCAAGCTTTTTTCGTAGCTCATTTGGCACATCAACATATGCAACACAGCCAAATATCTTCAAGTGCGATACATCGGGCTTCTTGCCAGTAAAGCATTCTTCAGGAGTCATCCCATGAACTGCAACTGTGGGAGTTCTGTTCATAATGTAGACAGTAGTATTGACAGCCTCAAACCAAAAACGTTTGGGTATATTCTTTTCAGTCATTAATGCCCGTGCAACTTCTGCAATATGCCTATTTTTTCTTTCTGCAACACCATTTTTCTGTGCGGTATACCTGCAAGTAAATTGCCTCTTTATCCTATGAGTCCTCAAGAAGCCACTGAACTGTAAAAGAAGACAACCCTGTAACCAATCCTCTAGACTGTATTAATTTCATCCTTTGTACATTTGCATGTCCAATACGTTTAGAGGGTAATGGGGTGGTAGTGGGGTGTGACTGTAGGGCACGTGGAGGAGGCCACCGGGGCAGGAGGCCCAACAGGCGGGGCAGGGGCCACAGAGCCACGTGGTGGCGGCAGAATGGCGGCCACAGGCGATGTTGGGTGGCATCAGGGAGTAGGACGCCAGAGGGGCGGCGCGGGCGTCGTCGGCAATGTGGGCAGGGCGCGGGCGCCAGTCGAGGTGAGGACGTGGCAGGGCAGTGGGCTTCACAGCGCCAGGAAGGGCCACGAAGCGGCGCCAGTAGAGGCGCAGGGCAGGGTGCCACGAGGAGGGGGGCAGGGAGTGGAGGAGAGGGCAGGGCGCCTGTCCAGGGCGGGGGCGCCGAGAGGAAAGGAAGGAGGAGAAGAGGAATAGGAGGAGGAGGGGAGGGTGAAGAAGATGGAGGGGGGGAGAAGCTGGAGATGGAGGTGGAGAGAGAGGTGGAGATGGAGGCAGGGGAGAGAGCACGTAGGGAGCGGGATGGAGAGAGGGAGGGAAGGTGGTTGGGAGGGAAGGGGCCAGGGAGAGAGAAGGGTGGGGGTAGGGGGATAGGGAAGGGTGTGGGGGGGTTGGATAGGGGAGCCCATGGAATGGGGGGTGGTAAAGGGGAGCCCGTAAGGGTGGGGGGGGGGGGGGGAGGGGGGAGGGTTATCCATGGGGGTGCCCAGGGATGGAAATGGGCGGGGTGCCCGTAGGGGTTTAGGGTAGGATGAAAAAAGAGGGGGGGGGGGGGGGGGGGCGGGGGAGGGGGGTTATCCATGGGGTGTGGCTGGCTATAAAAGAATGGGAGGGGGTGCCCATAGGTGGTATGCCCAGGTGTGGGAAGGGGAGGGGCGACTGCCATAAAAGAAAGGCGTACCCCCGTCCCGTGCGTGTGCGCGGGGCATGGTAAAAAACTTTGCCGTGACAGGATTGAAATAGCGCCGCGATGGCGGGACGGGGCACGCGGATGCAACCGGGGCGCGTGGAGACGCGTGAAATTGAAAACGGGCGCGGTCACGCACGGGACGAGTCGCGTGAAAACACGGAAAAATAAAGAAAAATGAATATCTTCCAATCTGGACGTCAAAACGAAATGTCGTAAAAATAAAAAGTGGGCAAGATGGAAGGGGAAAGACAGGCAAAAAGATGCGCCCGACAAGCCTATCACATCAAAACATAGTTCCGATTGAGATAAGACACGTTCACGTGGAAAAAACCCCAAAAACAGACTCAAAAATGGGATCGAAAATTAATATTGAACGAACCGTTGGCCGGAATGACATGCAATAAAAAGAAAAAATGTCCGCAAGAAGGGGTAGCACAAGGTTGTCATGTGAGAACGCAGTTCCGGTGGAAGTAAGAGGGGTTCACATGCAAAAAACACCAAAAATATATCCGAAAACACATTTAAAAATTAATAATTAAAAATCCAGAAGTCGAAAGAGGGTGGAGAAAAAAGGAAAAAGGAAGGAGAAGGCACGGGGGACATGTCTGTCAAATCCAATTGGAATTCCGATGCAAACAGGGTAGGTTCACATGGAAAAATGTCAAAAAGACGCATGAAAAAGACTTAAAAAACCGCAAAATTAATATTGGACAAACCGTGCATCAGAAGGACACGGAGTAAAAAGGAAAAATGTCAGGGAGAAAGTGGTTGGCAGGGTTATGATGGAAAATCACGGTTTCGAAGCAAGCAAAGCGCGTTCACATGGAAAACCGGCTAAGGTGCGCAAAATGCTTCAAAAATTAATAACTCAAAAACTGTGCACCAGAACAGGGGTGGGTAAAAAGGAAAAATGGTCAGTTCAAAGGGAGGAACAGGTTTGTAAAGTCAGATTGGAAGTCCACTGAACGTAGGGTGCGTTCACATAAAAACACAGCAAAATAAAGGAAAAAGAGAAATGGAGGAGGAACAGCCCCAAGGGAGGGGTGACAGGGGACGGGTGGGTGCGAAAGGGACCCCATCAGGGTAAAAGCAAGTCATGGCATAGAGGCATTAGGAGGTGGAGGCATATGCAGAGGGGTATGCAATGTAGATGCGCAAGGACGCATCCTCACACTTAAGTCCTTAACGGGTAGGGTTAACCGAGCAATAGGGACCTAGGACCACGCAACAGACCATCCACTAACGTCCCCACACTTAAAACATGAACATCACGGAGAAATAAAAGTTGTAGGGTTAGAAAAACTTGGCCCATATTGGTGAGGATCAAGGTTGATTGTCGATGGCACGTCCTGTGTCGTTGTCGGCTGTAGGAGGGGGTACCAAGGTATCTTTACAGCACACGTCCTTCATGGCAGGGACCATGCGACGGCACCTAGGGAGGTAGCTGGTTGAAGGAATCGCAGGAAAGTCGTCGATGGTGCTGACGAAGGAGAGTCACTCAGCTTACATCACTCAGATGGGAGGAGAGAACAATCACTCGCCCCATGACTAATACCACTCGAGGAAGAATGATTGAAACTCATATCTCGTACCCGATTTAGAAATCGACAAGGGGGATGGTGCAAAGGGAGTATGCCAGGGTGCACAGTTGATGGTGCATTAGTGCATCCAACCTGTCTGGCATAAGTGCAAGGAGGAAGGAAAGGGAGCCTGATAGTGCAGTGTACAGAATAGGGTGATGTGTCCTATGATGACGGTAGAGACCCACCCCGTGGGTGCATAGGGAAACGGGAATGTACCTGACTCCAAGTGTCGTAACGTCCCTCAATCTCACCTCTCGGTAAGTGATTGAAGAAACTCCAGTCACACTCAACCCACCCTCTATCTCACGCTCGATTGATAGATACAGAAGGGCAGCCCTTTCCTAAAACCCATTGATGTTATTCTCACGGCCATTTGTGCAAAGATTGTATGCCTCGTGCACATTTGATGGTGCAATTGTGCATCCCACCCTGTGCTGGCATACGGTGTGAGAAGGAGGGCCAGGGAGCCTTATGGTGCAGTGCACAGAAACAGATCGTGCTTTGTGCATTGAGAGGCCCATCCCGTGCGTGAAACACTTCATTCACATTGCTCACCTCTCATTTGATTTGAAGGGAAAAGATTGGTCACTCACCCCACCCTCTGTCTCACGCTCGGTTGATAGTTACAGAGGGCAACCCATACTCACTTTCCCATCCGGTTAGGATGAAAGCTTACATCACTCAATTGTTTGTCGATGAAGATCGCGTCGTCAATTTTGTTGAAGAGGCATACCCAGGGAGGTAGCCATCAAATCTAGTACTTCAATTGGTTGTAGAAAAGATCGTCTGCGAAAGGAGGCATACAGACTAATGAAGTTGCAGAGGCAGTACCAAGTCAAATTTCTTCTGGACCATTTTCTGTTGGTGAGTCAGTTATCCTGAACTGCAGGGTATTACCACCTTTTCCACAGCCAGCTTCCCGCCCTGGGGTGTTGACCACCGTTTCTTGGAGCAAGACCTGCTATGACAGGGAATTTCTTCCTTTTCTCCCATAACAATTTTTTTTTCTTTTTTTTTCTTTCTCTTTTTTTTTTCCTACTTCCGAGGGTGTTTCCACCTTTTCTCGAAGAATAGGTCGGCATGACAAGGACCGAAGTCCTTTTCTCCCATGACCGATATGTATATTTTTTTTTCTTTTTCTTTTTTTTAAAAATTAAGCAAGGGAATGGTAGAAATACCATTTGTCAGAACCAACCTCGCCTGCCACCGCTGGTGGAAAATAGAGGATAAGAGATCAAGGCTGGAAGGTGGAACTGAGGGGACAAAGGGTTGTGTCCACTTCATCAGGAGTGGCTGAAGAACGGCTATCAGAAGTAGCATCATAAGAGTGATAGTGCCACGCCAACGAGGGAAAGGATTAGGTGACCGTGATTGTCAAGATCCCCAAGGAGGAAAGTACTTCTTCAAGCAATATCCATTGATCAGGAAGGGATCATCAGAGGCATCAATGGTCTGCACTTGGACAGAGCCATTAGGGTTGACAGCAAGTACCTTATATGGGCCCATCCACCACTGTTGAAGCTTGCCAGGAAACTTGCCAAATCATGAATCATAGGCTAGGACCAAATCACCTTCTTTGAACTCCTTGTGCTTGATGAAGCTGTCATGGTAAGCCTTACGTCGAGCTTGCGTGGCTTCCATGCACTGTAGAGCCATCCTACGAGTTTCATCCAAACATTCCAGGTGCAGGAGACAACGTTGCAGTGAATCATCATCCCCCAAACACTCTTTGATAGCCACTCTCAAAGAAGGCAATTCCAGTTCAACAGGGAAAACAGCTTCTGTACCATACACCAATTGGAAGGGTGTCTGCCCTGTTGCTACTTTATGGGAGGTTCTATATGCCCAGAGGGCCTCTGTAAGTCGATCGTCCTAGTCACGACGATGTGCGACAATTTTTCTTATCAAGATCGAGTAGAGGATGCGATTCGTGACTTCGACTTGGCCGTTGGCTTTGGGGTAATAAGGAGTGGACTTGCGATGGCGGATCTTATACAGCTCTATCAACTCTTCCATGACTTTATTAATGAAATGAGTGCCTCTGTCACTTACCAACTCTAAGGGACTGCCAAAACAGGTGATGATATTCTTGTACATGAATAGGGCCACGCTGTTACCATCGTCCCGCTTTAGGGCTTTAGCTTCACACCACTTTGTGACATAATCCGTACATACGAGGATGTATCGGTTTTGCTTCCTTTTGGTGGGAGGATCGATTGGGCCTACGAAGTCGATGCCCCACTTCTCAAACGGCTTCAAAGGAAGGATAGGTTGCAGTGGTATGGCACTTGTCTTGGTAGGTTTCCCCATTCGCTGACAAGCATCACATCTTTTACAGTAATCATAGGCATCCTTATGAAGGATAGGCCACCAGTAACCTGCTAGCAAAGCCATCCTGGATGTGGCTTCTCCTGCAAAGTGGCCTCCACATGGCTCGTCATGGCAAGCCTTCAGAACAATCCCAATCTTATCTCCTGCAACACATCTTCTGAGCACTTCATCTTTGCCTTTCTTGTACAATGCACCACCTAACAGGGTATAGGGGGATGATTCTAACATAAGCTTCTTCCTTTCCTGAATAGAGATACTAGGAGGGTACTGTTGGGTTTCCAGCAAATTGGCAATGTTTGCATACCAGGGGGTTACAGTTTCTACCAAGAATAGGGAAGCATCAGGGAGGTCTGGATCATCCTGCTCCTCATCTGCAATTTGTGGGATATGCGACAGATGATCAGCCAGAACATGGGAATGACCAGGTTTGGTAATTACCTCAAAGTCAAACTCTTGAAATAGAAGGAGCCATCTCATCATTTGTCCTTTCACGTCTGCTTTGTTCATCAGGAAGGACAGGGCCTCATGATCCACATAAAATTTAAAGTGGGTAGATAGGAGGTAGTGGCGGAGCTTTTCTAGGGCAAACACCATTGCCAAGCACTCAAGCTCCGTTCCCTATCAGTAACTTTTTGGCTTGCATAATAGATGGGTTGATCCAGCTTCGAGGAGCCCTTCTGGCATAGGACAGCGCCTAAGCCTTCAATTGATGCATCAGTGTGTACATGGAACTCCTTCATCTAGTCAGGAGGTTGCAGGATGGGTGCCTCAATCAGACACTGCTTCAGAGTGTTGAAGGCTTTGTCACATTCTTCTGTCCAAACAAACTCTGCATCTTTCCTCAGAAGCTTGTGCAAGGAGGTTGCCTTTGTTGCAAAATGAGCTATGAACCTTCTGTAGTAACCCACATGGCCTAGGAATCCCCTCAACTGTTTGAGGTTGGTGGGTGCTGTCAGAGCTGCAATCTTTTCAATCTTTGCAGGGTCTGCTAATATCCGTGCAGAGACAATGCGGCCCAACAGAACTCCAGAAGAAACCCCAAAGATGCATTTGTTGGGGTTGAGGGAAATCCCATACTCCCGGCATCGATCAAAGCATTGTTCCAAATGTCCCCAGTGTTCCCCGGATCAAACTATAGACACAGAAGTCATCCAAATATACCTCAATAAATTCGTGCAGATGATTTTGGAATGTGGCCATCATGACTCGCTAGAAAGTAGCAGGGGCATTGCAGAGTCCAAACGACATCACTCTATAAGCGTAGGTCCCCCATTCTGTGGTGAAGGTTGTTTTGGATTGGTCCTCTTCTGCTATCTGCACTTGGTTATATCCACTGAATCCATCTAGAAGGGAATAAAGCTCATGTCCTGCCACTGTGTCTAACAGTTGGTCTGTGAAAGGGATAGGAAAGTGATCCTTCTTTGTCTTAGAATTCAACTTTCGGAAGTCCACACATATACGAAGCTTGCCATTCTTCTTGGGTACAACCACGATGGGTGAAACCCATTCACTATTTGCCACTGGATAGATGAACTCGGCTTCCAGAAGCTTCAGCAGCTCTGCTTTCACCAATGTGGAATAATTCCGATTCATTCGCCTCTGTTGTTGCCGTACTCGCTTGGCATTAGGCTCCAAGTTAATATGATGCTGCAATATTGTGGGATCAATCCCCTTTAGGTCTTTGTAGGACCATGCAAACACGTCCAAATTCTCTTTCAACAAGTTGTACAAAGTTGACAACTCCTCTTCTAGTAGGCTGCTACCCACCTTCAAATGGCGTTCAGTGCCATCTGCATCCACAAAAGTTAACTGCTTTTCACCTTCTACTTCACGGATGAAGGTCCCACGAACTGCTTATGGATACAGATCTGACTCCTTCAAGGGAGTGGTATCTTCGTCTGATGTCCCACTAGAACCAACTTCTTCTTTTGGTGGAGACTTAGGTTGCTCCTTGAGATGTTGAAATGGGATTAGAGCCGTTTTGGGTGTGGTTTCAAGATTAGTTACCTCTTGGCTTGAAGACTCATCTTCTAATGACGCATCTAGGAACATCACATAACAGGGGCCCTCTAATGCCTGTTGGGTTTGTGAGACTGGTGCTTGTTGGCATGGTGCATCATCATAATCTTTTCTTGGCAAAGATGGGTTAGGACGGCAAGAGCCACTGCTAAAAGACGGCTTGTTCTTCTTAATCCATTTCTTATAAAGATTTTGCATATGAGAAGATCCATTTACCAGACCAAATGGTTTCATCGCCATTCTGTCCTACAGCATGAGCTCGTCTGCTTCTGATGCTTCTGGAACTTCTTCTTCATATGTATCCCCTTTAGGTGGGATAGATTCTTCCATCTCGCTTTCATAACCTTCTTCTTCCATATCATCTCCCTCCTCTTCTGTCTCTGGCTCTGTCTCTGTCTCTGTCTTTGGCTCTGTCTCTGGCTCTGTCTCTGTCTATGTCTCTGTCTCTGGCTCTGTCTCTGGCTCTGTCTCTGTCTCTGTCTCTGGCTCTCTAAGAGAAGAACAGGTTCTCTGTTTCATCTTCTGCCTTTGTCTCTGGCTCTACTAGGGCCATGTAACAGGGAGAGCAATACATCTATGCTTCTATCTCACTATCAGAAGTGATTTCGGAAATCATTCCTGGTTCAGGCACGAAGTATTCACCCATTGATAATGGCTTTGCATCTTTTGGGAGTCGGCTTACAGTATCCACTGTTAAGGAACGTGCCACTATTTTCTTAGGAAGGATCTGTTTGATAGCATCTTCGTCTGCTGATGTTCCATCTGTAGCCTCATTAGGGGAGTCAAAAGATAATTCCAAGGAGGTGGATCCATGTCCTTTTTGAGTACCATATAGCTTCAGCACCACTTTGTTAGGTCCTCTTCCCAAGGTCAAGGTTCCTTTGAACCAATCCGTCCTTGCTCTGGCTTCAAAAAGCCATGGTCTGCCCAGTAACAGAGGGTAGGATGTACCATAAGAGTTTGGCTTCACTACCAGATAGGTTAGCCAATAATCTCTTCCAGCCAGTGTAGTCTTTACATATGGGAGAATGCCCAAAGGCTTGATTCTGCTCTGATTCGCCAGTCTGATAAGCCATTGGGTGGGTTGCACACCTTGTAGGCCTAGATCCTTCATTGTCACATCCGTCATAATGTTCATTGATGAGCCACCATCAATCAGTGCATTTGCAATGAAGCAACTTTCTATCCACACGCCAGTCTCGGGGGTACCCGGATCTAGGAAGGCGTTAGCCACGTCCACTTCTTTTACAGGCTCTGGAGCTTTGTTGGACTTTGTTATAGTTGAGGGAGCAATCCTTAAGCCACATCTTCTTGTCAGTATAATTTTGAACCTTTTTCGGCAACTGGGAGACAACATCAATAATTGTCGGAATGTGAGGTTTGTTTTAAAGGTATCTAGATCTCTGACCAGATCATATTCCTTAATAGGATCCACTGGCTTCTCTAATCGGTTAGGGAATGGGGCAACACCCGTTTTCATTTTCCCTTTTCCTTCCAACAAAGGCATCATGGGGCCTTCTTCTGCCACTTGTGGCACTTCCTCCTCTTCTATCTCCTGGACCTCTGGTCTTGTCTCTGGAACTGTCTCTGTGACTCTCTGTGGCACTGTAATGCTCTGTACGGCACTGTCAGGCTCTGTTCTGTTTTGTTCTTCTAGTGGAAGATTGAACATCATTGTTCTGGCAGGAGGATTATTTTCTTTCTGGATAGGTGGTTCCTTCTTCTTTGCACGTGTGATGGCAGCAACTTCCAATTCCACTAAATTGGAGGTAGGCTCTTGGGCCTTTGCCGGACTATCAGTAGCACTGTTTTTCATTGGGGCTCGGCTTGGATAGTCTTTTGCAGTGTGGCCTTCTCCTTTGTAATCCACTGACCTTCTGGGATTTGGACAATTTGGTGAAATGTGTCCCTTTTCTCCGCATCTGTAACACTCCACTTCTGATCTCTGGCCACCGCCAAATTGTCTTCCTCTGTAACTTTGGGAGGGAAATCTCATTGGATCGAAATTAGGACCAAACTCTCTAGGCTTGGGTCCAATATCCTGTGTTGTCATTTTGGATTCTAGCAAGTTGAATCTTGCGTCTTCTTCCTTCCTTTGTCTATCATGCATCTCCTTCAGAGATCAAATATCCTCTATATGGTTCTTCCGCAAATAGTAGGAACAGAAAGCTCCAAGGATGGTTGGTTTTCGTGTACATTCAGTGGCTAAATGGCCTGCTTGATGACACTTACCACATCAAGTATTTGACCGCATCACATCTCTTCCTGCTCCTGCCACATTGGATATACTGGCGGTATTCACTTTGAGCGTCTGTAGCTGCTCTGTAATCACATCCATCAACTCCTTTTTATATTTGCAACTGAGTTGGATAAATAATCCTTCAAGCTTTCTCCTCCTGAGGCACTAGTAGTAGGGTTTTGAGGAGTCTCTGTAATCACTACATAAACAGGTTGGGCTGGTGTAGAGGGATCTTTGTTCTGGTTCTGATTCAGAGCTCTTGTTTGAACTGTTGGCTGTTGGCTCCAGTTGGTAGGGTTTCACTGTTGCTACTGATTTGGCATTGGGGAAATTGGTTGGGACCATTGTTGTTGTGGTTGAACCATCATTTGAAGCATGGATTGTGGCCACTGTGGATTTGGTGCACTGTACTGTGATACTGGGGGTATCTGTTGGTAGGGGTAAGGGAGTGTCCCTGGGACTGCATTTGGTGGGTACATCATTCCTAGCATCAGAGGAGGTAGGACTCCTCTTCCTCGATTCATCGCCAATCTAGCTTCCACTTCATCGTACAGTCTTGCACCTTTTGTTGCAGCTTGCAGTGTAGCTGGTCTTTGCAGCTCCACAAACTTACGGAATTCTGGTTGTAATCCTCTAAGAAACACCCCCTTCTGAATGCCATCATCTAGATTATGGTTAGTCCATCTCTTCAGGATGGATTCCATTCGTGAGACATAAGCTTCTACTCTTTCTCCAGAGGACTGACTTAGGTTCATAAATTCCTCTCGCATCCGCTCTTCAAAACCTTCACGCCTGAATTTAGTGAGGAAGGCCAACTTCAGGTCGTCCCATGTGCCAAAAGTTATTGCTGTTTGTCTCTCATACCACTGAAATGCTGCGCCCTTGAAAGTGGCGGGGAATATTGCTAACCAATGCTCAGGGGTTCTGGCATTGTTAGCCACACATGCTACCATAAACTCTGTTACATGAAGTTCGGGGTCTTCATTGTACTCTCCCTTAAAAGCTGGCAACGGGACTACATTCGCTGGCCTGTCACCATCAATATTTCCACGACGGATCTGGCTTGGAAGTGGACCTCCAGCAGGAGGAGGAAGGGCTTGATATGCCATTGGGACTTCTGTAAAGAGTTCCGTAAGGGCGTCAAAGGCGGCTTCTGCTGTGAGCTCGTTCTCAGCTTTGATTTTTGCTTTCTCTCTTCTCACGTACCTCTGAACTCGTTCTAATGCTTGCCTCTTTATTACGTCATTCATCAGGGGGTTGGCTCTACTATGTTGTTAGTGCTCCACAGAGGGTTAACAGAAGGCTTCAGTCTCTGGAGGACTCTCTTGCCAACATTTCTTCTACTTCTTCCTTTTCAAAGTCTCTGAATTTTGCTTTCATGCCACTGCATAGAGGAAGGTATTCGGTTCTGAAGGTGTCAAAATGCATACGTCTGAGCATTGTGGTGGTGCCATCATCATAGTAATGCCAGCTTCTGATGGTTTCAATAGTGTATGTTGTGAAGAACACTCTGTCTACCAACTTCCAGTGGATTGCTAATTGGACAAACAGAAGATTGTCAGAACACCAAGCATCCCATGTATCTTGCTGTTGAGCATCTACGAACAAATTCCAACTCTTTTCCTTCTTGTCTTTGTGAACCTCTACTGACCAAGACTCCTGAAGCTTCTTCACAATCTCCCATTTGATTATGTCTGGAAACTTCTCAATGAATGACAAATCTTCCATAGATTGTCATTCTCTTTGTTTATGCTCTTCAGTTTGTTCCCAAACAGTTTGCCACCAAGATGCAAGTTTCTGCTACTTCAACAGGAAGAGGAAACTGTCCACCACATAGAGCATGCATCATGATGATGATATGTTTCCGCCATTGTGGGATGAACTTCTTGTGGAAAGTGGCTTTGATTATGAGAAATTTCAACTCTTCAGTGGAAGAAGGAACTTTACAAACATCCATTGAATTCTTCTCTTCTTGGCAATGCCATTTCCTTCATTTTCAGCCTCTTCTGGTGCTTGTCGATGGCAAGTTTTCCCAACTGCGCACCAAAAACATGGAGCCCCAAGAGGAACACCAAGGAAAAGGGAATTCTCTTGCAAGAAAATCTATCTTGTAACATCAACAAGCTTTTTTATTAGGTTTTATATGATCACAATGAAGAAAAGAACACCACGCACACAACAAATCTTCATGCAGTATCATGTAGATCTCCCACGGATTTGATAGAATCAACCATAGTCTTCAATATCTTCATAAAATCCATCAATATAACAAATACAACAAAGGAATACACCATCTTTGAATGGAAATACATCACATAGTATTCATCTTCAATGTCTTCATAGTTTTCTCTCTCAATCTCTCATATACAATCACTCTGTTTCAGTAGAATTGACTATCTCTGACTCTGACTCTCTCTCTCTCTCTCTCTCTCTCTCTCTCTCTCTCTCTCTCTCTCTCTCTCTCTCTCTCTCCATCAATAATACATCATATCCTCACTACAATCTCTCATAATCACTCACGATGATACTTCTTAGGTTGTGGATACCCCTCCCAAGAGGTATGTCTGATATGAAGAGTCACCAGAGCCACTACAGTGTCCTTTCATAGCTCACCACAGTCACTTCACTCCAGTCTTTACTTGAGTCTTCAGCAGCTACTTCTTTCACTTCTTTTAGCTCTTTTACACTTGTATTCACCTCTTTCCAAGGCTAGAAAACTTTCCCAAGCTGCACTCTCATCCATCAGAACACATACAGAAGCATACAGAAGGTCTACAGAACAGTCACAGTACAGTACCAGAACAGCTACAGTACAGTTACAGAATAGAGACAGAAGCTCTACAGAAGGTCTACAGAAGGTCATCAAAACCTCATAACTTATACTCAAACCATTCCAAACCATCAAAAACTATTCAATACGCTTTCACAAGATCTCAATCTTCATCAATCCATCAATCCATGCTTCATACAGAAGACAATCAGAACAAAACAGAAGCTATACAGAAGGTATACAAAACCAATCAGAACCTATCAGAACTTCATATCTCCACTGAAAATCATCATGAACTTAATAAAACCATTCCAACCTATCCAAAACTCTCAAAACACTTCCAAACCAATCAATCATCTCATAAAATCAACTATTCAGCTCTCAAAAACAACAAAAATCAGCCAAAAAATAAGTCATCTCAACACTCAACACTGCTCTTTTGCTTCCTTGTTGGGCCTCTTTCACAACCTCCTAGATGATGGTTGTTAGTATGCTTCCATACGCAATGAAGGAGGCTTTCGAGGAGGGTTTCTTCCTCTCCGTATTCTTAGATGAAGGGGATTCTCCACTTGCCTATTTGTTGCCCGAGGCTAGTGCTTTGGTTGCTTGGTCTATTGTTTTGCGCACATAGCCATTCCAATCCACCTTGTCCAGGGGGTGCGGTCTGCCACATTCTCCAGCACAAGTGCACTGATCCGGTGCATAAGGGAATTGTGGCTGGAGAAAAGGACATGCACCAACTTTGCCTCTAGAGGCAAATCTCAACATCGGGGATGTCTTGCAAGCTACTGCCGGCATTTGTTAAGACTTCTTTCCTATTCATCTTCAGCAGGGCATACAAATCCCTTTTACATTTTTTCTCCACCCTAGGTTCTAGTCCGAGTGCTTTCTCCACCAAGGCCTGGGTGAGTGGTACCTGCACTTGCTGGGCATTGTCCACCCTTCCCACCGTCACCATTCCACTCTCTCGGTTGGGGTTGTACATTCTCAAGAATTCCACACACTTCGTGTGGTCATGTTCCTGTGCAAACTTCTCTAGGTACTTGTGGAGGTGGCACTGTTCCACTATCCTCCTTGCAGCATGCTCCTTGGCCACCATCTTCTCAAGGTTGTGAATGCTGCGAATTTTAGCTCATTGTAGGCTCGATTTTCCAGGCTGATGCCGTATTGCACTCTCTCTTCTTCTGTGAAGGGGAGTCCGTGGGCCTGGTCTTGTTGCAAAATCTCTCGTTCCTATCATGAACCATACTTCCCATTAGTGCTATAATTACTATACATACAAGAATTTGTTGAAAAGAAAGATTTTATGTTTGTGGAGGTGGCATTGTTCCACTATCCTTCTTGCGGCTTGCTCCTTGGCCACCATCTTCTCAAGGTTGTGAATGTTGCAAAATTTTAGATGACTGTAAGCTTGATTTTCTAGGCTGATGCCGTACTACGCTCTCTCTTCTTCTGTGAAGGGGAGTTGGTGGGCCCGGTCTTGTTGCGACATCTCTCGTTCCTGTCATGAAACATACGTCCCATTAGTGCTATAATTATTATACATACAAGAATTTGCCGAAAAGAAAGATTTTATGTTTGTTGAAGGACAACATTAAAATCCAATAGAAATTCTCCTCTTCAGACTTGGTTTGTGACATCCCTCCTACATCACCTGTTTCTTAGGTGTTTATTGCATTTACTTGATCTTGATTGGTTTTAATTTGATTCACTTTCACCCTATTCACCTTCATGCTACCCTCCTACCCTCTCCCCTTCCAGATTGAGAAGAATCCTTCCTAGGATCAAAGGTTAGGAGGTCCAAGGTTTTCAACGTTCGGGTATAAGACTTACTTGCGCATGAGCCAAGTATAGAATTTGGGTTTTATTGCAACTGAGCCTTGGGGTCCAGAGCAAAGGGTACTTACGTGTGTGATGTAAGTGAGGACATCGGTTAGGAAATTGCCGTAATCGACGCGGCTAGCGATGTGGAGCTCCTTCTCAGTCAAGAGGCGATCAAGATATGGGTGCCCCTTGACATGGTGGTCCATGGTTCGGCCACCACAAAGAGTGGTTAACACTCTATATGAGGTGGGTGCGACGTAGGTTGGGTCATACTTTGATGTCTTGATTGCGCAGCACTACTCAATGTTGGTCATGATTTGGCATCCTTCAAGTTTCCACTGCAATCGCACAATGTACCAGTTTCGTAGAAATGGGGAGTTGGTATCAGCTTCTTTGTCAATGATGGAGGAAGTCACACGCTTATCGTAAGACATAATGAGGAGATGTTTGATGGCTTGTTCTCTTGATATCTCAGCACGTAGCAACTCGGCAGCTCAGTGGGGTGGTTTAACAAAGGCAATTTTGAATGTTTCCTAGGAACAAGGCATCGTGCGAACTTCCGTCGCTAAGGGCTCTTGTAGTAGGCCCAAACTTAGAGCTAGTGACATGAATGTGGCATCCAAGCGTCTAGGACAAGAAATAACGTCATCCCCTATGTCTTCGGCTAGGTCTGCACAGTCAGTGTTAAGAATGATTTCTGCTCGTACGATGGTTTAAGGTCTGTAGGTGGTTGGGGTTTGATGGGGCTAGTGAGCATGGCAGCAGATGGTGGTAGTTGCCCATGACGCAGTGGTTGAGTCCCGTGGATAAGCATCAGAGCAGTGGTTGCTATGGATGGGCTGCTACACTCAGATTGGGCTTGGCAAGTCTTATCATCATTAGTAGGGGTTGAAGGGGGTAATGTTGTTTGGGGTTTGGGCTGATAGTCTTGCTCAACTCCTTGGAGCTCATGCGAGCTAGTAGTAGGCAGGCTTGGGAAACACTGTGGCTTCTAGTTCTAAGGTTCCACAAGGCTCAGGTTGATTAAACAAAAGGGTGGCATTTGAGTGAAGCCGTGGGCCGCTTTGGCCTTAGGGATCTATAGCTAGGCATTCCCCTCATAGTATCCTTGCACATGCAAGAGGGCTTTAGGAACCCATCTTGGCTTGATCATGCTTTGATCTTCGTAACTCCGTCTAGGCCTCCTGGGCTTAGAGTCTCTTGAGCTGCGAAGATGTGGGCATCTACTCCTAGGCAGCGGTTGCGGTTGTTTAGGCCTCCATTGAAACTCGGGTTGTTGGGCCTTAGCTTCTGCCATTGTGAGCGGTAGCCCGTGAGGCTTGGTACACGGTGGCTAAGCCCTATCCCCCTTCGTAGACTTGGATATGAGTATTTCTATAGGTGGCATTGCAAACTTAACAAAATCGCGTATCCCTTGCCGAAGGTTGTACCAATACTACAGATGTTGCCTATGGTGAGGTGGATGTGCTGGGACCCATAATCGACATTGCAACAAGTTTGCTTCTTGAAGGTTCCCCCTAGAAGCGACTTTGTGCCCGCGTTTTTATTGTTTGGCAGCATGTAAAAGATCATTGGTACAGTCTCAAACTCGATAGCAATAGCAGTTTGAGGAGTGTGTATGAGCGGCCCTCGTATGGATTTAATTGGGCATTAGTGGGCTGTAGTGGTGGTTTACCAAGTTGGGTCCAATTATTGTGAGTTAAGACATTGAAGCCTGCTTCCTCGTCGATCAAGGCATTGAAAGTGCATGTTTGCTGTGGGTAGTGACCGTGATGTGGAGGTATGCGGGTTCTACAGCTTCCTCATTCTCATCACCAACTTCCGTAATTGTGGTGACTTGTATCGTGACAGGGGGTTCCAACATTGGTGGCTCATGTAGCGGATGCGCGGGAGAGTAGTACTTCTTAATGCAACTACCATTAAAGAAGCCGATGGCTTGGCCGTCTAGAGTCTCGAGCTCAACGTTGCCAGTTCGGCTGATTACACGAACCTTGAAAGGCCCAAGACCTCTAAACTTCATTTTTTGCTTGTGTCCTTTGACTGAGTACAGGAGCACTAAGTTGCCCTATTCAAAGTCGCGCTATTTGACATGCTTGTCAAACCAGCTCTTGTGTCATGCCTTCTCGCATATGAGCACATGAGTGGCTAGAAGGTGTGTTTCCAAGAGGTGCTCAAGCTCTACCAAGTGTTGCGTCCATGCCTCCTTCCCTTTCCACCGTTGTTGAAGTGCTATTCTTAAGCTAGGGATGAAGAACTCTACTGGTAGAATTGTCTCAGTCCCATAGGTTAACCTAAAGGGGGTTTGGCCGATAGTCGTTTTATAAGCTATACGGTAAGCCTACAAGGCTGCCATCAGCTTGTTATCCCAGTCGTTGCGCGAAGCAGAGACTACTTTGGTCAGGACATTTACAAGGATCTTATTTATGGATTTTACCTGTCCATTTGCCTAATGGTAGTATGGAAAGGATTTTCGATGGATGATAATAAAGGTGGATAGAATTTGATGAAGTGCATGTCCTGGTCATTGACTAGTTTGATGGGGTAGCCGAGAACCGTGAGATCACCTGTTCCCATAAGAACTTGGCAATCGTTCTAGCGTCATTTTTGTGTGTCGCTCTTGCTTCCACCCATTTCGTTAGGTAGTCTGTGGCCACAATGATATATTTGGCCTGTAAATACTGTGCCGTAGGAGTAATGGGTCCTACGAAGTCGATTCTCCACTTTTCGAAGGGTTGTTGTGCAATGATTGGGGTTAACTCCATTTGATCCTTGTGAATTGGTACCTTTGCCCGTTGACACTCGTCACAATGCTTAACGAATCATGCTGTGTCGCAAAAAAGTGTGGGCCACCACAATTGAGACTACAGTACCTTCTTGCAGGCTATCATGTCTTCGCCAAAGTGTCCTCCAATGATTCCGCTATGTGCCTTTGTGAGCACATCGTGCATCTCATGCTCGCATATGCATCTTTGCAGTAACCCATCTTGTCCCAACCTATATAGTTGGCCTGCTATCAATTGATAGGGCTAGATTTTGAGGATGAGTCATCTAAGTTGGGCCTTTTCTATTGGCCGCTTAGGGAGTCCGTGCTCTAGTACTACGTGGATGATGCCATCTGCCCAGTATGGTGTTAGATCAGCCTTGAATAAATCTCTTTCACTAAAAAGGTTGAATAGATGGGTTTTTGACAATTCATCGGCAATGCCTTGTCCAATGGCCTCTCCTGTGGGAATAGGTGACATGTGGTCAGCCATGTAGTGCTACTTTCCCTTCCGTACCACCACGGAGAAGTCGAATTCTAAAAGCAGAAGGAGCCATCAATCTATGCGTCCTGTAGCGCAAGGTTTGTTCACTAAATACAGCAAGGCTTGATGGTCCACGAAGAAAGTAAAAGGCGTAGCCAAAAAATAATGCCGAAATTTTTTTACCACAAATACCATGGCTAAGCCTTCTCTTTTAGTCGTCGAGTAGTTTATTTCAGTCTCAGTGAGTTGTTTGCTAGCAAAGCTCACTGGATAGTTGAGGTTGTGTTGTCCAGGTTGGCATAGTACTACCTCCACGACGAATTTTGAAGCATCAATATGTACGTGGAAGGTGACGGTCCAATTTGGGGCTCGTAAGATCAGTGCAGTAGTTAGAGCCTTTTTCAATTCCTCATACGCTCGTTGACATGCTTCAGTCCATTCAAAAAAGATTAATAGCTTGTACAAAGGTCTGGCAATCAATGCATAGTTCAGCACAAACTGTCGATAGTACCCCATATGACCCAGGAAGCATTGAAGTCCCTTATAGTTAATTGAGGGTGGAAGATCAACAATAACCTTGACTTTCGAGAAGTTAATGGCAATGTCATTCTTCAACATCATATGCCTTAGGATGCACCCATGTTTCACCTAGAACTGGCACTTTAAGGGGTTCAGGGAGAGATGATATAGGTGACACCTCTCAAAGACTACTTGAAGTTTGCCTAAGTGTTCTCACCAGGTTGAGTGAACACACAAGTCGTCCACGAAGACCTCCAATTCCTTGTGGAGCATGTCTTTAAATATGGTGCATATGAGGCATTGAAAGGTGGCTGGGGCATTAGTCAACCCGAAGGGCATGACTATGTAAGCAAAGACACCCCATTCAGTGGCGAAGGCAGTCTTATGTCGGTAGGATGCACTTGCACCTGATTGTATCCAGAGAAGCCATCCAAAAAGCTGTAGGCCTCTTTTCCCGCCACTCTTTTGAGAATGTGCTCAGTGTATGGCAATGGGTAATTGTCTCTATTAGTGGCGGCGTTCACCTTTTTGTAATTGACGCACACTCTAATCTTTCTATTCTTCTTCATTACTATGACTATGGGCAATACCCAATCGGTGTGCTAGATTTCGTAGATGAACCCTACTTTCATCAGCTTGTCAATCTCTTCTTTGACTGCATGAGCATGTTTTGGATTCATCAGGTATGGTCGCTGCTTTGACTGGTGTTGTGTTTGGTGTCATGGGTATGTTATGGGTCACTACACTCAGATCCACCCCCTTAAGCTCCTCTAGGGACCAAGCGAACACGTCTACATACTCTTGCAAGAGAGAAACAAGACTTGTCTCCTCTTCCCTAGTCAAATTATCGACAAATTAAGACCGGTTGGGGTGCCTCCCCTTCTTGTGCTAGGTTCACTTCCTTGACCTTGGCTGGTCCCTCGATGGGTTCACTCGTTTCCCCTTGGAATTTGGCACCCAACAAGATCATTACCCTGTCACCCTTCTTGAACTTCATAAATCTCCTCGTTGGGAGATCTTGCGAATTCCTTTGCTCCTCCATTTGTGTGTCCCTAGGCTGTTTTGCCCTATCTTCCTTCAATCGTCTACGCCTCAGGTGGACGGGTAGGTCCCCCTTGGTGCATCTGATCTTGGATGGTCAAGGCATCTCCGGGTCACTATCTGAGCTCACTTCTGACTCTGAATCAAACTCATCATTTTCGCTAGAAGAGGTGGTTTCTCATGGCGGGTGCAGTTCAGAGGGTGACTCTGCTCTAAGCACTAGTGTGGTACCTGGTCGAGTTAGACCTGTTCATTCAAAATCTATGGCTCCTATGTGTTCCAACCACGCACAGTCACATTCCATGCGCATGACCCTCGTTCGATCCTAAAGGCACCCTTTTTCTGTGGCCTAAAGTCCACTCATATTTGTTCTATTTCTCATCTCTTAATGTCGTATTCCACCGTGTCTATTTTGCCCTTACTTTCATCACTGAAGAAATGACAGTCTTCATACTCGTCCATGGAATCATCTTCATTTGACTGCTCATCGTCTGCTAGGTTTTGGCACAACTCTTGTCTTTGGTTAGAGACAAGAGCCCAATTGTACATAAGGTTTAAGTCATGCACCTTGGTCCATTGCTACCTAGGTCCATCTAGCAGATCATGGAGTGGCTTGAAGTTTGCTGCTGGATTGCCAGCTAGCATGCCAGTCAAATGCTCCAAAGGAGTTCCTTCTTGTTAATATGCACTTAGAATGTGATAGGCTTAGGTCACCCACACAGGGTTCTTGCCATCACATAGATTGGTGTGGAGGGTGTGTCTGTTGTCTTGCCAATTGTCTGGATGACTTGTTCGTATGCCTCATGATCTGAGAATGGCATGTCGATTATAGAAAGGACAAGCATCCAGTCTCACTCATCCTCTAGGAATGGGATATACTTGGTCAAGGGCCCATAGGGCTTCTTGACTTGAGTGTTACCCTTAAGCATCACAGAAATAGCATTCAAGTTGACTGGTGAGGTTTTCCACGTGTCCATCTCTACCCTCACATCTTTCGTCCAACTTCCCAGAAAGATTAAGCCGTTACCCCAATCCTCGATGACTCTGGCATTGCGCATCTAGGGTTGGCCTAATAGGATGTCTTAGTCCACTCCCTTCTTCATGACTATAAAGTCAGCTGAGAACTAGACACCTGCGATCTTCACCGGCCAGTTTTTAAGTACCCCGAATGGTTTCACTTTCATACCATTTGCTAGTGTGACATTGAACCTTATGGTCTCCATCAATGGGTTTCCCCATGTTTGAAGCACTATGTGGCTTAGTACACTAACCCCCACTCCTATGTCTACAATCCCCTTTCGAGTTGTGTTGCCCAGGGCTAAGACAGGTAGGATTGCATGCCTCTCGGTGCCTTCCCAGAAAGCATTAACGTGCAAGGACTTAGGCATAGACTGCAGCGTCAGGCTTAGTATTTGTGTCTCTGCGTCACGATCGTGCAGGTCTACGGTAGCTTGCTCTTGTGATCCTTCAACCCACTGCTTTAGGTCTTGCCATAGGGTGGAATGTGATCTAAGCAGATCTCCCAGGCTCAGCGCCACACAGGGGTGGTCACCAGCATGGTAAGGAGGTTGTTGATTGCTCACCTTTCTCCTATCCCGAATTGTCCTAGTCACCAATGGCCGTGATTGATTTGCTACCCTATAGCATTGAGGCTTTTGCCTAAGCAGTAGCGCTTACGGTGCAGTTGCATCTCTTGCTTTCGGTCGAGAGGGTGAGACTGGTGTACTTATGCTGGAGAGATCTTTGATCTCGTCCTCTAGGATGGGCTCGACATCTTTTAGGTGCTCTTGAGCCCCTCTTACCCATTCCTTCACTTTCTTGATAGCCTCTAGTTGGCGCTTAGGGTGTGGGTACTCCCCTACCCTAGCACTTTCCTTTTCGGCCATCTTAGGGGCTAAGGTTTCTACCTCCATGTCAGTAACCTTCTTTCCCGTAGGTAGAGTAGTGGCAGACTCAGTTTTCAGCGTGATCTTAGCTTTGGGTTTCTTCTTTCTCCATCTACGGCTCTTCTTCTCGATCGAGGTTGCATCAAGGTTGCTCTGACCTGGCAATGACATACCGGCCTGCTTTGTCTGTGCTCGGGTCATGACATGCCATGGGATAGGTGTGGCCTCCCCATCAAGATTCTCCACGCCAAACAACCCCAATGGGATAGATGGCACGTTGGTTGAACTTGAGGATGGTTTTTGCTTGGGATAGTCAATGAGGAGGTGAGTGATTCCACACTCTGGGCATCTTAGGTTTGCCTTATCTCTATTGGGTTGCTCCGATTCAGGGCAACGTGATGAGATGTGCCCTGGATGATCGTAAGTCCAACATATAATTGGATCATGTGTCTGCCCTCCTAGGCCCCTACCTCGGCCTCTTCCTAACACCATCACCGACACTATCTGATAGTCCATAAGGACTGTGTTGCCCTCCTTGTCGTGCGAGACGTATGGGTATATGTAAGTCTCTTCCTCATTTTGCTCCTCCACATAGTGGACTGGCGTGTCAGTTGTTGGTGGATGAATCACGTAGGGACCAGGCATAAGGACTAGGCAGTC
Source organism: Lygodium microphyllum (assembly GCF_053477565.2). Taxonomy (NCBI): domain Eukaryota; kingdom Viridiplantae; phylum Streptophyta; class Polypodiopsida; order Schizaeales; family Lygodiaceae; genus Lygodium; species Lygodium microphyllum. The sequence goes on from NC_141153.1 coordinate 71,249,780, forward strand.
TTGGTATACATGTAGGATTTATCTCCATTCTAGGAGCAACTGGTTTAACACCATTAGGCACTGGAAGGGCCAATGGGGCTGCCCTTCTGAAGAATTATTGGGGTCTGCTCGCTAGGTATGGCTGGCCGTAGGGTTGTGAGTAAGGGCTTCTTCTTGGTAATCTGCAGTGCGCAACGTCGTGACCAAATCTACCACAATTAGCGCAAGGTCGTGACCTAGGGTCTTGACACTCGGCCGGCAAGTGGCTTTCGCCATAATACATGCATTGTACGTACGGACGCGTTGGTCGTCTCAACATATCCTGCAGTTTGACTATCTCCATTTTCACCTCACTCAAGTCTTGGTTTGTCTCAGAGGCCTTCCCCTTGTCTTGGGTTGTTGGACCTAATCATTCGCTAGATACTGATGCTCTCTCCAAATTTTGCGAGTTGGTTTCTTCTGAATTTGAGCTCCTAGAGCTCCGCTCTTTCATCCACTCGAATGGCCTCTTCAAACACCCTAGCTATCGAGTCCCGCTGCAAACTCGAATTACCTGCTAAGGCCTTGTACAGTTCCTCGCTCCGTATTCACTAATAAATACGGTGGATATCGCTCTCTTGGTAGGCCGTTTGCCCACAAGAATTCTCTTAAAGAGGCTCCTTATGTGGGTGACATAGTCGCGAATGTCCTCTTTCTCCTTCTGCTTGACATTCATCAGTCTCACTAGTAGATTGTCAGAGTATCCGAGCTCGGAGAACCTCTTGATAAAGAGGTCTTTGAGGCCATTAAAATCTGCTCGTTCTCTGACATCCAGACTTGTGTACCAAGTCCTACCCTTGTCGCCTAAGCAAAGCCCAAATGCTTGAGAGCGTTGAGTCAAGTCAGTGAGGCGGTTGGCCTCATAGACTTGCTTGAATTTCTCTACAAAGCTATATGGGTCATCATGGGGTTGGTACTTGTCGAGTTGCTTTGCAATGATTGGGATTCTAGACTGGCCCTTAGAGCCTTGGTTTGTTCCTAATCCTGTTAGTAATGATGTCGCTAGGGCTGCAACACTCTGCTCTGCTGCGGTGTCATCGAGCAATCGCTTCATGAGAAGCTCACTCAATGTCAAGTCTCCTTCCATGGCTCTCTTGTGATTGGTCTGATTCCCACCTGCCAGGTTCAGCACCCGTTGTACCTCGCACAATTCAACGTTCCACCTTAAGCTCCTAGCCCATGGGTCCTGGTTGTATTTCACTATGCCTTGTGGGCTAGCTTCTGTACCTCCTCCAAGTGTGTTATGATGGCTTATGTTGTTCTACTGTGGTGCTCATATTGAGCATGCGCATCGTAGCTGCTTACCAGCTGTTGGATTGCCTTTGGAAAAAATCCTAAGTCGAGTTCCTCGTTCGGCTTGTGGTCTAAGATTTCCTCTGACATGATCACATTCTCATGCTCCACCAAGCTGTCGATTAGGTTGCACCAGCTGGTGAGATCCACTTCTCTAGTGCTGCTTGCTTGGTCCTACTCTATACCTTGGTTGCTTGTCTATGTCTTGGGATCTTGTCCTACTAGTGGGTTCCTTGAGGTGTTTATTTGAGTGAGTTCCTTGACTTATTGCATCCAATCCTCAATGTACCCCTCCTCAATGTGTGTGTTCTTTCCCGTGCACTTGTGCTCAATCAGGCTTTTTGCTGTCCTTAAGTGTACTTTAGGTGTGGAAATTTAGGGTGAGTGCAGAAAAAAGTGTCTAAATGGCTTACGTACCCTCTCGCTTTATTTTAGGCCTAGTAGACTTGTTGACCCACGTCTAGCCATCTTGTCCGTCTTTGGGTTATTCGTCCAAGTTGCAGGGGTCGAGGGCCGAATGGGGTTGTAGGCCGAATGAATTCACTCAAATGGGAGCCGAGGGCCAAATGATAACTAGCCCAAATGGATTGAGGGCCGAGTCAAGAGGGCCAAGGGCCAAGGGTCGAGGCAAATGGGCCGAGGATCGAGGGTCGAGGCAACTGGGCCAAGGCTAATGGGCCAAAGGCCGAATGATGTTGTAGGCCAAGTGGTTGAATCAAGTGGGCCGAGGGCCAAGTGGTGATTTCAGCTGGGCTGAATGTCAACTTGTCCGAGTGGGGTTGGGTCGAGTCAGTAGGGTCGAGGGCCGAATTTCAAAGTTTGTCTGAATGCTTTAACTAGGACGGGCCGAGTGAAAGGCGTCTGAGTGTAGTGGGCTGATTGGCCAAGTGGTCCGAGGGCTAATTCTGGGACTCGGCTCAGAATCACCGACACTCAGACGGGCTGAGCCGTGTGCGAGGATAGTCGCGTCGGGAATGATTTTGTCAAATCTAACAATCCTCACAACCGCCGAGCATGACACTTTCCAGATCACAACAAATACATAGCAGAGAGGTCTTGACGTACCTGAATCACATGGAGAGCTCCTCAATGGCAAGATCGAATCGAATCAATGCTGGAAGCACACTCTCACTCTCTCTCAATGTCAGGGCATGAAATGAGCTCTTCCCAGTCCCCTTGGCTCTTAAATCCCTTGCTGGGTAAGGTTTCGGGGTAAGGTTTCAGTGTCCCCAATCACTCACTTGCCGACATTAACATCCCAAGCACTCTTTTTTTCCCATTTTTCCATGACTTGTGCCATGTTTTACCATGTTTTTCAGTAGCAAACCCTACGCTTTTCCTATCCGGTTTCCTAATCCTATCCACTCTAAATACAACAACAGTGAAGGCAAAAAATTGAAATGATTTCTTCATCATTTCCAATCATCAAACCAAAAAAATAACCCAAAATACTTACTTGTTTCAAAGATAAAAAAACCCAAACTTCCTACCTACCTCAAGCTCCGGTTCGGGGATGAATCCCTTACTTCGATGCTCGATATGCGCCGCGCGAGGGCTCAAGCTTGAATCCATTGGTCCCAACAACGGAACCAATTTGTGGGAGCTTTCACTCAATGGGCAAGGCCCACTGACCACTTATTGCTTCAAGCGTTCCAAGCGAGCTCTCATGGCTATCTCTCACCTAGCCGACGCGTCGTCGATCCTCTCGGGGTGTAGTGAGCTTACCTTGATGCCAACAAGTCGGTAGCCGCACGATCCTAGATGCTAGCTCAAGCATCCTCAAGCCTCCTCCATCTCCAAGCTCCATTCTCCATAGCCACGTGCAAGGTAAGAGAAGGAAAGGGAAGAGAGAGGAAAAGAGAAGAGGAGATGGTGAAGAGCTTCACCCTCTTGATCCCTGGAGCCCCAAGAGAGACACCAAGGAAAAAAGGATTCTACTGCAAGAGAATCTATCTTGTAACATCAAGAAGCTTTTCTTTCATTCTTTTAATGACCAAAACAAAGGAAACAACAAATCTTCACACATCATCATAGTAGATATCTCCCACAGATTTGATAGAATCAACCATAATCTTCAACATCTTCATAAAATCCATCAATAGAACAAGGAACATAAAAGAACACACAATTTTTGAATGAAAAGCAATCACATAGTATTCATTTTCAATGTCTTCATAGTTCTCTCTCTCAATCTCTCATATACAGATACATTGTTTTCATAGAATTTGACTATCTCTGGCTCAGATACACTGTTTTCATAGAATTTGACAATCTCTGGCTCTCTCTCTCTCTCTCTCTCTCTCTCTCTCTCTCTCTCTCTCTCTCTCTCTCTCTCTCTCTCTCTCTCTCTCTCTCTCTCTCTCTCTCTCTCTCAATAGTACATCATCTCCTCGCTCCAATACTCAATAATGACTCTCAATAATCCTTCTTAGGTCGTGGATGCACCTCCCAAGAGGTATGTCTGAGAGGCACCAAAGCCACTACAGTGTCTCTTCATAGCTCACTACTGTCACTGTCACTTCAGTCGTCTCTTGAGTCTTCAGCAACTACTTCTTCCATTTTTTTTAGATCTTTTGAACTTAGATTCATCCTTTCCAAAAGTTAGAAAACTTTCCCAAAGTCACACATACATTCCTCAGAACACTTACAGAAGATCTACAGAACAGAACAGAACAGGGATAGAGCAGAGACAGAACAGAGATAGAGGCTCTATAGAAGGCTTACAGAGGGTTACAGAAGATCATTAGAGAACATCAAATCCTCATAACTCATACTAAAACCATTCCAAAATATAAAAAACTATTCAATAAGCTTCCAAAATATTTCAACCTTCATCAATCATCAATCCATGCTTCATATAGAAGAAAATCAGAACAAAACAGAGGCTATAAAACCAATCAGAACCTCAAAAGAACATATCAAATCATCATAGAGCTTCATATTTCCACTAAAAATCATCATAAACTTCCAAAACATAATCAATATCATCCAAAACACTCTCAAACACTTCCATTAACAACCATACATCACTCAAAATCCATAAAAAATCAACCATTCAGACCTAAAAAATAACAAAAATCAGTCAAAAATTCAGTCTTTTTCCACTCTCAATATATATCCCCACACTTAGAAAGGAAGCGTCCTCGCGACCTAAGGAAAATAAGAATGTACGTTCAGTAAATAGCTCATTTTTATCTTTTTTAGTATCTTCAACAATAACTCCACCACGACCCCAACTTATCATCTGTATCTCTACAAAAGAATACTACTAAAGGAAAAATTCGTTATTCATTAACACATATGATAAACAATAAAAAGTCATAATAAATTTGTAAAGGATATAAAAGATTCTTCAACTTTCCATCGTAGGCTTGCCATTCACCATCACCATCAATAGTTGAAAAGAGAGCTCTCGAACAATTTATTCAACCAGCACGAACTCATCACATACAAATTATTACAACACAAACACAAACACAACCATCTGAATGTCACCTCCAAAAGATGTCTCATTAAGAAGCACAAAAGATACATCCAAGGGTATCAATGAAGATAATCCCTCTTAAAGGGTTGATGATTACGAAAGCGATCTAGGGATAGAGACTCATCTAGAAAAGATTTTGGAGAATTCTAAAAGAATTGAAGGCATCACATCCGTTCTAGCAAAACAAGGTATCTGCTAGGTAGACAAAGGGCATGAAGATATAGAACATCCAACTGTTGGGAATCAATGTTCACATTGATATTCATACAAAGCTTTGAAATGGCCTTTTGATCATTATGGGAATGCCTACGCATATATGCTAAGTACCAAGCAAAATGGGCTGTCAATCTCACTGAAGTATCTAGAGATTGTGAATATTGTTGAGAAAAATGGAGGTAATTTTGGTATGCTTGACTAGCAGTTGTCCAGTCCCCTAGAATTAATGGCCAATTAATCTGTGGTCCTGTGAGAGAAATGGAGGTAATTTTGGTATGCTTGACTAGCAGTTGTCCAGTCCCCTAGAATTAAGGGTCAATTAATCTTTTGTCCTGTGAGAGAATCGGTTGAGCTCCATCCTCTTCTTCTAGGAATCTGCTGATAAAATCCTTCGTACCCACTAACCAACTGAGAGGGTTGAGAAATAGAAGTGGCAAGAGATGGAAGTGGAATAAGTGAAAGAGGATGAAGAGATGGGTAGGCAAAATCATAAAATGAGGAACAAGCTAAAGAAGGAGTGGCTGAAGATTTAAGTGAATTAGTTAGGAAAGGTGTCAATTGATAAGCAAGAAAAGTAGAAGGTATATGGATAGATGGAGAAAGACATGGTGTTGTTTTAGGACTACAAAATCAATCATTGAATGCCATGAAGTGTTAGGGCAAGTAGCCACTTTAGAAGAATAGCACTGGAACATGTCATCTATCCGCAACTCCAAATAGTTGACATATAAGGCACCCACATACCAAGCTAGGTCTACATCATCTGAAATTAACAGATCACCGCATAGATACATATAAGACATCAACATGGTATTCATCATTACAGAATCTTCAAAGACCATACGGACAACTTCTGCTAGCAATTCAAAAGACCAAGCCCCACTCCAACCACCCTCTGGAAGAGGGAGATCCATCGTTGAGAGCTTAATATAGAAGGCCAACTTTTGCAACTGATAGTGGATAAAAAAGGAATGGTCTAGAGGAACATACTCCTGAAAGTGCTCAAATGTAGACCATAATAAATCCATCCTAGACTACAATCTTTTCACATTATCTTGAAACAATGGACATAATGTGGCCTGTCTCTGGAGAACTGCCAAGTCTTGCTGAGATATAGAAGGAATCATGGGAACATTGGGACTTGGAGGAATGGACCGTGACTACGCCAGTTGGTCCTTCAACTGATTAATCTGGGAAGCTTGGGATTCCAATGTATTGTGAGCAGTCTACAAAGCTGACAGTTTCATATCTAAAAGAGTCTTAAACTCTTGAGCTTCTTTGGATATGCTCTCTTTCTCTTCCAAAACTCTAGTGACCTCTAACCTCTGCTAACTGAATTTTCAAAGAAGACATTTCTTCTCTCTTGGTCTCAATCATTTGTGTTTATTGCTCCATCTGCTTAAACAGATCGGCAAGAGTATCTTTAGCAGAGGCTAACTCTGTGGTTGCCTTATGCATTTGGTCTTTGGATTGCATCAATTCTTCATAGAAAGAAGCATATAATTGTTGAGTACAAGTTGTCACTGAGAGTTCAATAGAAATCTGGATGTCATTACAAAGGAAAGGAACGGCATCCCCTAACACTAAACTGTTCAGTAAAGGAACTGATATTTCCAAAGAACCCTCTCGATGTGCACTGAATAAGTTATTGCATGTGAGGTAGGCAGGGAGGTCACTTCCAGAGGTAGCAGGAATTGTTACTGAAGGAATGATTGGGCGAATTTCCTCTGCCACATGCTTCAAGCGCTTTCGTTGAATGACCAACGGAGGAGGGGAATCAAGATCCTCTATGTCAATGGGTTCTGAATCTTCTGAAGGTGGAGGGGGAGGAACTAGATCTGATGGAGGAGGGGGTAGCACACCCTTCTTAAGGCTTGAGTATGTCAAGAAAACATATAAATATGAACCATAAGTTACATTGGTAACATTCCCTCTGCTCACTTTGACAAAATGTTGGTCCATCTTCGTAAGAAGGTAAGTACTCCAGTCAATGGCAACCCCTTTTAACACCATCCTGGAAGCTGTGAAGAGCTCCTTGGACAAATAATGAGATGGTGTTTTGGCAGGCATAAACCTGTCTTGGAGAAATTGGTAGACTAGCTTCCAAAGAGGATCAGTGATCATTGAAAAAGACTCTCCTGAAGTGTTAATCACCTTCTTGACATCAAGGAGCTCTTTGGTTTGCTTCTGTAATAGCTTGAGAATCTCGTCATTTGAGAATAATTGTCTGGCTGTAATAAAGGATTCTCCTTTGTAGGGAAGAGACAAAGCCTTCCCTAACCCTCTAGGTATTAAAACCATAGAAGTACCACGAACCAAGCCTGATTTCTTACTGTATGACACAAGAAACTCATCACATAGGGTTGGATCGTCTGGAATCAAAGGAAGTGAAGCATCCACGAAATATGCAAGTCCTGATTTCGCGATAGGCTTAAAAGTCAGTAGGGAAGAATAATCCCTACTGATCAATGGGACATATTAAACAGGAGGAGGAGCTTGAGGCGCCATTCAGATAGAATATACACACACCACAAACACAGACAATCACAGAGAATGCATGCAAAACAATAAAATAGCTATAAAAAAGAAATCGATCAAAAGAAGCACACACAGACGCAACTAACCAATCGACCACCCCAAACAACCCATATCTTAGAAAAAATTCGGCATGACCCCTACTTATATGCGACCGAAAGCTTCATGCTATGCAACAAGCAGTCACCCAAGACCCGTATCAGGCAAAAAAAAAGAAAACTACAAACCGCACCAGTAATCATATCACACAATCAAACCATAATTCCTCAAAAACCTAATCAGGACATAACCAGAACTTTGATAAATAATATCAGCTTAAAGGACTATACGTGCCCATCCCATGAAGCATATTTATTAAAAAGAAAAAAAAAGTGCAGTGAGGGGAATGATTTTAGTGAAGGGTTCATTTTAAGAAATTATTAATAATGGTTGAATTTTATTAGATTGTAAACCTTATTATGAAAACAACAGTTCATTTTTAAATTGTTAGTTACAATGTAATAATGTAAAACGGTGCTTTTAACGAAACCCGGACTGCGATCCCCAGACTCAGGTATCTAAATGCATATTCATTAATTAAAAATTTAATGTGTTTGAAGTGCTCTTCTTTTTAGTGCGTGTATTTTGTGACGGCTTGTTCGTTTCTATTTACATGTAGCGCATGCAAAGTGAACGACGGGTTGATTTTAAGTTATTAGAAAAATGTGTGTTTAGTGCGAGTGTGCGTGAAAAAGTGGGTGAATAAAATTTATTTTAACAATTAACTGTGGTTAAGGGATGACCAAAATAAATAAAGCACAAAAAATAGATACCTAATAGGGGTGTGTATGCAAGCGACTGAGGGCGCACTGAGTAGTCCCAAATGCAAGGAATCCAACAAAAAAGCAAAAACCATTGACTGAAAATAATAAAACACCTTAGTTTAAAAATAAATAAATAAATATCAAAGCAATATTAGGGGAATCACATTTGGTTTAGGGAATGCTCATTAGTGTTTGGGTAAAATTGTTATTAGTATTTTTTAATTATAATTTAAGTATGTTTTGATTTTGTATTTTATTTATTTATTTTTTGGATATAATTTTTATTTTAAAATATTCCAAAAGCAGTCAAATGCATTGATGTAAGTTTTTGTGATTTTTTTGAATTTAGTTTTGATTTTTAGGGATTTTTAATGATTTTTTCTCAAATTTCAGAGAATTTTCAAAGGATTTTAAATATTGTTAAATTTTTTGAAATTAATTTTCTATATTATAATCAGTAAGATCAACCAAAAAATTACCAAATTGAGAAAGGAAATTTTCAATAAATTTTTAATTGAATTTTTATGAATTTTTAATGTTTTTAAGTGTTTTTAGGTATTTTTAAGGTATTTTTCTCGGGTTTGTGGAAAATCAAAAGAGATACTAGGGCTATGTGTGAACAGCTCTGTGTGCTCGGGGACGGCACACACCACCACTGCATGGAGAAGACCAAACACGCATGCTCGCGCGTGAACACCCGTTGGCCACTCCTGTATGCGTAGGCACACCTTGATGCCCACGTTGCGCGTGGAGGGTGGGGGTAGAGTGGAGAAGGGGCATGAAAGGGGGCTAGAACGAGGGGAAACAGGGGTTAGGTAAGGTGAATTAATCAGGTAAGTGAACTAAGTACAGTTAAGTAAGTTACTTAGGTGAGTTAAGTTAGGTAGGTGAATTAGGTTAATTAAGTTAGTTAGGTTAATTAAGTGTGTAGGTTAGTTAAGTGAATTAGGTTAATTAAGTGAATTAAGTTAACTAAATTAATTAGGTTAGTTAAGTGGTGGAGGTTAGTTAACTAACCTGAGAAGGAAGGAAGGGGAAGGAAGAGGAAGAGGAGGCTACGGGCAGCGGAGGAGGAAGGAGAGGAGGCTGGAGGTTGGCGGGGAGGAGGTGTGAGGCACGGAGGAGGAGGATGAGAAGAGGTGTGGAGAGAGGCGAAGGTGGCGGGGCTGGGAGGAGGAGAGGAGGAGAGGAGGAGAGAAGGAGGCGGAGACGCTAGCGGGGGGTAGACGAGGAGGAGGAGGTGCGATGGCAGAAGGTGTTCCTGTGTTGATGGATGATGAGGGAGGCCACCAGCACAGAGCAAAGTAAGCCACTAAGAAGGGAGAGCCTACTGCTGCTTTCACATGGGGATGGGAAGGTGGTTTGTGCTTGCGAGCGGCTTGATGATCGTGCCCCTTTCAAGGAATGCCCTTTCGTCGATTGATGGAAGGATGGATTACTGCTATGTTTTATGTGTCTTGTTTTTTACGATGGAGAAGAGAGAAGAGGAGGAGGGGATGAGGAGGATGACGGCGGCAGAAGTGGCAAGGAGGAGACGAGATGGCGTGGAGGGTAGAGGCGAGGGTGGAGGGAGAGGGCGTGGAGGGCCTCTAACGAACGAATAGGTAAGTTTGTTTGTTTGTTTTTTTTTAAATTTAATGGAAGGTTTCTTAAATAGTTAAATTTGTGGAGAGTATAGGTTTCATATTCGAAATCTTCACCTTCAAAAAATCCTACTAGGAAACCTCTATCCTTGACACCATCTCACTTCCATGACATCTGCAACTCTTGCAATTGGCAAGGAAAGGTCATGTATATGGGAAGTATTTATGTAGGAGGAAAGAGAATTTGAGTAGATAGAAGCTAAGTGAGAGACATTAGAGTCAATGGGGCCATGTGAATGAGGATGAGATAGAACGACTTCAATGCACTCCATGTGGTAAAAGGGCCCATCCTCAAAGGCTTTATGGATTCCTATGACTAAGGTGGTTGAAACTTCAAAGATTGACCTCAAACATTTGCTTTTGGATTGACCACATCCAAAGAAGGTATAGAATTGTGAGATGTTTATAGCCACATAAATTTTTCCAAGAATACAAGTAGGAGAATCTATAAGAACTTATCACATCAAGATTAGTTTCAAGAGTAATAGCAAACAACATACAAGATAGAACATGCACCAATATACCCCATGTAAGTTGTATAGCATATATTGAATGTAACCGCGCATTGATCCCTACATGCGTTGGTAAGAAAAAGCTAGGCATAGATGTGTTTAAGCGAAGGCTATTCCACATGAAGATATAGGATCATGTAGAAATACAATGGGTCAAGGTAGCCCTAACTGGCTGTGGCTAGGCTAGGCTAGGTGTGGTAAGGCTAAGCAAGGGGCACATAGACTAGACATACATGCAGAAAAGGCACACAATAGCGTATGCACATGCTAGGTTATGCACATTCTACCTAGGCTATAATATACTGCATTAGGCTAGTATCTTAAACATAGCCTATTCATATAGCTTATCATACGACTATATATATCCCTATATCTAGGAGAGCCGTGCTTTTGCTTAGTCTATGGTCAAGGCTAGCCTTGCCTACACCTACAACTAGACCAACATCTAGCTGAGCCTATATCTAGTCCCCAGTTTATGCCTCAATATGCTAATGCATAGCCGAGCCTATCTAGCCTAGGCTATGTTCACTCTAGGCATAGTCTAGCCTATGCATAGTCTATATATGGCATGACCTAGCCAATGCTAAATAAATCCTAGTCTATGCTTACACTTTCATAGCTTATAGCAAGGCCGAGCCTACTCATCCTCATAACATGGGCCCATGCTTCAACCTAGGCCACCTAGAAAAGGACCCTAGTCAGACTACAAAAAGGAGTATACCGAAATTGATGAACCATAAATAAAAGCATGCATTGCAACTCATACACGTGTGTGTGTGTGTGTGTTTTTCCTTTGTTCTTTTTTTTTGGGGTGTTTTTTTGGTTTTTGTTTTTGTTTTACGAAATCCATGAAAAAGTGAGTGCACCCTCGTCTTGTGCGCATGCGCGGGGTGGGAGCAAAAAAATTTGCATCGGCGGGATTAGACAAGGTGGGGATGGTGACACACGAGGCACATAGGCCATGGGGGCGTCCCGAGGTGCTTAAAACCAAAAACATGCGCATTCACGTGCGACACGAGAGACCCGGCCACATGGCAAGAGGAAGAAAAATTAATAAAACCCAAACCATACATCGGATCGAAAAATTGTTAAAAGGAAAAATGTGCTAGGAGATGAGGAAACATGATAGAAAAATGTGACATGGGTTTCGGGCCAAAATCAGGGTGTTCACATGGAAAAAATACACAAAACGACGCCAAAAATACATACGGGGAGTAATATGGAAAAATCCGCTCACCGAAACGTGGGGAAAAAAGAATGAAAAATGGGCCAAATAATGTGCCCGACAAAACTATCACATCAACACATGGTTGCTACCAAGAGAGGACACGTTCACATGAAAAAAACCCAAAAATCATACCCCAAAATGGGCTCGAAAATTAATACAGAAAGAACCGAGCAACAAAACGAAGGGCAGAAAAAGAAAACGTCTAGGGGAAGGGAATTCACAGGACTGTCACATCAAAACTCACTGCTAGTGGAGTGAGGAGGGGTTCACATGCAAAAAACAGAAAAAAGACACCCGAAAACACATGGAAAAATTAATAACTAAAAATACGATAGCCAGAAGAGGGGGGAGGAAAAAGGAAAAAGTGGGGGAAAGGCTGATGGGACATGGGTGTCAAATGAAACTAGAATTCCAGTGAAAATAAGGCATGTTCACATGAAAAAATGTGAAAAATAGACACGAAAAGGGCTCGAAAACCTGCAAAAATTAATAGCGGACTAACCGTGCATCAGAAGGACATGGAGTAAAAACAAAAAATATCAAGGGAAAGGGACTTGTTAGGACGGGCAGTTGAATCACAATTCCAAAGCAATAAAGGTGCATTCACATGGAAAACCGTCTAATTTACGGAAATTGCGTCAAAAATTAATAACACAAGAACCATCGGTCGGAACAGGGGTTGATAAAAAGGAAAAATGGGCAGTTCAAAAGAGCAAATAGGGTTGTAAGGTTGGATTGGGATTCCAGTGAACGTAGGATGCGTTCACATGCAAAACGTCAAAACAAGGGAGAAAGGGAAAGAGGAAAGGAACGGCCTAAAGGGTCGGGAAAAGTGAGACAGGTGGGTGGGAAAGGGACCCATGAGGGTAGAAATAGGTCATGGCATACATGCATGATGAGCTTGAGGCATATGCAGTGGTATACACATCAGACGTGTAGGGACCTATCCCCACAATTAAAACCTTAACAGACATAGTAGATTGATCGACACAGCCATAGACTTGTCAACCGACTGGACACTAGCATCCCCACACTTAATACATCTCATACACTTGCAAAAAGAAAAGTAGGGTTAGGAACACTTGGCCCATTTTGCGGATGGTCAAAGGAACCGTCACTGCTACAGAAGGGTTGGAGTCGGTTTGCAGGAGGTACTATGACTCGCTCCAGCATTCAGCCAGCATAGCAGGGACCATGCAGCAACTCACTGGCACTCAAATGGAATGAGAGAACAGTCACTCGCCCCATAACTTACATCACTCGAGTAAATATTGATGGAAACCCAGATCTCACATCCGGTTTCGGAGTCGACAAGGGGGTGGTGCAGAGGAAGTATGCCATGGTGCACAATTGATGGTGCATTAGTTCATCCAACCCGTCTGGCATAGGTGCAAGTAGGAAGGCCAGGGAGCCTTGCAATGCTATGTACAGAACAGAGTGACATGTTCTGTGCGGAGGGCAGAGACCCATCCCGTGGGTGCATAGGGAAACAAAAACGTACATGATGCCAATTTTTGTAACGTCCCTCAATCCTTGAAGAACCATTTGCCACACTCAGCCTGCCCTCTGTCTCATGCTCTGTTGAAAGATACAAAGGGTAGCCCATTCCTAGAACCCATTGATGTAATCCTCACTGTCACTTGTGCAGAGGTTGTATGCCTTGTGCGCTTTTGATGGTGCAACAGTGCATTCCGCCCTGTGCCGGTATACAGTGCAAGAAGGAAGGCCAAGGAGCCTAATGGTGCAGTGCATAGGAATAGATGGCGCATTGTGCATTGAGAGGCCCATCCCGTGTGTGCAACACTCCGTTCACACATCTCACCTCTCATTTGATTTGAAGGAAAAGACTGGTCACTCACCCCACCCTCTGTCTCACGCTTTGTTGAAAGATACAGAGGATAGCCCATACTCACGTCCCCATCCTATTAGGATGAAAGCTCACATCACTCAAGGGGTTGGTGATGAAGATCATGTTGGCTATTGTCATTAGGATATTGAAGATGAGGCATACCTAAGGAGGCAACGAACAAGTCTCGTACTTCAATGATTTATAAAAAATGTCATCTGTTAAGAAGGGCAAACGGACTAATATTGCAGGGACAGTGCACCAAGGGAGGTGGCTTCAAATTACTTGCTGAAAAGGTTCTGTTGGTGAGTCAGATATCCTGAACTGCGGGGTGTTACCACCTTTTCCACAGTTAGCTTTTTGTCCAAGGATGTTTTCACCTTTTCTTGGACTGAGGCCTGTTATGACAAGGAATTTCTTCATTTTCTCCCAAAATAGTTTTGTCTATTTTTTTTTTCACTGTTGTTGGATTAGACGAGAAGAGAACAAGGTCGGGTTGAGAGGTATCTGTGAGGGGCTAGTAGAGAAAGACCACCTCATGAGGAGAATCATAAGGGCTATTAGAAGCACGAAGAGAAAGACAGTGTGACGCCCAAAAGGGATAGGATAGGTCGACTGTGATTGTCAAGATCCCAAGGGAGGGAAGTATTTCTTTAGACAATAGCCATTGATTAGGAAAGGATCATTAGAGGCATCAACAGTCTACATTTGAACAAAGCCATTAGGATTGACAACAAGTATCTTATACGGGCCCATCCACCGTTGTTGAAGCTTTCCAGGAAACTTGCCAAATCTCGAATCATAGGCTAGGATAAGATCACATTCTTTGAACTCCTTGTGTTTGATGAAACTATCATGATAGGCACTGCGTCGCGCTTGAGTGGTTTCCATACACTGTAGAGTCATCTGCCGTATCTCATCCAAGCATTCCAAGTGTAGGAGGTGGATTTGCAGTGACTCATCATCTCCCAAGTATTCTTTAACTATCACTCGCAAAAAGGGAAATTCCAGTTCAACAGGGAAGACGGCTTCTGTACTATACACTAGCTAGAAAGGGGTCTATCCTATAGCTGCCTTATGGGAGGTTCTATATGCCCAGAGGGCCTCTGTAAGTGGATCGTCCCAGCCACGATGATGTGCGGCAATCGTTCTTGTCAAGATTGAGCAGAGAATGTGATTGGTGACTTCAATTTTGCCATTGGCTCTGGGGTAATAGGGAGTGGACTTGCGATGGCGGATCTTATACAGCTCTGTTATCTCCTCCATGATTTTGTTAAGGAAATGAGTACCTCTGTCACTTACTAGCTCAAGGGGACTACCAAAACAGGCAATTATATTTTCATACATGAACAGAGCTACATTGTTACCATCGTCTTGCTTCAGGGCTTTAGCTTCACACCACTTTGTGACATAATCCGCACATACTAAGATGTATCTGTTCTGCTTTCATCTGGTGGGTGGATCAATGGGACCCACAAAATCAATCCCCCACTTCTCAAACGGCTTTAGGGGAAGAATGGGTTGCATTGGCATGGCACTTGTTTTTCTGGGTTTCCCCATTCGTTGACAAGCATCACATCTCTTGCAGTAGTTATATGCATCCTTGTGGAGGGTCGGCCACCACCAGTATCCTGCTAATAGAGCCTTCCTGACTGTCGCTTCTCCTACGAAGTATCCATCACATGGTTTGTCATGGCATGCTTTTAATATTATGCCGATTTCATCCCCTGTAACACATCTTCGCAGCACTTTATCTTTGCCTCTCTTGTACAATGCACCGTCTAGCAAGGTGTAGGGGGATGATTCTAACAGAAGCTTCTTCTTCTCACGGCTTGAGATGCCAGGAGGATACCGTTGAGTTTTCCGGAGGTTGGCTATGTCTGCATACCAGGGAGTAACTATTTCAACTAGAAACAAGGAAGCATCAGGAAGGTCTGGATCATCATGTTCCTCTTTTGCAGTTTGAGGGATTCGTGATAGATGATCAGCTAGGACATGGGAATGGCTAGGCTTAGTGACCACTTCAAAATCAAACTCCTGGAATAGGAGTAGTCATCTCATCAGTCATTCTTTAACATCTACTTTGTTAATCAGGAAGGACAGGGCTTCATGATCCACATAGAACTTGAAATGTGTTGACAGTAGATAGTGTCTAAACTTCTCTAGTGCAAACACCATTGCCAAGTACTCAAGCTCTGTCTCACTGTATAGTTCCATTCCTTTTCAGTGACCTTCTGGCTTGCATAATATATTGGTTGATCTAATTTAGGGGGGCCCTTTTGACATAGGACAGTACCTAGCCCTTCAACTGATGCATCTGTGTGCATATGAAACTCCTTCATCTAGTCAGGAGGCTGCAAGATAGGTGCTTTGATAAGGCATTGTTTTAGGGTATTAAAGGCTTCTTCACAATCATCAGCCCAAAGGAAATCCACATATTTCCTTAGGAGCTTGTGTAGAGGGGCGACCTTGGTTGCAAAATGTGCAATAAATCTTCTGTAGTAGCCCACATGGCCAAGAAATCCTCTCAATTGCTTAAGGTTTTTTGGTGCTGTCAGGCGAAAATCTTCTCAATCTTTGCCGGGTCTGTTGCAATCCCTTGTGCAGAGAAAATATGGCCTAGAAGAACTCCTGATGAGACGCCAAAGACACATTTGTTGGGGTTGAGAGAAATCCCATACTCTCGACATCTATCAAAATATTTCTCTAGGTGTCCCCAATGCTCACGAATTAAGCTATAGACACAAAAGTCATCAAGATACACCTCAATGAAATCATGCAAATGATTCTAGAAGGTAGCCATCATTACTCGTTGGAAGGTGGTAGGAGCATTACAGAGCCCAAATGGCATCACTCTATAGGCATAGGTCCCCCATTCTATGGTGAAGGTTGTTTTGGATTGGTCCTCTTCTGTGATTTGGACTTGGTTATACCTGTTGAATCCATCCAAGAGGGAATAGAGCTCATGACTTGCCATTGTGTCCAATATTTGGTATGTAAAAGGGATAGGGAAATGATCCTTCTTCGTCTTTGAGTTCAGCTTCTGAAAGTCCACACGTATTCGAAGTTTTCCATTCTTCTTGGGTACTACCACAATGGGTGAAACCCATTCACTATTAGCCACATGATAAATGAACTTGGCTTCAAGGAGTTTCAATAATTCAACCTTCACCAAAGCAGAATAATTAGGATTCATACGCCTTTGTCTTTGCCTTATAGGTTTGGCATTAGACTCTAGGTCAATGTGATGTTGGCATACTGTGGGCTCCTTTAGATATTTATATGACCAAGAAAACAAGTCTAAGTTCTCCTTTAATAAGTCTCGTAGGACCACTAGTTCTTCCTCTGGAAGATTGAGGCCCACTTTCAGGTGACGTTCAGTACCGTCAGTATCCAAGAATGTTACCTTTCTTTCACCTTCCACTTCATGGATAAATGTCCCATGAATTTCTTTTGGATAGAGGTCTGACTCTTTCAAGGGAGTAGTGTCATCGTCTGATATTCCACTAGAACCAGTGTCCTCCTTCTGAACAGATGACTCATTTGTCTGTTTAGATTGCTCGAAGGGTATCATAGCTTTGTTTTCTTCTGTGTGAGTGGTGATTTCTTTTGGACTTAGGGATTCATCTTTAGAGGATGCGTCCAGGAATGTCACATAGCAGGAGCTTCTAGAAGTCGCGGCTTTGATAGCTCTGGCTTCTATTGGTAGGGGGCATCATCATTGTCTTTTCTCTAGACTGAACGGTCAGGGCGACAGGAGCCACTGGTGAACTTAATTTTTATGCCTTTGATTCATTGCTTATGCATATTTTGCATACTTTGTGGTCCATTGGTCAACCCAAATGGAACCATGGTCACTCCATCCAACACCCTGATATCTTCGGACTCTGAGGTCTTTGTAGGGCCATCAACAAGATCTTCCCCTATCAGAGGAACTTCTTCATTTGCACATTCATAACTTGCTTCGTTTTCTTCCTTATTATTTTCATCCTCTTCCTCTGGAGGCTGTGTCTCTGCTTCTGCATAAAGGCTCTGTAGGAGAAGAACAGATCTTCTACCTCTGTGTCTATTTTTGCTTCTGCCTCTGTCTCTGGCTCTGTCTCTATTGCTGCCATGTAACAGGGAGAACAGTACATCCATGGTTCTATCTCGCTGTCAGAGGTAATTTCAAAAGTTAATTCTAGTTGAGGCATGAGGTATTCTTCCATGGACAAGGGCTTTGCTTCCCTTGGTAGTTGGCTTACAGTACCCATTGTTAGGGACTGTGCCTCTGTTTTTTCGGAAAGATATGTTTAATAGCCTCTTCGTCTCCTAATGTACCATCTGTTACCTCATTGGAGGAGTCAGTTATGATTTTGATGGATGTGGATCCATTGCCTTTTTGCAATCCATACAATTTCAGTATCACTTTGTTGGGTCCTCTACCTAGGGTTAGGGTTCCTTTGAACCAGTCCGTCTTGGCTCTCACTTCAAAAAGCCAAGGTCTTCCCAACAATAGAGGGTATGAGGTCCCATAAGAATTTGGTTTAACCACCAAATATGTCAACCAATAGTCTCTTCCTGCAAGGGTTGCTTTTACGTATGGGAGGATGCCCAACGGTTTAATTCTGCTTTGGTTTGTCAATTTGATAAGCCACTGTGTAGGTTGAATTCCTTGCAACCCTAAGTCCTTCATTGTCACATCTGTCATTATGTTTACTGAGGAGCCTCCATCAATCAATGCATCTGAAATAAATCATCCTTCTATCCATACACTAATCTCTGGGGTTCCAGGGTCTTGGAAGGTGTTAGCCACATCTACTTCCTTCGCATGTTCTGCAGTTCTGTTGGACTTTATTGTTGTTGAGGGAGCAATCCTTAGTCCGTGACTTCTTGTCAAGATGCTTTTGAATTTCTTTCAACAGCTGGGAGACAGCATCAGCAATTTTCGAAATGTTAAGTTAGGTTTAAAAGTGTCTAAGTCTTTTACCAAGTCATAATCTTTGATAGGATCCACAGGCTTCTCCAGCTTGCTGGGGAATGGGGCTACATCCATTTTCATCTTTCCTTTTTCTTCTAGTAATGGCAGCATCGATACTTCTTCTATTTTTGGAGGTGCTTTTGCATCATCTATCTCTCTTGGATCTCTGGTCCTGTTTCTGGGACTATCTTTGTGACTCTCTGTGGCACTACAATGCTTTGTACTACACTGTTCTATCCTGTACTGATCTGTCCCTCTGTTGATAGGTTGAACTTCACAGTCTTGGCAAGGGAGTTGTTCTCTTCTTGGACAACTGGTTCCTTCTTCTTGGTACGCGTGACAACGGCAACTTCCAACTCTACCAAATTCGAGGCAGGCTCTTGTACCTTCTGTTGTGGCTATTAGTGCCATTGGCCTTTACAAGGGCTGGACTTGGACAGTCCTTTGCAGTGTGGCCTTCTCCTTTGCATTGATTGCATAAGGGCTTGTAATCCACAGATCGTCTAGGGTTAGGACGATTTGGGGAGATATGACCCTTTTCTCCACACCTCTAACATTCCATCTTTGATCTCTGACCACCGCCAACTATCGTCCTCTATAACTTTGAGAGGGAAACCTCCTTGGACCGAAATAAAGACCAAAATCCCTAAGTTTTGGTCTAGTATCCTGTGTTATCATTTTGGATTCTAGCAAGTTGAATCTTGCATTTTCATCCTTCTGTCTTTGTTTGTGCATCTCTTTCAGAGAGCAAATATCCTTTGTATGGTTCTTCCTCAAACAGTAGGAACCGAAGGCTCCAGGAATGGTTGGTTTTCGGGTACATTCAGTGGCTAAATGTCCCGCCTGATGACACTTTCCACACCATGTATTAGAACGCATCACATCTCTCCCACCCCTTGCAAGAGTGGATATATTAGTGGTATTCACCTTCAGCATATGTAGCTGCTCTGTAATCACATCCATAAGCTCTTTCTTGATACTTGCAACTGAGTTGGATAAGTAGTCCTTCAGGTTTTCACCTCCTGAAGTACTTGTAGTGGGGTTTTGTGAAGCTTCTATAATTACTGCATACACTAGTTGGGTCTATCCAGAGGGTCCTCTATTCTGGTTTTGATTTAAAGCTCCTGTTGAGACTGGGGTTGTTGATTCCAGTTGGTAGGGTTCCATTGTTGTTGAGTTGCCATTGGAGGAACTATTTGAGGCCACTATTGTTGTGATTGAGCCATCATTGGAGGCACTATCGTTTGTGGCGACCACAGTGGATTAGGTGCATTGTACTGCAACACTGCTTGCATCTGGAGATAGGGGTAAGGAGCTGTCCCTAGAACTACATTTGGTGGGTATACCATTCCTGGCATGGGAGGAGGTAAGACTTCTCTTCCTGGAGTCATTGACAACCTTACTTCAACTTCATAATACAATCTTGCACTTTCCACTGCAGCTTGCAGATTGACAAGTCTTCTCAATTCCACAAACTTGAGAACTTTTGGTTGTAGGCCTCTGAGAAACACTTCTTTCTGAATGCCTTCATCCAAATGATGATTAGTCCATCTCTTCAAGATGGATTCCATTCACGAGACATAAGCTTCTACTCTTTCTCCAGAGGACTGACTTAGGTTCATGAACTCCTCTCGCATTCGCTCTTCAAAACCTTCACCCCTGAATTTAGTGAGAAAGGCCTACTTCAGGTTGTCCCATGTGCCAAAAGTTCATGCTGCTTGTCTCTCATACCACTGAAATGCTACGCCCTTGAAAGTGGTGGGGAATATTGCTAACCAATGCTCAGGGGTTCTGGCATTGTTAGCCACACATGCTACCATAAATTTTGCTACATGAAGATGAGGGTCTTCATTGTACTCTCCCTTAAAAAGTGGCAATGGGACTACATTTGCTGGCGACCTGTCATCATCAATATTTTCAGGATGAATTTGACTAGGAAGGGGACCTTGAGTTGCCATGGGGACTTCTGTATAGAGTGCTTTTAGGGCGTCAAAGGAGGCTTATGTTGCAAGCTCGTTCTCAGCCTTGATTTTTGTCTTCTCTCTTCTTACGTACCTCTGGACTCGTTCTAACGCTTGTCTCTTGATTGTATCATTCATCAGGGGGTTGGCTCCAACCAGTTGGTCAGTACTCAATAGAATAGAATCAGAGAGGGGCTTCAGTCTCTGGGGGATTCTCTTGCCAACATCTCCTCTACTTCCTTCTTTTCAACATCTTTGAATTCGACTTTCAAACCACTATAGAGGGGGAGATATTCCGTTTTGAAAGTATCAAAACTCATTCTTCTTAGGATCGTTGTTGTACCATCATTGTAATAATGCCAGCTTCTGAGGGTTTCAACAATGTATGTTGTGAAAAATACTCTATTTACCAACTTCTTTTGTTGTTGAGAATTCACAAACAAATTCCAACTCTTTTCCTTCTTGTTTTTGTGAACCTTCACAGACCATGACTCCTGAAGCTTCTTCACGATCTTCCACTTGATGATGTCTGGAAACTTCTCAATGAATACCAAATCTTCCATGGATAGTCATTCTCTCTGCTTCTGTCCTTCAGTTTGTTCCCAAACAATTTGCCACCAAGATGCAAGTTTCTGTTGCCTCAGAGGAAATAGTCCATCGCATAAAGCTTGCATCATGATGGTGATATGTTTCCACCATTGTGGGATGAACTTTGTATGGAAAGTGGCTTTGATAATAAGAATCTCCAACTCTTTAGTGGAAGAAGGAACTCTACAAGCATCCATTGAATTCTCCTCTTCTTGGCAATGCCATTTTCTTCATTTTCAACCTCTTTTGATGCTTGTTGATGGCAAGTTTCCTCGGCTGCGCACCAAAAAAATGGAGCCCCAAGAGAGACACCAAGGAAAAAAGGATTCTACTGCAAGAAAATCTATCTTGTAACATCAAAAATCTTTTATTTCATTATTTTGATGACCAAAACAAAGGAAAAAGAAAATCTTTACGCAGCATCATAGTAGATATC
The DNA here is from genome assembly GCF_053477565.2 of Lygodium microphyllum. Lineage (NCBI taxonomy): Eukaryota > Viridiplantae > Streptophyta > Polypodiopsida > Schizaeales > Lygodiaceae > Lygodium > Lygodium microphyllum. The sequence continues at coordinate 71,271,303 of NC_141153.1, forward strand.
TCCCATGGATTTGATAGAATCAACCATTATCTTCAATATCTTCATAAAATCAACAAGGAACATAAAATAATACACCATTTTTTAATGGAAATCAATCACATAGTATTCATTTTGAATGTCTTCATAGTTCTCTCTCTCAATCTCTCATATACAGATACACTATTTTCATAGAATTTGACTATCTCTAGCTCACACACACACACACATACACACACACACACACACAATAGCACATCATCTCCTCACTACAATACTCAATAATGACTCTCAATAATCCTTCTTAGGTCGTGGATGCACCTCCCAAGAGGTATGTCTGAGAGGCACCAAAGCCACTACAGTGTCTCTTCATAGCTCACTACTGTCATTGTCATTTCAGTCGTCTCTTTAGTCTTCAGCAACTACTTCTTCCATTTTTTTTAGCTCTTTTGAACTTAGATTCATCCTTTCCAAAAGTTAGAAAACTTTCCCAAAGTCACACATGCATTCCTCAAAACACTTATAGAAGATCTACAGAACAGAACTGAACAAGAACAAGAATAGAGCAGAGACAGAACATAGATAGAGGCTCTACAGAAGGTTTACATAGGGTTACAGAAGATCATCGGAGAACATCAAATCCTCATAACTCATACTAAAACCATTCCAAACTATCAAAAACTATTCAATAAGCTTCTAAAATATTTCAACCTTCATCAATCATCAATCCATGCTTCATATAGAAGAAAATCAGAACAAAACAGAGGCTATACAGAAGGTATCAGAACCTATCAGATCATCACAAAGCTTCATATTTTCACTAAAAATAATCATAAACTTCTAAAACATAATCAATATCATCCAAAAAACTCTCAAAAATTTCCATTAACAACCATAGATTCATCAAAATCCATAAAAAATCAACCATTCAGACCTCAAAAACAACAAAAATTAGTCAAAATTTTAGTCTTTTTCCACTGTCAACAATCCCTCACTTCCACACACTCACCCACTCCCTCACACTCTCACACTCCCTCCCTCAAGAGCACACACACTAGCAAGAAGAAGAAGAGAAGAAGAGAAGAAGAGAGGACTCTTGTTAGAGCCACATACCAAAGAATGAGCTTTCATTCACTTTTTGAACTTTATATATACAAACCCTAAAACCCCCATGGACGCTCATCCCTTGTTACATGACCGGCCATTGTGGCAAGGTCTCTTTTCCTAATTCCCTCTTCTTACTTTATGCCTATACCCGTCTATTCCTTTACAAGTGGCATAGGAGGGAGCCTAGCGCTCTTTTACAAGAGTTTTTGAGGCGCCTTTCCTTTACAATTGCTCTTTTTGCCTCAATTTAGTTTCCAGGCTGCCTCTACGTCTTTGCTCTCTTTTTGTTCTTTTTATGCTTTTTCCTTTATTTTTTCACCATTCCGATTTGAGGTTAATAGTTGTAAAAGTGGACTGAAGAAGTGGTGGAAACAAAATACAAAACAATTGACAAAAAGATTAAGCCAATGGCTTTTCCTTTACCCCCTAATACTGATGGATTGAATTAGATTGTTTCTAGATAGCCAAGTCTACGTGACCTAATGGGTGTGGAACACAAGTTCACTACAGAGTCATTGAAATAATTGAAGGTTGGATGTGATACGTTTTGCTTGCCAATCTAAAAGGATTGTTTTGTGCAAATGTTAGCTAAGCATGGGAAGGCGTCTAGTTTTTAGCCTACTAAAATTGGCTATATTGACCAAACTGTTGCAGTCCTATGGTCATCTTTACAGTTCCACATGTTCCATGGATTCTCATACCAATTCATGTGCCTTGGGTGTAATTGCCTAAGTTCATGGAGATCTTAAATGAGAAGATCAAGATGAGGATATTGGAGCCTTCTTTAGCTCCATATTTTGATTGTGTTTATAGTTCCAAAGAAGAATGGGGCATTGTGGCTCATATAGGATATGTAGCTAGTCAACAAGGTTACGATCAGGAATGTAGGTATTGGACCTATTGTAGATGAGTGGCCTTTGCTAGTAATGTTATTTATTCCATGGGTGATTTATACTTTGACTATGATCACTTTCAGTTGGCATTAGAAAGTCATGATATTACTACTATGAAGTTGCCACTTGGCTTGGTGTGTATGTGTACCCTTCCATAGGGGGCAACTAACTCAACTGCCCATATGATGTATACGATGCATATGGTCTTGAGAGAGTACATCCCATCTTGGAAATGTTGATGATAGGCCAACGAATGTAGTCTCATTGCCAATCTTTAAGGGAGAAAACAATGAAGGCCTCGATCTTCATGTAGTCGAGCTCATAGTAGCATGTGCAACTTACAATGCTAAAACCCCAAAGCATTGGTGGGCGATATTCCCCACCACTTTCAAAGGCATGTTGTTTCAGTAGTATAGAACAAGAAATAGGAACTTTCGGCACATGGAATGACCTAAAGGTGGCCATTCTCACCAAATTCAAGTGTAAATATTTTGAAGAGCGGATGTGAGAGGAGTTCATAAGTTAGT